>NC_135315.1:97731989-98049342 GCF_048772815.1 Callospermophilus lateralis | reverse complement strand
TTTGGTTCCTAAGCTGACATGATGGAGATTTATTCCTATTTTTTCTTCAGGTAGGTACAGGGTTTCCCATATAATGCCTTGGTCCTTTAACAATGTTGAGTTTTGTACAGAATGAGAAATAGGGATTTAATTTCATTTTGCTGCATATGGATTTCCAGTCTTCCCAGAACTACTTGATGAAGAGGTTATCTTTTCTCCAATTTATGTTTATGGCACCTTTGACTAATATGAGATAACTGCGTATTTATGTGGGTTTGTCTCTGTATCTTCTATTCTATACCATGGGTCTATATGTCTGTTTAGGTGCCAATACCATGACATTTTTCTTACTATAGCTCTGTAGTACAACTTTAGGTATGGTATTATGATGCCTCTTGCTTTGCTTTTACTTGCTAAGAAATTCTTTGGCTATTCTGGCCCTCTTATTTTCCAAATAAATTTCATCATTGCTTTTTCTATTAATATGAAGAACATCATTGGAATCTTAATCTAAATGCATTAAATCGATACAGTTTTGATATTTTATTAATGTCAAACTTGTGTAGTTTTTATATTTTTGATTAAAAGATCAAATCTTAGAGTATGGAAGAAAATCATGTAAAATAGCAAATTGTGATTGCATGATATCATCATGCATAATGGCTTATGTTCCTTTTAAACCATCACATTAGTTAGTGTCATTGAACTCATTTAGAAACCCGCCCTAAACATACATATGTATGTATACTTCACTTAGAAATAATTTTAAAAAGTGATGACTATTTCCTTCTCATAAGTGTTTTTTCACCTTGTACGCTTTTATAAAGCCAAGTGTTTTATCTATGTTTATACTTTCATGGTGCTAAATGTAGGAGTAAAACTGCTGCATGGGTTTCCATATTTTATTCTCTGCTGGACAAAGTAGCAAAACTTTATTGTTTACAATGGTTTACTGAAATCATTTGTAAGTTCTTAAATCAGAAACAATGTCACTCTTTTTAAACAGATTAGCACAATTTAATTTCCCCTATTAATAAAACTCAATTTCTATTAAATAATTTTCATGTGTATTTGAAAATATAGAAATAAAATTAATTAGAACAAACTAATATCTTCCCAGTTGTTTCTTTGGAAATATTTTTTATTTTAAAGATTCAACATTTTTTTCTACTTTGGAGCCTAATTAATTATGGGATGTCATTTGAAATTACAAAAATAAAATTTCCCTCTAATTTACTAATCATCACATATTGAAATCATCACCTCAAAAAATATTCCTTAATATTCATGACTTGAAAAGAAAGTTAATGCAAAATACCATTTCAAGTGATATCTTAGCTTCCTTCTTTTGATTGTGTACATACATTAAGCTTTTAGCTAGTAGATCAAAGTGCAAGGATATATTTTAGAATAGTATTTTTTTTCAGTTTCTATATTTTTCCTGAGACAGATCCTCTAAGATAGATTAGCAAATTAGTACATGTGCCTTGTAGTCCTATAAGTTATTAATTTGACATTTTTCCACTGCTATGATCAACAATTAATTTGTTAGTTGACTAATGTTACTGAACAACAAAGACATATTACAATTTTTCAAGTACATTTTAAAAAGTATACCTATGTGTTGATATTTTTTCCATTTCAAGTGCTGTTTTTTTCATACAGATATCATAAACTTAGTGTCTATTAAATGTTTCTCTACAGAATTAGTTAATTCCAAGAAAATATGATTTCCATTGAAATATTTATGACACTTGAAAACAAAATTGTGCTTTCTTTAAGAAAATAAATGATGAAAATTTTTACATAAAAATATGCACTTATTGCTTGATCCTTCTAATATTCCTATGTCCCTAGACCTTAGGAAAGCAGGCTCAGTTTGCTGGCCCATCCGCTATCATTCTGAATAAACACACAGGATTCTTATTTTAGGCTTACAATAAATTGAATCTAGCACAGAACTTTCAGCAATTTTATTTTTATTTTTCTTAGTATTTTGTCATCCATTCATGATGGTATTTAGTATTTAGTCATCAATATAACAAGCATCGTGTCTGTTGTTGTTGTTGTTATTATTATTATTATTATTATTATTCATAATGTAGACATTACACACGTTTCTACCTTCTTCTATTAAATGCAGAAATTAAGTATCTTACTTTGCTTGATTCTTCACCTCTCAGTCTTTACTGGATGAGAAATAAGTACCTTTAGACCTTGCCTAATCCTATGTTTTCTTGAAATATCTTTCTATCTACTTATTTATCAATCTGTCTGTCATTTATCATCTCTAGATACCTCTCACCTCTTTAATTCTGGAATATTAAATATTTACACAGTATTAATTATCTACTTCAATAATTTTAAATAACACAGCAACAATTTTAATTGTATTATTGACTAATATGTTTATAAATATACTATAAAATTCAATGTTTGCTAAAATTTATTTTTATATTTATTCCTTTTTTTAATAATTCTGAACAGAGTTGATAGTTACTAAATTAATTATTTTCTCTAGTGTTGTGCAAATTTACATGGAGTAAAGCTGTGACTTTTACATTTGTGATTATCTTTTGTTTTAAAATCAAAAATAGAATTATAGCGACTCACTATAATTACTCTTAAAGAGCAGAGAACTGTAGTCAGTAATTCATTGATTTTACTCCAGTGCCCTTCAATTTCTGGTATGTCAATTAGAAATCCCATGGTTGGAAGATTTTCTCTTTCTCTGTCTTTTTTAATTTTAATTTTTTGGTGTGTGGGAAATATTTTTCTACCCTGAATATTGTAAGATTTTGTCCCTTTCTGAATTGAGGATATTTATCAATGTGTTAGAAATGATATATAATTTATCATTAATCCTGTCTAGGATATAATAAGCATTTGAAATCTCCAGGCTCAGGGAAATGCATCTCTTATTTGACTTCCCCTTCTTGCTATTCCTTATTTTTTCAGACCCTCTAACCCACCACCTCCTCTTGTATCTACTTTACAATATAATTCTCTTAATTTTTCCACATTATTTATCATTTCATTAAATATTTATTCAACAATAAGTAATTTCTCTTTTTTAATTCTGCATATAAAGAACTCAAGTTTTAGTTGTGGTGATCATATATTTTCTTTTAGCTACAAGAATTCTAAATAGGAATTTTATTAATAATAGTCATTATAGTTACATATTTTGTCCAATTCTTACAGATAAAAGATAATAACCTTCTCCTAATCACTGGCAACTTTAGACAATTCAGTTGCCCACTGTAGCTCCCTGACAGGTGCTCACCAAGCAGAATGAGCAAGGTCTGCCAAAGTCCTGGCTAAAGTGGTAGGCATATCTCAGGTGTACTAATTCACATTTGCAACCAAACTTACCTTAAAAAGATGAGATTTCCTTTTATTCCTCCAGGAATATCTTCCCCTTTGCTTCTGACTTTCATTGTTCTCTAAGGAAGTTAAATGCTTGAAATGTATTTGTCTTCCTAGAGAATCCCGAGGAAAGTGCACCTTGACCTACATGTTCTATATTCAGCCGCACTCCCCACCAGTAAAAGAAAAGAGATCAGCAGACCACCTCCTTTCTTTGCTTACTGAATCCATATTACTGATATTATATTGGCAATGCTTGGTGGAGTGAATTGTAGAAAATTCCCACTTGCTGATACTGGAAACTTTTATCAGAGTGAGGTAAATAGCATTTTGGAGTTTTAAAATTCTGATCTTGTTAGAACTACAAATGGATAGAGTGATGGTTTCCTAACCATGAATCGTCATATTTTTAAAGTCAGGTTTAATAATTGTGTATGTGTGTAGGTGGTAGTGCTGGGGATGAAATCCAGGGCTTGGTGCATGCTAGGCAAGCATTCCACCACTGATATACATTTTTAGCCCTATATTCAATAATTTTATCTTTGAAAATTTCAAGACAAAGCATAAAAGTAAACAGCAAAATGCCTTTCTTTCATAACCTCTTCCCTGTCTGTTTCCCTTTTCTATACACTGATGACAGCTTGATTAGATCTATTACTGAGTCTCATTTTTTAAAAATGATATTTGCTTTTCCCAACTTTAGGAAGAACAGAATAGAATCATATAAATAGACATATATGATTGTGTGTATATAAACATATATATGTATATATACACATATATGTTATTTTTCTTCAAATCGGGGATAATGAGCTTGTTTTGAAGAGGCAAGTGATAAACTATATTATATATATATGTTTCATATATATATATATATATATATATATATAAATCTTAATGCTAATGTGAATTATAATATGTACATACATAAAACACTCAAACTTAATGTTATAACTGTGCATTTAAATTTATATATAGATTAAATAAATTTGTCATTTTTTGTATATGACATTACAAGGAATTACAAAATATTTTGTTTTGCATTTTATAATTTATCTAGTAAATTTTCTTAAATTAATTTTGTATTTTATATTGCATATTTTACTTGGTAATATAAATTGTCATCTGTTTCAAATTTAAATATCTTTCTTAGTTCATTTAGCAAAAATGTGAAATCATGTAGTAGACTTAATATTATTTAGTGTTCTTTGGACTATCAGTAAAATAAACCAAATCATCTGAATATAAAAAGGAAAAGAAAAATAGTATTCTAGAACATTATAAGCAAAACCATGCTCTTTGTCCCTCATGCGTGCAGCTGTGTGTGCCTCTGCTTCATTATTCTCTCGTGGTCAACCAGCTCATTTTGTTTCTTTAATCTATATGGTGGGTTGAATGATGACATTGGGGCCCAGTTCAACTTTTTTCTCCATTGTAATCTTGATCCACTTTCTGATTTTTGCCTCAATGTCCTCCTGGTTATCAAAGCATATTGGCACATCACTTTTTTGTCTAATGAATCTCAAAGAAACCTTCTAATTCACAAGAACAGGAAGGGAGAGCATCAAGCACAAACTGCATTACTTCAAGAATGTCTTATATCACCAATTTGGAAATACATTAAAGAATGGTTTTGTTAAAACTGATATAAATATCTTTTTCTTCAAATAAATAATCACATTTGTTCAAATTTGTGTTCAAATCATTCAAAATGGTCATATTAACCCTTACTGCAAGGAACCCACTTGCTGGTGTAAGAACACATACAAAAAAGTGTGGTATATTTGTTGACTGTGCTGTGTAGGTAAGCTTCTTTCTGTATTGGAGGGTTCTTGCTACATTTATCATTCCTGACATTCAGGTTCACATTTGCCTCCTATTTCACAAAACATGGATATTACTTTTGTTCCTCACCTTGACCATTTAACATGATTTCAGAAGATGAAACCTGACTCTGCTATTCTTTAACCTTGTGTGTCCAGAATTTTATTTTATACTTTTGGGTTTATATAGCTCAAGTGCTATAAGGTAAAGAATGGCCCATCTACTTCAGGTGCCAGCCAAGATGGATTGCTTGTCTTAGATGATATATGTTTTTTCAAGCCAATTGAGTGTCTGATTAATTGAAGGGGGAAAATTATTGCAAAAATGGCTAGCATGCCGTTTATTTTCTCTCTCTGCTTTGTGTGACATGCCTTTGTGAGAATTATATTTTTTGTTTCAATTTCTCCTTGCATTGTTTTGGCTAGAATACTACAAATAAGACATTTTGATTCTGCAGAAATTGAGAAGCAATGCACAAGATAAAATTCAATAAGAAATGCCACAGTCTCTGGCTGGGCACAAATCACGAGCCACCACACAGCTTGTAGATTCAAACAGCAATTCTTTATTCCCGAACTCACACCGGCCGTCTACAAACACGTTCTGGGGAAATCCACGTTCTCTGCCCAAATCCACACTCTGCCCAAATCCACTACTCTGCCCAAATCCACTCCGCATGGGCTTCTGTCTCCCAAAATATACTGTCTGACCCTAAGAACTCAAGAGTAACTCAGCAGCAGGATACGCCCTATTCTAAAGGGGGAACACCCTAATCTCCTATTATGCTAAACTGCCCTATTCTAAAGGGGGAACACCCTAATCTCCTATTATGCTAAACCGCCCTGGTCCTTGAGCAAGGTCACCTTTCAGAAGTCCTTCCACTAGACAGCATGGGAGTAAGCTGGCAAGGAGATTGTCATACCTACTTGGCTGATGGCTCCCAGCAAAGAAATATCTGAGGCAGCCAGAAATAAGCAACTATAAAAAATATATTATAACTCAAACTAAGAATATTTGTATTGTCAATGTGGTTTAAAGCTACTCATGACTTAGATAATTGATAAAGATAGTTATAAAATCAAAGCTAAATTTATGCAGAAAACTCCAAAGGGAGGTATATATATGTATTTACTCCATACATGCTTCTACATGATCCGGAACACCATCTCCATAAAATAGGAGCTTCACTTTGTCTGCTTCAAACTTAGGGTCAAAAAGAGTGTCTGATAGTATTCTCAAAACACCACAAATATATACTTCTCCTCATTTGAACAGTGCACAATCCATTGTATTGAAGTATCACATGAAGTATGATCAATGTGCACTAAATTGTTGTGTAGACTAAAAAATTTAAATTAATCCCTATAATTCATTTTGATATAAAGTTTTTACAGTTCCATATAATATTTATTCATTCATGTAGCAGATATTTAATTGACATCAACTAAATGTTCAACAGAGCTAATCAGCTTTATGTTTAATTCTCCTAATACTCTGAATTAATTATGGACTTTTACAGGATACTCAGGATATTCTTCCTAAGTGGTGCTGAATAAATCAATTACTTATAGAAAATTATGTAATTAAACTATTGAGAAATACACATCTACTTTTCCAATAATGTATACACTTATATACATGAAATATAAATGGTGAGATAGAGAAAGAACAAATCTACTCAGTTTACAATACTTCACTTTTTATGTTTTAGAAAAATATATTACTATTTTAATTATAAGCCAAGTGTTTTTTTAAAAAACAAATGCTTTTCAAAAATTTTAAATAATATATATTATAGACATAAAATATACAAAACCTTTTTCATTTTTTTCAAATAGAGAAAGTCTTATCCACTAAAAAAAATAGTCCTTATTGCCTCTGTCATTTTGAGAAGACTAATTGGTGTTTTAGTGGCTTTATTCCCATGGCCTTACACTATATCATCTTTCTCAATACATGATATTTCATCTTCCATAATAAATTTGAAAATTTAATAATTTGTTTTTTCTCACTTAACCTTTAAATGTGCCTTTCTCCTTCATTTTATTTTTTATTTTTCTTTTCCTGATTTATTTTTTCTCATTTTCATCTAATCTCAATCTCCCCCTCTCTTTTACATATCCAACCCCTTTTATTTTTTCAGTAACTCCTGCCTCCTAGCACACGCACCCTGGTTGAACCCTTCTCACAAAAGGAGGGCTTGGTAAAGAGTCTTGTAGACAATCACCAATATTATCCAGCCTACATTTTTTTTAAAGAGAGAGAGAGAGAGAGAGAGAGAGAGAGAGAGAGAGAGAGAGAATTTTAATATTTATTTTTTAGTTTTCGGCAGACACAACATCTTTGTTTGTATGTGGTGCTGAGGATCGAAACCAGGCTGCATGCATGCCAGGCGAGACTGCACTACCGCTTGAGCCACATCCCTATCCCCTCCAGCACACATTTTTAAATGCAGTTCATGGTCAGGTTATATAAGGTTCTGACTTAAATTTGCTTGTAGACTATCACCTATTTGATTTTTATTCTTTGATTAAGCAAACTGCTTCAGTACTCATTACTGGTCTATTCAAGTTTTCTGTTTCATCTTTATTAATCTTGGGAGGGAACACATGTACAATAACTTGTCCATTTTTCCTAATTATCAAATTTTGGAACATACAGTTGTTCATAATAATTTCTAGTATTTCTTTGTATCTCTGTTATATCAATAGTAAGGTATCTTTTATAAAAAGTCTCAGTAGCAATCCTACCAAACAACTCAAAAATAAATAAAAACTTCTTAATAGTACTTCCTTAAAAGAAGACATAGAAATGGTTAACAGATATATGAAAAAAATGTTCAGCATCATTAACAGTTAGAGAAATACAATTTTATACCATAGTGAGAGGTGACTTCATTCTTGTTAAAATGGCTACCCTAAAAAAATTAAAGAGGTGGACTTGGTAGCACATACCTACAATCCTTGCAGCTCAGGAGGCTGTGGCAGGAAGCTCCAGAGTTCATAACCAGCCTAAACAAAAGCAAGGTGCTAATTAACTCAGCAAGACCCTATGTCTAACTAAAATGCAAAATAAGGCTGAGGATTGGCTCAGTGTGTGAGTACCCTTGAGTTCAATACCAATACCAAGAAAAGTAAAATAAATAAATAAATGTTAACAAGTGTTGTCAAGGATGTGGCAAAAGAGAACCATTTTTATAATGTTCATGGTGAAGTAAATTAGCATAGTCACTATGGCAAAATATAGTAATATTTTTTAAAAATAAAAATAGAATCCCCATATAATTCAACAATTTCATCTATTGGAATTTATACAATTAAATTCTTAGTTCAGGGCTGGGGCTGTTGTTCAGTGGTAGAGTGCCTGCATCACATGTGTGAGGCACTAGGTTCAATCCTCAGCACCACATAAAAAATAAATAAATAAAATAAAGATTTTGTGTCCATCTACAACTAAAAATTAAATTATATATATATATATATATATATATATATATCTCCAATAAAATTAGTGAACATTTTATTTTTATAATAAATGACAATCTATAGAAAGTATAATGATATGAATTTTTTCTGTTCTTCAGTTCAGTTAAGACTGTTTTTCAAGTGTCTCTACATTGATATTGAGCTTATTTTTTTCTACACATATCTTAATTAATCAATAAATTCACCTATTCTCACTGAGCACTATCAACAAACAGCCTGGCTACTTGATATGCATAAAAAATTGTGCTGGGTTTGCAAGATAACTGTCTAGAAGAGTGTCAAATACCTTCCTATCACATTTGTAGACCAGAGGGAGTACATCCCTAAGTGTATTTTGATTAGATGTGTCCTCTTTGGTGTCTTTTCAGGCAATAAGCACCGAGAGGTCAGGAAAAGAGATAGGGTTATTTTGGGCCATCTTCTCACTTTGTGTTAAGGTGAGAACTGTTCATGGCACTTGTGTTCAATGGTTCAGTAGATGATCCTGTGCAAACTTGAATCTACAAAGGAGTTGTCAGACAAAACATTTATCAGTAAACTCAAACCAAAATTGCAAAATGCTGCAAACTGGGTGGTTTAAACCAAAGAAGTTAATTTCTCACAATTTTGGATTCTGAGATTCTAATGCCAGTTAACTAGTTCTTGGCTGGCTACCTTATTGCTATATGTTCACAAGTAGAAAGCAAAGAAGCTTTATTCTTTTTCTCTTCCTATAAGGATTCTAATTCCATCATGAGGACTCCACCTTCATAATTTCTTCTAAACTACCTCCAAAAGGTCCTATTTCCTAATAAATTTGCAATAGGGACTAGGACTCCAAACTACAAACTTATAGGTGTCACAAATACTCAGTTCATGACACCATCCTAGATTGCCTTTTTGCAACTATATATAGTAGTTTCTGTTTTAAAAAACATAGTTTAAATATGGTAAACTACACAGGATGCTATGATAACAGATGTAAAGCAAGATTGCCCCATTGACATGAGAAATCATCTGTGATACCCATGAAGCCTATTTAAGGTTATTTTCCAAATAAAGGCACTATTTTATAAATAAGACACCTAGAAAAACTTATTTTACAAATGAAGACACTTAGAGAAGCCAGGGTTAGATTACTAGTAGAGGTACCACTACTTATCTAGGTCCTGAATACACTGTGTGGTGAAAGTGTTTGAATGTTCACATGTAGGTAAATAATTTTACATATTGTAAATGTGAAAATATATATCTGTAATATATACCATCTGTATGTGGTGTTTTCAATCACATTTTGTTACAGGGCATAGAATGGTGAATTGGATATGAGATAAATTTCTCTGTAATTTGTGCTGTTTAGACTCTTCAAGGGCATACTTAAGACCCCTTAAACTTATTCAAAGAAATATGAATATATATATATATATATATATATATATATATATATATATATATTCCTTTTGCATTTTTTTCTAGTTTATTCTGATCTCTTGAAAAAAATGACCTCTAGAGCTACCTTTCCCTCTGCTGTGTGGAATGCAAAATTACTTACTCTTAAAAAAAATAAAGTGTACAAGAGAACACACCTGGAGGGTGGAATATATGTCATATAATCCATACAGAATTATGTATATGAAGATCAAAGCTGGAAAGAATTCAAAAATCATTGACTAATAATTAATATGTATATCATGCTTAAGAAAGCACTTATGTATTCTACATAAGTGAATTTTCAGATTACATGGTTTTATCCTTTCAAGTGCCCAAATCCGACTTTAAAAGTTATGGCTGGAGAGACTTCTAAAGTGCCTAATGCTCCTCTCTCCCCTTTCAGCAGATTCCAGTGATTTGTGTCTTGTCATTTGTGTAACTCAGCATTTCCTAAGGAGGGTGAGTTAGACACTCACTTGAACACTGTCTACATTGTCTCATTTATTTGATTCATTTTCCCATCCTTCTGGCTGACACAAGTTTCATACTTAGGCCAGGTGGTAGAGCCAACAACTCTTCAATAGAATGTAAAATGTTGTCAAAATCAACAAAGCTCACATCTTAAATGTTACAGGAGGATTTTCATTGGCCTTATTACTCTTCTTTACTCAATGAAAGGAGTAGTTTCTTGGGTATGCATTATTGATTATATGATTATTTTGTTTTTAGCCACAATATATAAAATGTCTATATCTTTTAGTGAAAAATAGACTGTTTCATCATTTGCTGTTTGGCAATGAAATTAATAAGTAGTCTTTGTTTTCATTTATTTATAAATTAGTGGAAGGTCCCTCTTTCCAGAGTATGATGTTCAGTTTCTTACATGCTAATCACTGAAAATGCATTCTCTATTTTTTCAAAGTGAAAGGTGAACTATGCAGTGATCCTGGTGTGCTGCTTACTGTGGCAAGGACAGGAGAAGGGTTTTCAAATTGCATCAACCTTAATTGAGTATTTGATTACAATATATGTCTTTGATTGATGGCACTGACCTAGGAAGAGTAACTCTATCGATGTCAGGGAAAAAACAAATCTGGGCAGAGTGGTATGTTTCAGCCCTTCCACATTCCAAAGATACCTTCAGTGATGCATGATTTCTCCAAATAAGCCAGAACCTTCAGGGTTCAGTCTACTTGAGAAGCACCTGTTACCTAAGTTTCTTGGGTCTGCCACCTGGGTGGGGAGTGACAGAAGAATACTAGCTAAGCTGAAACTGGTTTACCTGACATTAAGAGTATTCTTGGCAGAAGTATACTAGTTATTACACAGAAGCAGAGGAGCTTTGGCAGAGATAACTGGCAAGGCTTGGTGGTGATGGTCAGGAAGCAGGTTTCAAAGTTTATTGCCCAATTTGTTGTTATTATTGTTAATCTTCTATTTTAGCAGCAGTACAAATGCTAAGATTGAAGAAGTCTTCAGTCCTGAGTCAGATTGCAAACGCCAACTGACTTTGTGAGTTCAAATTCTGCCTGTAGAACTTAACTTCCCAAACTTGGGCAATCGACTTAATCTTTTGTTTGCTTCCATTTTCTCATTCACAAAATTTCTACAATGTTTTTAACCTATCTAATAGGATTGCTGTGAGATTTAAATAAGTTATTAAAAAATGGTTAAAATAGGGACTGATATATCATGTTTAATAAATAATTATAGTTATTATTGCTATTATTTACTGAGATATAAGCTTCTTTAATGTTAAGTTTCAATGGTCAACTAAATAATTCTGCATGCATACTATAAGTGATCAATTATTTTAATTAACATCATATACAGGGTGAATTTCAAATTATAAATCTTCCTCTAAGAGAATGAGTTGTTACATGTGGCCTCTCTTCACATTGCCATTCATTTGTGGTAGCTTATCTATGTTATTACATGCATTGTATTAGTACACACACATTGGGTTTGAAAATCACATCTATGGATGCTTCTATTTTGACTGATTTATCTTATTTCACACACTTTTGTTAAAATTCAGATTTAAGTTTGATTTAGATAGTACTTTTATCAGTCTCCCTAAAATCCTTTCTTTAGGTTTCTTGTTGTTCAAAGATCCTACTCATATTTTATGGAATAAAGTGATTAAAAATGTGGAAGAATCAATTAATGATATTATACACAAAATTCCATAGCTACAAATGGTGTTATTTACATTCTAATCCCATATAAATGGTCATAATATCCATTGTTTTAATTTACTTCTTGATGTCTTCTTATGATGTGAGATTTGTGAAATACTTTAGAGTCTATAAAAACCCTGATAATCTGACAACTTTCTCATATTCATATATGAATATACACCAGTCAAACTTCACATCATGTACAACTAATTGCCAAATGTTTTCTTTGATATAAGGAGGCTGATTCATAGTGGGATAAGAAGAGGATGTATGAGAGGAATAGACAAACTCTAGGTAGGGCAGAGAGGTTGGAGGGGAAGGGAGGGGCATGGGGTTAGAAATGATGGTGGTATGTGATGATCATTATTATCCAAAGTACATGTATGAAGACATAAATTGGTGTGAATATACTTTGTACAAAACCAGAGATATGAAAAAATTGTGCCCTATATGTGTAATAAGAATTGTAATGGACCCTGATGTCGTATAAAAATTAAATAAATAAATAAATAAAAATAAAAACCCTGGTAATCTGACAACTTTCCAATATTCATATATGAATACATACCAGTGAAACTTCACATAATGTAATATACACACACACACACACACACACAAACACACACATATACATATATTTATGTATATGATTATATATGTATATAGATATAATATACATAATGTATATACATATGTATGAACAATATATATATGTATACATATATTCTAATACTTATTCTAATTAGGATTCCATTCTTATGGGTGAACATGATATGAAGTTTCACTGGTGTCTATTCATATATGAATATGGGAAAGTTGTCAGATTATCAGGGTTTTTATAGACTCCAAAGTATTTCATAGGTCTCACATCATAAGAAGACATCAAGAGATAAATAAGGACAATGAATATTATGACCATTTACATGAGATTAGAATGTAAATAACACCACATATGTATGTATTATATATTGTTAATACATATGTATATACATATATGTATATTATACATGTTATATGTATTATACATATATACATATACTATGCATATATATATGTGTATATATGTATGCATATATATACAAAGCCATTCTTGGTCAAATTAAGAGTGTAATTCAAGTTTTTTATTAAAGAGTTACAGTTAAGACAAAGATTTTCTCAAATTCAAAAACACACTAATTAACCTAGTGTATATATTGTTCTGTGTCAGATTAAATTAGAACCTTCCTATAAGACTAACTTTTTTATAACTGTGCTTTTAAGCCCCCATCTTCAGATATAATCTCATTCTGAAATACAATAGTTCAGGGCTTCAACATATAAATTTATTCCACAAAGTAATACGTAATTGTTTCAAAATTAAAGGTATATTCTATATTAAAGTTTATTGTAAAATATTTTAAAAATCAAAAACTGATAACTGCAATAATGGTGTCCATAGGATCTAAAACACTATATCATTTTCTGTCACTTAAATTCAATTGAAAATTTTACAAGCCCAGTTCTATAATATCATTACTGGGTATAGGAAGGAACGTAAAATTTTCCAACATTTAGAATGCATGTTTTAGAACTAAATAACCAGTTATTATAGATGTAGCATAGCTTTCATATTTCTGTTTCTTTCTACTACCAGTTTATAATTATGCCTTTTAAAATTTGTTATGTATTTAAATTTGTATGCTGTATTTTATTTAGCCTATTCTATGTACTTTTAGTAAGAGATGAATATGTGTACTTGCTTACTTTTTCATGTGAACCTAAGTATGATTTCTTTCTCCCACATAACATTTTCTTTGGATTCTATGACCAACTTGAATAGTATTAGAGAAGGAGAGACGCAGCTTCCTCGTTATCATAATTAACTTTTTAAATTTTCCTACTTACATTTCAAATGCTATTAAACATCAAATCTGCCTTTGGATAAATTAACTATTGAGGGAAATCACATACCATCATCTTAATTACATATATAGCAAGTTGTTTCTCAAACTGTAAATATGGTCTTGAATCCCAAGGTACACACCATTCATTCAGAAAAAAATATATAGAAAAAATCCAGTTCAAAGAAACTGTAATATATATGATAAATATAAAATAAGTCAAAATAATTTTTTAAATATATCAATACACAAAAATATTTTGTGTCAATTGTTGACAATCCTTTTACTTTTTGCAACAGGAATGGAAAGAAATAAATCCAACAGAAATAGGATACTTATCAATAGTTTCTATGTTAAGAATACCAGGTTCTTGACAAGGGCAATGCAGAGAGGCTCAAAGACACTTAAAGAATAAGTAGAATTCCAGATTCAAACCCTTTCCACAGATGTCTTTAATTTAGAAGACACCTTTATTTAAATAGTGAATCAGATGACACAGAATTAAAAAGCTACTTTAAAATATATGAATATGTATGTAATTACCGATACCAAAATAAGTAGAACCAATCAAAATTTTATAATTTGAAGTATCCTTCTAGGAAATGTCTGTATTCTGATGATGGTGATTTGTTTTTCAAATGAAAATTAGAATTGGTCTGAAGCTTGTTCAAGACATTCATGTGGCACAAACTTTTTTATTTTAACCTATTTCTATGGAACATTTTTGGTGTCTTTACTTTTGATTTAATATAAAAATATAAATTATTCATGCCATACAGAGATGTATAATTAGTCTCATAGTATTCTGTAAATAGAATGTCATTTCAGGTGAAGGATGAGACACTGTTACCTGGAGTTACACACATCATCTAAATGGCTGCCTGGCTCCAATCTAAGATCAAGACCTTCCAAGATTCCATTCTGCTTTTCATGAATAGTTTTACATTATTTTGAACAGGGTATAAATTGCTCAGATACTATTAACATAAGAATGATATGGAACAAATTAATCAATATGTATACATGGGGTGGTTTCCATATGTTCATGAAGAAACCACAAGCAAACATGATAGTTAGATCCATTAACATGAGAATAAAATTACTATAAAAGCAAATAGTGTATCAAGTGGTAGAAATAATAGAAGTGATGCAGCTACTGGCATCAACAATACATTACGGACTAGATATTTGAGGAGTGGAAAACAGAACTACACAAAGGGATTCATTTCATAGGAATTGTGTGTTGTTTATATAATATACTGTTTTATTTTTAACCATGGTACAACACTAATGAAAATATAAACTAAAGTAATAGTAGTATTGAACTTTTTTTTTCTTTTGCCAAGGTGTGTCTAAGCACATGCATCAATGTATTAATGCTTCCATACTTTCATCAAGCCATCATGGGAGATATTATTGCCATTCTCATTTCTCAGGTAAGGATGCTAAGACACAAGGTATTTACCACATTTGTCCAAGGTCATAAAGCCTCTAAAGAGAGCCAGAATTGAGCCCACTCAGTGTACATCAGCACTGATGGTGTGACCATGTTCTATCCATCCTTTCTGCTACTCATTTGTACACACACTCAACCACGATAAGAGCTCTGTAAAGGGATCATACCTGGAATAATGCTAAATACAATACATAAGAGATACCCAAGCTTCAAGATGCTTGAAATATTACAAAGGAGGTGCTCAATTTTTAAAAGCTATTATTTTTATTTAAAAAGTTTCTAGTTAACTTTTTGAGGTGGTTGAATCTAACTACCAAATAATATTATTTAAATAATTACACAAATAATAGCAATGTGCTATGTACACTGTGAATAATTAAACTTGATTAGATTCAGCATTGCATATATTTTGATATTTCATGAAAAATAGTAGTTTTCTCCTAAAAATTAAAATCAGACATCTACTACAAGTTTTATCTTCCTAAATTTAAAAACAATATGTCACTTTAAAAATCTTAGAAAAATCATAGCAGTTTTCAAACTAAAGAGATGTTTTCCTTCTTATCAATGTTGGCTATTCTTTTTTCTTTGGTTTACTAACCAGAATTAAAATTGCTATTGTATACATTTTCATGTATTCAAAGCAATAATTGGCTTCATTCTGAATGAGTGTTAGTGAAAGTGGGGCATTGTTTATGACTGTATTGGCCTTTTCTTCCTGTGCCCTGATGCCCCTTTCACATTTCCATTGCCCACCTAATACCCATTTTGAGGGGGTATGTATCAGGAATTGTACCCAGAGGTGCTTAACAACCCTGAGCCACATCCCCAGTACTTTTTATATTTTATTTTTGAGACAGGGTCTCACTAAATTGCTAAGGGACTTGCTAAATTGCTGAGGCTGACTTTGAATTTGCAATCCTCCAGCCTCAGCCAGCCTCAGCCTCCCAAACCACTGGGATTAAAGGTGTATGCCACCACATCCAGCCCAATACCCATCTTTTAATCATTCACAAGGATGACTGAGGATAACTCAACTTTCTTAGATGGAACTATAAAGTGCTAAATTTACCTAAGACAAATGTATATAAGGGCTAAGACATTTAAAACTGGCAGAAATAAAACATGTAAATTGAAAGCAAAGTAAACAATTTTGTGTTTTCACATGTAAATGACAGCATGTAAGTCAATCTTCAAACTCTTGTTTGGTTTTCTATAATTCTCTGTATTTTGTTGTCCTCCACATTTCTGCCATCCTCAGATTGGATCTGGCAAACTCTCAGGAGGAGAAGAAAAAAAGCCTTTTTGATGCCTTCTAAAGGGAAAGGAAAACATGCAAAAGCCTCCAGCTGTTTATCTGTCATATTCTCTAGTTAGAGTTCTAAAGAAGGATACCAAGATTGATCAAGATCAATTAAATTTTTTTTTCTGGAACATGATACAAATACATTGTACTCTGAATTAATCATGGATAGTAGGAAAGCACATACTTGTAAATATAACAGATCCCTCAGTGGGAGCAGGGAGAAAGAAAAGAAAAAAAGGGTATTTGGTCATTTGGTAATCAGGTAAAGCATCTGCAATGAGATATTATTTAATGCTATTTAATTGTACTAAAGGATTTGAAATGACCAATAAACTAATTTTTCAATTTTCTCTTAGTTATGTTGGATTTCAGGAGACATGGCATTGATCAACACTCAGTATATATTTTGGAATTTTGAGGAATTAAAGCCAATGACTTATAACCAGTAAATCAATAGAATGAAATTATTCAAATAGCTTCTTAAAGAATAATGGATTTTTCTCTTTTATTGCTTTTCCAATCTCTACCTTCTTTTCTGTACAAACAAACAAACTATAATCATGTGTAAATAGCCATGGGACATATCATTAAACAAAAAAGCTTTGGATGCACTGGTTGGGGCGATGAGAACCAAGTTGAATTGACTAAAATTTCTTAACTATAAGTGTCTCATTATTTGTTGAGAAACTGCAGAAATGCATATAATTAGTGAGGTTTCTTAAAATATGAAGCTTACAAAGCAAAATGCCTATGAATTAGAGACAGTTTACTCTGCCTGTATCACAGGCAATCTATACTATGATTCATGGAAATCCAAATTATGCTCAACAAAAGAAACAGTGTAGCAACTCTTCCAGGTAATAAAATTCATTCCATTTTTCACCCCTCAGAATAAATGGAAATGCGGTGACTTGAAACTATTCAGTAAGTAAAAGAAGCTTTCATTTCTAAGCTGCAACTAAGTGATTTTCTGTACCATTGGAGTATCTGTTGGCCAGGTGGACAATATAAAATTCTCCATATAGAGATTAAACCATACACTTTAATCCAAATATTCATTAATTTCTAAAATAAAACAGAGGTAGATATACCTTAAATGCTCAGAGAAAACCTGAATCATCTGGAATTTTAGATATCTCATACCCTAAAAAATAGGTCTATATAGAAGTTATTTGTATGAAAATATGTCAGGTGTGTGCATATTGAAGTGAATTTAACTATGGTGTGTGCACATTGAAGTGAATTTAACTTTATAAGTATAGTGACACTATTGCCAATATCCTGTCTTTCACAGTTGAGCCTATTAAACCTTCTCAGAATAATATCTTCTCCTAGGCAGAAAACAAACAAAAAATTATCCCTGCCTACCACCTGTTTTCATATGTCACTATTAACAAAAGATTAATTTATGGTATGTTAATATGTTTTTCTCCATTATAAAATGAGGTGTTTGACAGCACACTTTTTAATAGGTACCTTTGCCTCATAATACACTTCTCACAATATGGAAAAGAAGGAAGACCTTGATTTGCTTAAGATTGATGTATTTTTATAACTAATATCACCATCATGTAACACTAAATTTAAAGTACTTTCATAAAGCAACAATCCAATTATAATGTTTTCTTCAACGAAGTTAATGTCTACAATTAATTTTAATTTGTAAGAACAGCAAGATTGGACTCAGAAATATTAATTTCTCAAATATATTAAGTTTGGAAACTGAGAAGTTTTCACAAATAAATATGTGTTAACTATTTGCAGTCAGTTGAAAATGATAAAATATGAATCCTAATGTATTTTATCATTAATATGAAAATTAGGAAATAGCCCATTTTTTTATATATTAACTATTCTTGCTTTGAAATTTTCATAAAAGTTCAAAATGTCTGTAGACTCCACAGGCTGATAAATATCAGGTTGTGGCCAAAGCATTTATCTCCCATCAAAATAATATGCAATCCACGATGATTTGATTCTTCTGTTTTCCTCCCTTGGGGTATCCATGAACCTACTGTAACCTCCATGGTATCCCTAAAATCTCTAAGTTTGGCTTTAAAGTCAATATATGATCAGGTCTGGCCTCCTTCTGAGCAGAGAGCACATTGCTCAGATACTACATGTACAGGGCTTGTTAGTATTGCCATGGAAAGCTCAAATATTTTTATGTTGGAAGAAAAACAGAATAAAATTGCAAAATTGAGATTAATGTCAAATATAATAGAATCTCATCTTAACTGATTATTTCAAATTTTCAAGAGATACTTATTTCTATGCTAATTAGCAAAAAATGTTTTTGTGCTATAATCAATCATTATAATTTCTGCTCTATTTCTATTATTTTCAATTTCCTTCTCCTCTAATATTTCTCCTGAGCATTCTAACCTTCTGCTGATAAGTGTTAATCATACTGAATAACCCATTCATATTTTATAAGTAGCATTGTGTGAGAGATCAATTCTCATCCCTCTTCTGTTCTCTAGCCGGAACTCATATCTGATTTAATTTGTTGTCCTTGAAGTTTGGTGGTTAGTTTCTCAGGTAGCTAAGAAAACTTCAGGCTAACAGAAACTATTCAGAGAAAAGTTATTGTGAAAAGATTGTTCTCAGTTCCCAAACTGAGGGTCATTTACAGCAGCATGACCTTGACAAGTGTCTATAAGTCAAACAATGTCTCGCCATAAACGATTTGGGGTGACAGGCCCATAACCCATTGCACACATAGATTGGATTCCCAGCAGGACTCGTGCTGGCTCACACTTCTTGCCTCACACAGCAATACCAGAAAAGTTACAGTTAGGAAAAAAGAAATTTCTATCTGATATCAGGAAAGTAAAATCTTATATTGCAACAAAGTAAGTGAAAAGTGAACACATAGTATTATTAATATCAGATTCTGGATCAAGATTCACCATCACATAGCTCAGAGGGCATTCACTGATGTCCATGATATAGTCAGTGATCATTTCATTTCTATGAATAAATTTGTGCAAGTCACATTCCTGTACTTTGGGGACTAAGAATGAAATAAGATTAAAGCTATTATTTTAGAAGTGAATTAAAACTCTAAATGACTACTCCTCCTCCCCTGAACATACTGGATGAAGAGTGAAGGAGATAATTAGCTTTTGTGACTTCTTCACTATCCAGGCACTTCTATCCTAGCCAGTCCATGTTGTCTAATAAAAATATATGCATACTTTACTATGTTTTTAAAAACAAGACCTTATTGTCTTGGTGGGCCTAATAGTTATTATTGTGAGTGAGTATAGAAAGCATTTTTAAGGTATCTTCAACAATTATAGGTAAAATAAATATAACTGGTATCACATTAGTGATAAAGCCACAGGTATCAGGACTATGGCAGTTGTTTATGACCTTGACATTTAATTTAAGGTAATGTTGACTGTCCATTGGACATAAGTAAGAGCAAAGATATGCATTGTCCACTTAAGCTCAGAATTCATCAGGTGTGATGTATGGATGCAAAATGGAAACAAGTGCAGTTCTCATACAGATCCAGTTATCTTCCCCAACACACCTACATGATGTGAGTGAGTATCATTTATTATCAGGTTATTCAAAGGTCCCAAAGTACTGGCTCATGATAACTACTTTCATGATCCTGCTGTCATGATCACTCCTGAACACAACTTCTAAAGACAGCATCTTACAGATACACCTCAGTCAGTGAAGGTCAATCCAGAATGAATTTTTACTCTTTACTGGTATAACTTTATTTCTTGAAGACTATACTTCTCTCACTAAATCTAGTAAATTTTACAACAAAGACAAATTAATTTTATAAAGATAACATAACTTATTTAAAAACTATAGGGAGAAAAATTATAAATAAATTAGGAAAATAAATATACTTAAAAGAAAATAAAAATTAAATCTCACCATGGACTTAAAAAATGAATGGGGCCTATGTTATACTAATGGACTAGAAATGCTTGCACATTTGTGTGTTTGCATATAAACATCCCCAATTCTATGTTGACAAGGGTACAAATTAATAGTAATAATCACTAAATAAAACACAATCAAATTATATTTAGAATAATTTACATTTTTAGCCTCAATCATACCTATTCTAATCATCAATACAAAGGAAATAATATAAAAACAACAGATATATATGTGACGATGTTCAAAGGAAAGGGATTTCTTAAAATGAATGACAGGAAATAACTATTCTAAGAGTAGAGAACTGAGCTTTTTTTTATAAGCTTAGCAAATAAAATGTTAAAATGATAAAAATCTAAGGTAGCAAAGAATACACCCTACATGTAAGTATTGTGACTGAGTTGTAATTCTAGCTTTACTATCCCATAACCATGAAGCCTTATAGCAGTTACTTACATCTGCTAACTCAAAGTTTCCTCCTATGCAAAAAGTGAAGCTAAAAACAACATATGAAAGTTGTTATGAAGATGAAATAAAAGTATACAGAAAGTCCTCTGTAAGTTTTGATTATGGTTAGGACTATAACTTTCATTTTTACTATAGCCATGTAAACACCATAAAGTTTTAAAATAAGAATGCAATAAGAACAAAATAAAAATCGTATCATATATATATGATAAAAGCATGAAGCCACACACCCCTCAAATAAAAAGCTATTTTAAAAGCCCAGCATGTTATTAGGGTGATGATATTTTATTTGAATTTTATCAAATATGTTATCATATCTGACTTTTACTTACCAATAAACTTTTGGCCTCAAGGCTTAATAATAATTTGTCTATATACTTGGTTTTCTCCAGAATAACAGTCATTACTTATGTTTCAATGAAATACTCTTTTTCCTTTGTTTTTCTTTCTATTATTAATTTATGTCTTTGCTTTCATTTATTTTTATTTTTTACTATTACTTTACCAAAATTTTTGTAATTAAAAACAGTTGATAACAGTTGCTGATAGCCTCTGTGAATGTTCAAAGTAAGGGACATTTTGAGATGACATGCCCATGAGTTTTCTTTTCTGAATCTTAATTCATGGTTCCAACCATGACATAAATTCATTTGCATTTGATTTGTCAACAGAGAGAAATATTTATAGAATTATAATGCATATTCTTTTGTCATTAATATAAAGTCATTCAATTATATATAAATTGCTATTTGTTGCTCCTGTCTTTACTATATAATATAAAAATATTTCTGGGACACTTCTTTATTTATTTATTTTGGGTCTTGAGGATTGAAGCCAGGACTTTAAACCACTGAATTACATCCCCAGTCCTTTTTTGTATTTGATTTAGATACAGGGTCTTGCTGAGTTGCTTAGGGCCTCACTAAGCTGCCGAAGTTGGCTTTGAACTTACAATACTTCTGCCTCAGTTTCCAGAGCTTCTGGGATTACAGACCTGTACCACCAAGCCTAGCCATTTCTGAAATTTTCAACAGCATTTAAAAATATCCTGGGATTTTTAACAGCATTTAAAATATATTTTTAAAGTTGTTTGATATGACAGTTTATTTCTCTAAAAAGAAGACTCAGCATATTTTACATGGTTGTCTATGTAAAATACTGAGAAATTGGGTTTATTGTTCCAGGGTAAGCCACCTGCCATGAAGGCTATTAATTTTATGGTTGCATATGTTAGCATTAGCTGCTTGGAGGAAAGCCATCATGTGTCACATTCTTTCTCTCTTAGAATTTTTCTTCTAATACCTGCATGGAATGCATAAAAATTCAACAAAAACAACTAAATAAATTGAAAATAAGTATGAGCCAAATGGTTATTACTATTGTGGGAGGATAAATTTTTCCTGTGTTTGATTTGTATGTGTATCACTTAGAGTAATGGCTGCATTAATTTGTTTGAAAATTGGTAAAACAAATTTGCTTCAGGCTCTGACCTCATATGCCAAGATGAGCCCAGTTTGAATTTGTAGAGTTGAATTATAAACCTCTGAAGAGCAGTTTTATTATGAAAATGCTAATACCACTTTAACTCCAGAAATATTCATAATCTGGCTGATATTTGGTTGAAGAAGAGTTATAGGTATACTAACTATTAACAACAGTCTGTCCTAAAAATAAAGTGACAAAAAGTGCAGACAAGAAAACTGAACAAAGGGACAGTATTATAGGAAATAAATTTTTGAATAAGGAGAAAAGTGAGATAATTTCAGAGGATAAATATTGAAATGTTTTGATATTTTCTTTTAAAGAAAATGATATTACTTCAGAAATTTGACTCTCAGTGTTTTAATGGAGTCCATGGTAAGCAAATCATGTAGGAAAATTTTTCTATAGCATTTGATATCAGATTATTTAAAGTTTGCACTGCAGTACCAAGACTTTTACATGATTAGACTAAATTGTTTTCCTGATTTATATAAATATGGTTTTGATTTATATGTATATGGTTTTACTTAAGTAGTATACATGTATTCATCAACTCTCCTAGGATGTAAATTTAATAATTTGGAACTATGTGATCATTTGCATGATAGAGTTTTCTGATTTCATTGTGCTAGTATTATGCAGCAGAAGGAAGATAGCAGTCTATGTTAGAATTAAATTATGTTAGAATTAAATTTTGTATAAAGCAAATGATCTACCTCTGAAATACTTCCACAGCTCTTTTTCTTTTATTTTGGGATGAAGGCTTGCTAAATGGCTCAAGCTGAAGTTGGCATTCTCCTGTCTTAGCCTTGTGAGTGGCTAGAACTACAGGTGTGCACCACTGTGCCCAATTTCCACTCAGGTATATCTTTTGCTTCACTTTAGGTTAAAAATGATATTCTCAGAATAGTCACAGCCATTATTTACAGATCAGCTACTTAAATTTTATCTTAAATTTCAGAATATCCATGGATTTACAAATAAAAAACTGAATTTCATAAAAGTTTCAAAATACACCTGAAAAATACTAGTATAAATTGGCACCATATGGATTTTAGTGGAGAGTTCTTAATTATTAAATTTTATTCAGTAAGTATGTTTAAATTTCATAATTTGAGCCAGGAATGGTGGCACACACCTGTAATCTCAGGGATATAGAAGACTGAAGCAGGAAGATCACAATTTCCAGGTGAGCTTGGGCAATATGGCAAGATCTTTCCTCAAAATAAAACAAAATGGGCCTGAGGATGTAGCTAAGTGGTAGTGGTGCTTGTGTCACATGTGTAAGGCCCTGGGTTTGATCTTCAGCACCACATAAAAATAAATAAATAAATAAATAAATAAATAAATAAATAAATAAATAGTATTATATTAATCTACAACTAAAAAAAATAACTAAAAAAAAGAAATAAAACAAAATGGCCCAGGGATGTTGCTTAGTAACAGAATATCCTTTGGTTCAAACTCCAATACTGCAGAACAAAAATAAAACTACCTAAATAAAATTAAAAAGTAAGTGAAATTCACAATTTACATAGTTGAGCAGACATTTAAAGCACATTTGACTAAACATTTAGATTTCAATTTTTGAGAAACTAAAAGGATTTAACTGAAATAATATAGTCTCTACTAAAGTTTCCAAAGCATTATAAGTAGCCACAGGTATTTAATGTCTGAACACCTAAAAATAATGTTAAGCATATAATGATTATTTCATGTTCAAAATGTGTTCATCTTAGGAGGACCACCATTCCTTCACATAAACACATAAATGTTTTATTCTTTATCATAAGAAATGAAAAATTATCAAAAAGCAATCTCAAACTTTGTTTGAAGATTTACAATATCATTTGCATATCTCAAATTGCCTGCAGCTCAAGAGATCATATGGAAGAAATGCGTCAATAAATCAAGTATTTCAGTTATATTTATAAAAAAGCACTACTAGTTTTATTATTTTCTTTTGAATCTTCTGAAAATAGTACAGCACCACTGAATTCAGTAGTTTAAAACTTGTAATTGAATATATGTTATTATAGTGAATACTTTTTTATTTTATTTACACATTGGTAGATGGGTGGCTAAGCAATTTCTATCATTTCAAAATTTTACAGAGCTGTGAAACTATGATATTTTGGAACAAAAATCCTTAAACTGGGGTCTTAGCACTCACAGTATTCAGTTAATTTACTTGAGTACAGTATGAGAATTTCAGAACGTATGATAATCCTCAGTGTATCAGGGTAAGAAGAATTTTGTTTACTTTTATTTTTATTTCCAATTTATCATAGACCAATATTCCGTTTACACAGTTTTCAATGAGGCAAAGGTAACAATAAGTGTAATTCTTGCTATTTGTACAAATATCTAAATAAGTATATTAAAATTGTTCATTTGTGTTCATTTTAATATTCTTATTTGGGTAATGTGGATAAAACAAAATATCATTCAAACTGAATGAACCCAGTGATGGATGATGAGATTTTATATATGTTATACATAATAATGCAAATGATAACATGATATCACAATTCTATCTATAGTAATGGCTCATGCTTTAGAATGCTTAGGATGAAATGTAGTCCTGATAATCAATAATTATTTTTAAATAAAAAATTACAACTTTGCTTCAATTTTTATTTGTGTATCTTAAAGAGACTCTTACAAACTATTCATTAAATTTCTTTTTTCTCAGTGTAAACTGATGTATTTATAGTAATATTATAAGATTATTTGAAAAATAAATGATACAAAAATAAATGGTACAATATTTCCTTTATAGTAATATTATAAGATTATTTGAAAATTAAAACTAAATGATTATAATTATAATCTCTTACAAAGTGCTTGATATAAAGTGAAGTGAAATATAGATTAAATTGAGTCTGCTTAATAAAATCCTTTCCCATTATTTTCTTGTCCTTAAAGATAAATCTTGGCAATATCTAACCAGTTGCTTTTGTTATGCGCATTTAGAAGAAAAAATAATTTGATTTTCCATTTTTTTCAAAATCAGTAAATTTTTCTTTGTACTTATTTTTCTTTTCATTTAATCTAAAATATATAGAATAGAAATACTATACATGAAACCAAATGTCTCATACATTTTTACTATTTTAATTCTTAAAAATATTTCTAATGGATAAAAATAGTGGCAATTTAAAATGTTGACCTTGAAAGTGAAATATTTTCCTGATAATATACAGGTCATTAGGTCAATTTTTATTTTAGGTTTTATACTTTTTTTGTAAAACTGTATGTAATTTCCACTTCTAAAATGATAATTGAATCATTGATTAAATATTTTGTGATGGGTTATTTTTCATTTTTATTACAGGCTTGAGTTTACAAAATAGGATTCAAATTACATAATACACCACAATAACAAATTCATAGATCAAAATTATGGCAAATCTATCAGGATTATAAGCTGCTTCGGAAAATCAAAACACCTGTTCAGAATTTTATGATTATACTTATTACTGCTTATTTGGAAATCAATTTTACATCGAAACAATATTCTGTTTGAATTTTCACAAACAAATTTATATTTATTGAAATAGTACCAGTCTTTTAAGAAAGTTATGATTTTTAACTGATGTTGGATTTGTATTTTTAAAATACTTGCTGATAGATATTAAGATTCTTCATTCTGAAACTCTTTTCAAAATAAATGTGCTTGGCTACAATTATATATAATTTTCGTCTGGGTAACAAATTTATGCCATTAAATATTTTTCTAATTTTTACTACTAAAAAAAAGAAAAACACAATTGGAATAATAGAAGTTACATGACATTTTATATGACCTGGTAACTGAGCTCCCCCAGAAAGCAACAGCCACAGTGCTAATGAGAATATATATACATATGTGTAGATATATTTAGCAACATGACTTGACCATTTTAAGCTTAAATAATTTTTAAAAGTCATTGTGCTCTCTATAATGAATACTGAGAGGCATTTGTATATAAAAATTTAATGCTATTCATCAGGAAATCTTAATTCTTGTGAGTGTCCTGATAAAACATAGAAACTCATTCATCATTCAAAGTTAAGCAGGAGTTAGAGGTTAGGGTGTTTGTCTTCTCTGGTGGCAGGGCAGCTTCACACTCTCCCTCCAGCCTGACTTAGCTATCAATTTTCCTTTAAGATCAGCCAGCATTACATTGCTCTGTGTGCTGATACTATCTGAGATAACTTTGAAAAAAAGAACCACAGAAGCAAAAGCATGTGAGTAGAGCTTCCTGAATTTCTTGATATTTTCCTCTGTTTCATCCTAATGCATTTATAAAAAGTAATTCAAAGTTTTTGAGAAACCATAATATGGAATATGCTGACTACTGATTCAGAACAGCAAAAATTTTGGGAATCTACCCTTTTGGGTGTCCTTACCCATAGACATGGGTAAGGACAAAGTTCAAAGAAAAAAAAAAACAACAACTGGATTTCATTTCCAATTGTGCTTTCCTTTAATTCAATATCTGGAATTCCAGCAAGTTTCTTACAGATTCATCTAAATCTAATTATTCAAGCATATTACCTAAAATTTTTAAAACAATCATGTTATGTTAAATAACAAGAGATGGGGGAAAAGCTTGAGTATAACTATAGGCAATTTGTTACCTAGCACAGACAAGTTTCTTCTTCATTCATGTTTCTACTCATATTCCTTTCAGACAGTTATCTTCAATATCTGATTTCTGGTTGTGATTCTACCCCATGAATATTTGTGAAAGATGGAAATATTTGTAAAATCATAAGTATGTATTCAGATATACTATCTCCATTCACTGTTCTTGAAATTATTTTAAAAATCTCTGTTCACATTTTTAAGTCTCATCTTTACTAAGTACTTATCTTCACCAAGAGAGCAAAGCATAATAATATTTAAAAAAAATAAAGGGGAAGAAGAGGAGGAGGAGAGGTGGGAGCGTGGACTTCTAAAATTTCAAAACTAGATTGAAAGAGAACATTGAGAAGACAGGAAACTAGAGTAAATATTAGGAATATAAATGTTGATAAAATTTTCTAATAGGAACTACATGAATATAAGCTTTTAAGTAAAAATTTGAAGAGGTACAGAAAAACATGTAAATCATGAAAATAAGTTAGGGTGTTTGTCAGATTATAGAGACAAATACTTTTATGATTCATTTTTTTCAATTAAGTTTTTGCTGGGTCTTATCATGAGCTCAGTTAATATTTAAAGATAAAGGTTGAAAATGTCTTCTTTTAGCTTAAGTATTGTATATAAGTAAATTATGTACAGTTTTATTCATTCTGTTATCAACCAAAACTAATAATGGTATTTCTTATGGTAAAACAGCCACCTGTCCTTGTGTTGTACTGCACAGTTGTCCCTCTGTAATCATGGGAGAGTGGTTCCAACCTCTACCCTCCACACACAAACACCAAAATCTGCTGGATTTCAAGTCCTTTATATACAGTAGGTTTATATGTTTATATGACTTACTGCACATCCTCCTGTATACTTTTAATCATTTTTACATTATTTATAACATCCCACAAAATATATTGTTCAATATTGTTTAGGAATTACTGTCCAGAAAAATTGTATACTTGTTCAGTAACGATTCCTTTCTTCCCAAATATTTTCAAACACATCATGCATTGAATCTACAACTACATAACCCACAGGTATTCAGGACTGATTGTACTTCAAAGGTCATATAGTATTACAATTATGATATTGAATGTTATAATTTTCTTCATAAATACAAAATTTAAATAACCTCATGTTACTATATCACATTTCATATTCTATTATGCCAAATCATACAATAATTTATTTAATTCATCAGATGGCAATTAAGAATATTTTTAGTACATGATCAACACTGTACTAGATGTTCTGAATATGATGCCAGATATCAAATTTGATGTTAAAAGTCTAATATCCAAAGGTAAGGACTAAACAAACAGTCCCTTAGTGAAATTTTATTCTAATGTAGAAAGCATATAATAATTGTTAACGACACAAATAGCTCTACAATTATAATAAAAGTTTTCATGAAGAATGCTCAGTGTCAATTACAGCACAAAATATGCAAGGTCAGAAAGATTATGAAACTTACCAGAAAAAGATGCAATTAAACTAAGACTTCATAGATAAGGCAGAGCTACTTTGGAAAAGAGGGGAAGGATAGACACTCCACTGAGAGAGAGAAAGCAAATATAAGGCCTCTGGAGAGGAGGAATAAGGGTAGGTGTTGGAGATTAAAGTCAGTGTGCCTGCAACCAAGAGCTACAGCAAATGTGTGGAGTTAAGGTGGCTGGAGCCAGTAGGCAGAAGCCCAGTGAAAGCAGAGTGCTTGAGTCTTTGAAGCAGGGCCATAATATGATGAGACTGAGATTAGGAGAAAAGAATCCCATTTATGGTTCCATTTCAGTAGAGAGCAAACTGGAGAGTAGGCAGGTGTCCCAACTTGGCAGCAAGCAGCTATTTCAAGGCCGTGAGAAAGGTGCTGATGGCTCTGGCAGACATAAAGAAAACTCTGGCCTTTGGGGGGGGTTCCAGAAAGAAAAGTTTTTAAAATTTGTTTTATTTGAATATGTGAGAGGGCCAGTAATAAAAAAGCTAATCCTTAAGTTTTAAATTGATTATCTGGTTTGTTGAATATAATATTCAGTAACAGAGAGATATTGGAATAATGATAATAATTTGGGAGAACAAAACAACCCCTAAAATCTGAATAGACATCTTTTTATACAACAAAATAAGTTTTGAAATTAAATCTCTGAAAATCTCTCTCTCTCTCTCTCTCTCTCTCTCTCTCTCTCTCTCTCTCTCTCTCAGTTTGCAATCAAGCTGGGATCCACAATGATCAATGAAGCCAAAGACACTACAGAAATTCACAGTAACCACACACAGACAAAATAATTTTTCTATTCACTGTGTGTGATCCATTCTTGTTTTGTTTTGCACTTTAACACTTTTGAAATTTGAACACATCTAACATCAGATAATCAACATTAATATCTATATACTTTTTTATGTTGTATTTATTGTTTCCTTTTTTCTTGAAGAATTGCCCTTCAAAATAGGAAATATCTAAAAAATGAGTCAATTGAGAACCAAGAAAATCAATTATTCATTGTCATTCAATTAAAAATGATGACAATAGAAATCACCAACTGTATTTACTTAGATGCTGTATTGAAAGACATTTAATATTAATCTCCATAATGTTAAGAAAAAAAATGTTATTTTAAGCTATGATTGTATTTGGTAAATTTAGAAAACTACCCATATGTTCATTACTAAACACTATGTTTAGTAATATTTTTAGAAATATTTTAATCACATTAAATTGAGTCTACATTTTTCTACTATTTGGGTGATGTTCAACTTCTTTAAAATTTTTCTGATAATAATATTTCCCCAAAGGGTAGATCCAACACAGCTCTACTATCTACTATCATATTAAAAAAAAAATTAAGTTTTAATTTGTTCTATATGACAGCAGAATGCATTACAATTTATATTACACATATAACCACAATTTTTTTTTATATCTCTGGTTGTACAAAGATGGTGAATGATATGGACATCATTACACAACATAGTTTTAATGCAGACATGGTCCTGTAGCCATGTATTATTCTGTTTTGCTTTTATTTATATGCTCAAAGTGCCTTTTGTCTTGTAGAATCATTTTCTTTGATTTTATAAATTGACTTATGATTATAGAGAGAAATTTTATGTGAGAGGCATCAAAGTGTTTTCTATTAATTAGGTCATTTACAATATACCATCCATTTTCTTTTACCCCCGAATTACAGAATGAAGGCAGAAGGTTAAGGAATGATCTAATTTTCATGCAGTTCATCATACCAGAGTCAAGGGGAAAAAAAGGAAAATTTCCTGCACATGTACCTTATTTCTTGACATATGCAGCAATTCCATTGCTCACTTATGTTTTCTCCAAATTTAGTAATTTGCACAATATTCTTGAGTAGATTCCCCTCCTCAACAAATCTTTTCCCACTAACCTACATCTTATCTTTCCAACTTTCTATCAGTCTCAGTAGCTGTCCAAAAATGAATCATTCCTCTGTATTCTACACAATCTGGTTCTTCCAAAGTGAATTCAGACTCATTCATTTAAATCTCATCCTTAACTATTTTAAAACAAAGTAAAAAATTAAATAAATACAACAATGCATTAGGTTTACAGTTTCTTCCTCTGGCTGTTCACATGTCTTGTCACATGTCTTTGGTCAATATTCTCTGTGTTTGCATTCTTACATTTCCAATGTTTCATTAACTTTGGAAATTGTTTAAATCTACCCTCTTCCTTCTGTTTTTATCACTTATGCTAAGGTTATTTCCAAACTGCATCAACATGTTGTGTTCTGTCTCTAGCATTTACCTTTGCAGATCTTCTCTCCTAGTAGTACTTGATCCTCTGAACTTTGTTCCTGCATTCACTGTTGTAATCCAAAGCGTCATCACTACTTTCTGCAATGGTTTTTTAACTGAACTTCCTTCCATTATATGCAAGCTCTAGCTTATCATTTCTCCTAAAATTGCCAGACAGAGCTCTCTATGCCACATGTCTTATAATGCTTCCTATCTGTTTAAAAACCACTGGGATCCATGTATTATTCTTAGTTTTAAACTAAGCAGTTGTATGAGTTTTTTTTCCTTGAAGATGATTATGCCAAAATATCCTTTTTAAAAGACTTTTCTAGCAACCTGCTATTGTCATTTATACACTGAAATACAAAGTCTAATTTGCCTTTCAAGAATATAGATTAGATTTAGTGACTCACTTCTAATGAATAATAAGTAGTGAAAGAACATGGTATGATTATAAGACTGGGTTATAAAAGACAAAACATACAATAGAACCCAGCATCAACCAGAACAGATTCTAATCACAGTCCCAGTTGAGGTTTCAAGTGACAGCCAGCATCATCTACCTGCCCAACAACTGAATACTGGGGACTACAGAGGATTCTGAGTGTTGTTACTAAGTAGAGTAGAGGTGAATTTTTCCTGCCATGCCCTATTCAAAAACCAGATTTCTAAATGTTTTCATTGTTTTAAGCCACTAGGTTTTGGATTTTTATTTCTTATATAAACATAAACAAACAACAAAGAAATCTTAATTTTTTTAACCAGTCACCTTTATTTGGTGTTAATACTCAGGATATGAAAGAATTCAGCCATGAGGCCACTTTCATACTGGAGGCAGTCCCAATCAGGAGTACATAGTATACTCTCTAAACTGACGCCTCTTCATTGGTACTTGCATCACCACTCATGCTTGAGGTACTGTTAAGAAAGGCAGTAGCTGAAAAGCAGCATGCTGCCATCACCATGTTGACACCTGCAATGCTCCCCTTCTTCACGTTGACGTACTTGTAACACTGGTAGTAACCTCTCTGAAATGCTCACCCAATGCCTTTAGGGGAAAAAATACCACATCAATATCCAGCTTGGGCACTCGCCTAGTTTGACATCCATGCGTTTCTTCTCTTTCACTGGCATGACTAATGTCATCCTAAAATCTTAGTGTCTGCTGAGCCAGGCCTTGTAAGGTTCTTATCTTAATCTTTAACCTAACCTTCCACTCCATATTGCATACATAGCTTGAATTATATTAAACTGTCTGCACTTGCCCATAGATACTATATTTTTAGACACTGAAATATTTGAAGACATAAGACCTTAGGAAAGTTCTTTCTGAACACTTCCTAACAATTCTTCCATTTATGGAGAAAATACTATTAGTTAAGATTCAATTCTTGACACCACTTCTCAGTGCCTTTCCATAATCCCCAGTTTGCATTAGAAATCCATTTCTCTCTTTTACCTTAACATCAAATATAACTTGTGTTGGATTAATAGCAAAATGGATAAATGCTCTGTAAGTGTAGTTCATGCAATTAACACATACAATCTATCAGAATATGATCATCAAAATGTTGTAAATTATTTGTTACATTTATAGGAAAAGTCAGCCTTTCTAGCTAGTATTAATTTTACAAGCTAAAATGTGAGCTGTCAGTAACAACTGAAGCAGTGTTAGCTCTGCTCTATTTGCTTTTATTCTTTGGAGAAATACAGTTGGATGATGATTCCATTCAGGAATTATAATCATATCATATCAGACACCTAGGTAGTAGCCACAACACTGATATTTTATTGTTGCCTCCAAATTCAATTAAAAGTAAACCATTTCTTTGCAGCACTTTGATGTGTAGAAATGTTCTTCTCTGAGATTTGAGTCATGGATACAGATCTTGCTTTGTAAACCTAATCTCCTCATAGCTCAACTCTTCTGTCTGTGCTCTCATTATCTTTCCTCTGAACTCTACCTCTTCTACAACCTTATCTCCTTTCCCCGTGCAGCTTTCTCCAATCATATTTTTTTCATAACCATGCCACTTTCTTTCTTCTCTTCCCTATGGGTTCATACCCTGTGGGTATACCTGTGGCAAATGGTTATGCTTCCTTAAAACCATGACAGATAATTCACAGGGGTCCTGGAGAAATCTCTATGGCTCTAACATTCACAGCTGTTCTATGAATTTAAAATTAATTGAGACTATGGTTCAGGGATACTTTTGTCATTTTCCTGGGTTTAAAAAAAAGATATTGGTTGTGCGATCTTATTTTTGTGATAGTATTTTATTTGAATAGTCACAGAAAAAAACTGCATAGATTATAGACCCATCATTATATATAAATTTCAAGTTTTAAATTTCACACTTACAAAATGGCAAATATTAGAAAGGAATGATAGAATGTTGAGTGAAATCCTGTACAATGTGAGATTAGATTTGTGCATGACATGACTTTTTTTTTTTTTTTTAAAAAAAAGCTTATTTATTTATTTAGGCAATACTGGGGACACAAACAGAGGACCTTGTGAGCTGAGCCACACCCAGCCCATAACTGAATATTTTTTACCAAAATCTGGCTTATTTTTATTTTAAATGTAAATGATTAAATAAATTTAGTTGTTTATGATAAAAAAATTCAGGTGTTTATGATTAAAAAAATCTTTGTTTTTTCTTTTGTAATCAAAATTACACAAAGTCGGATATGGGTTGCATGATAAAGCAACAGTTAATGTATAGCTATGTAACATAGGGAATATTCAAGAACCTTGATAATACTTTTAGATTTCTCAATAAATAAAAATATAATTCCCCTACTAAATATTCTGGCCCTAGGTTTTACACCGTTCTCTTTATTTTCATATTATATTTCATTCATTGGGGTCAGCCAAAAATGTGGTATCCAGAGTGATCATGTCCAATCAATCAAGTAAAAATAGACTTTACAGCATGTATTTATGCACAAATGCCCTTTGTATAAGACAAGAAAGGACTACAGAGGTTGCAAACATATTATTTTCTCTCTGATTTAAAATATCCCCTGAAATTCTTCAGGAATTCTGAAAATGCTCCTGGGAATCTCTTGGTATTTAGTGTTTGAAATATTAATTATTAAAAATAATCCAAAATGTGAAAATGAGATATTCTTGACATTAAAATGGTCTGCCTTACAAATGGTAGATTACCAAATTCAAGTTTTGAGGATTCATATAAAGATATTGAAGTTTTCATAGATCCACAGAGGATTTGTTCATTTACATTTGAGCAATTATCTTCCACATAATCTGAAGATTTGTTTAAAATTAGTAATGTTTACACATGTTTTTCCTTCTAAATAACTATTTGTTTCTATAATAAAAAAATAATAATGCACTAGACAGTAAAAGAGTTAAATTTTTATTTCAAAGGATATGAATATGAAGAAGAGAGTTTGAAGTTGTCAAATGCTTTTCTTCAGGCCCCAATGAGTAGGGTAGCTATCCTTATGTGCTAATGTGAAATATTATGAATCTTTACCCAGGCAGTGAACTTTGGAGTAATTTAGATGAAGAAGTCCACAAGAAGAGGTGGGGGAGGGAGGGTGAGGGACATTTACTATATGTTTAATGAATGTTTGGTAATCCTAGTAGATTTTATATAATTTTCAGCATTAATCTGGACTTTATAACCACTGTATGCCCTTTAGTAAGACAAGTCAATTCTCTGGGAGTATTTCTGATACCTAGGAGTGTTATGAACTGACTGGGAAGGTTTTTTAGAATTAAAACATGTAAGTCTGGGCTGGGGTTGTACCTCAGTTTAGAGTGCTTTCCTGGCATATGTGAGGCACTGGGTTTGATCCTGAGCCTAAATAGATAAGTAAAATAAAGATATTGTGTCCACCTACAACTAAAAAAAAATTAAAAAATAATATGAGTCTTAGGTACCTATTTATGAATAACCATACACATATTTTAAAACATAATTTGAGGGGTTTGAGATATAGCTCAGTTAGTAGAGTGCTTGCCTTCTTACATGTACAAGGTTATGGGTTCAATCCCAAGCACCATCAAAAAAAATAAAATGAAATAAAAAATAAAAAAATAAATAAAACATAATTTGTTCAGAAATTTTATGTATGTAATCGAAAAGACTGATGTGATTAATTCATAGATCTTAATTGTTGTCTTAAATGCTTTTGAATGTGAAATATTATTTATTTCTTCACAGTAATATTAATTTCATTAAATAAAAATTCATCACATTCTCCCGAAGATCACCAAAATATTTATGGAAAAATCAAGCACAAGAAAACTTTACAAATAAAAATATTTTCAAAAAGTGGGTAAAAGTCACTTTAATTTCTCATAGTTTCATTTGAAAAATTATCATTTTCTCTTTTTTTTAAAGAGAGAGTGAAAGAGAGAGAGAGAGAAAATTTTTCAATATTTATTTTTTAGTTCTCGGCGGACACAGCATCTTTGTTTTATATGTGGTGCTGAGGATCGAACCCGGGCCGCATGCATACCAGGCAACGCGCTACCGCCTGAGCCACATCCCCAGTCCTCATTTTCTCTTAATTAAGAAATTATGTCATAAAAGTTTTCTGTGCAGCATAGTTAATAACTTATTAAGGAATTATTTGTTTGACCAAAATTTAGAAGTTGTTTAGAATAAAAACAAAACATTGAGTTGGGCATGGTGATACATACCTGTAATCCTAGACGCTTGAGAAGCTAAGGCAGGACAATTGAAAGTTCAAAGCCAGCCTCAGCAATTTAGTGAGGCCCTATGCAATTTAATGAGGCCCTATGCAATTCAGCCTCAGCAATTTAGTGAGGCCCTATGCCAAAGTGTCTCAAATAAAGAAACAAACAAACAAAAATAAAACTTTAAAAGGGCTGGAGATATGTGGGAATGTGGATGTAGCTTAGTGGTTTAGCACCCCTGGGGTTAATACCTGTACCAAAAAAAAAAAAAAAAAAGAATATTTTTTTTATTTTTCTTATTTCTTTTCAAGTATTTAGCTAAAAGGACTTAAATGTTTTATTTTAGTAATACACTGGGAGACCAAATTTATAATATATTTTCAATGGTGTCTTCATTATGTATATCATATAAATAATTTTCTTTAAAAAATATGAAATGTTCATTAAATTAAAGCTGAACTTTCAAAACCTGCACTGTAGAATTAGGTTAGCAAGGTTTTGTTTGTTTGTTTCATTTTTGTTTTTGCATTAGATCTTTTCTATTGTACTCTAGTATATATCCCATCCTAAATTTTTAGACTATGTGTTATTCATGTCACCTTACATTAAAGCTTGAAGTTACATTTTTTTTCCTGTGCCATTTTTGGTTAGTTTAATGCAGTCAGTTGGAGAAAGAAGCCTGAGAAGGAGTCCCTCAGAGTTAGGCCTGAAGACTGAGTGAAAATACTCTCAAGGCCTAACCTTGAACAGCAATCAGAAAACTTGAAAGAAATCACTTAGTATGGACTCAGTAAGGTCAGCTCTATCCTGGTGCCCTTTTACTGAGGTCCCAAGGAAAAATGGGCACTACAGGTGAGAAGCTGATAGAACTAGAGCTATGTGACTTAGGCAGTCACTGAACAGAATGGAAGCTCTTAACACTATCCTGTAGATAATGGACAGGTCTCCACCTTTACAGGAAGCAGGGCTAAGTAAATCCCTAATGATTTCAGGTTAGGAAAGATCTTAACTCATATAACTCATAGTAGAAGCTAAATGTTCTACTCTGAACTATGTACAGCATAGATCCAAAAGACTCAGATGTATGCTGTACATACTTCAGAGTAGAACATATAGCTTCTACAAATTGAACAACTGAAACAAAGGGTTTGCATTTGCTGCTGCTCCAAGGTATAATCACAGATTTCTTCAGCAAAGTCTGATTTTCAGGTGAAGCATTTCTTGATGGAAAGCAGGCTAGAGGCAGATCTTTCTTGAATACAGAATATGGGTTTCCATAGACAAGACTTGTTACATTTAAATGAAGCATTGAATAAAGTATTTTAGGCCACAAACATATTAAGGCTGGTATCATGTCTCAATAATAAGTGTATTTTCTCCAGTGCCTTACATAGAATATGTCATTAATAGCCATTTTTATTTCAATTAATTATCTATGGTGTAGAATCATATCTCATTAAGTAGACCTCAAAATGTAATTCTTACTTAATATGTAAAATATTTGCTGTACAATTTTGGTGGAAGTGAGCATTCATTATCTAGATGGCTAATTTAAATTTTGGCGTGGATTGGAGCCTCAAGACCAACCTTTAGATTGAGCTGATAAGTCTCTGCTGTGTTGGGTCTTCTTGTTACATGGTTAATCCCCCCTCATCATAGCAAAATTCATCACAACTATTCAGATCATTAATCTTCCTGCTATTTTTATTCAAATGGTTGATTTTGATGAACTTAATAGGAGGATAATAAATCCAGGCAATTTGCCTGTGAATGTAATTCCCTTGCTAATGTGTACCTGCCACCCAGGCACAAGGCACATCCCGTAGGGCTTCCCCTTGGAATGATTTCCTTCACTCTCAAGACACTTTTTTTAAAGTAATTAATTCATTTTTATTCCAATTTGTTATATATGATAGTAGAATGCATTAAAATTTATATTACACATATAGAACACAATTTTTTATCTCTGGTTGTATACAAAGTATATTCATACCATTTATGTTTTCATACATGTACTTAGGATAATGATGTCCATTTCATTTCACCATGTTTTCTACCCCATTGTCTCTCTCTTCGCGTCCCACCAGTTTGCCCTATCTAGATTTCATCTAATCCTCCAAAGCTCCACTCCCAACTCCACTATGAATCAACCTTCCTATATCAGAGAAAATATTTGGCAATTGTTTTTGGGGATTGGCTAACTTCACTTAGCATTATATTCTCCAACTCCATCCATTTACCTGAAAATGCCATGATTTTATTCTCTTTTATTCCTGAGTAATATTCCATTGTGTATATATACCACAGTTTCTTTACCCATTTATCTAGGTTGGTTTTACAGTTTAGCTATTGTGAATTGTGCTGCTATAAACATTGATGTGACTGTGTCCCTGTAGTATGCTGTTTTTTTTCTTAAATAGAGAGAGTGAAAGTGTGTGTGTGTGTGTGAATGTGTGTGTGAGAGAGAGAGAGAGAATTTTTTCAATGTTTATTTATTTATATTTCTTTTTTTAGTTTTCAGCGAACACAACATCTTTTATTTAAAGAGAGATGTGAGAGAGAGAGAATTTTTAAATATTTATTTATTTTATTTAATATTATTTATTATTTATTATTATTAATTATTTAATATTATTTATTTATTTATTTATTTATTTATTTATTTATTTATTTATTTTAGTTCTCGAGCGCGCTACCGCTTGAGCCACATCCCCAGCCCCAACATCTTTGCTTTTTTGTATGTAGTCCTGAGGATCGAAGCCCGGCCACACACATGCCAGGCAAGCGCGCTACCGCTTGAGCCACATCCCCAGCCCAGTATGCTGTTTTTAAGTCCTTTGGGTATAGACAGAGGAATGGAATGGTGGGGTAAAATGGTGGTTCCATTTCTAGTTTTCCAAGAAATATCCATACTGCTTTACATATTGGCTGCACCAACTTGCAGTCCCACCAGCAATGTATGAATGTGCCCCCGCCCCATATCCTTGCCAACACTTATAGTTCTTTGTATTCTTAATAGCTGCCATTCTGAGTGGAGTGAAATGAATTTTTAAAAAATCATAGAATACATGTCTACATGTATGAATATACTACAGTGAAGTTCACCATCATGTACATCCACAAGACACTAATGAAAAAAAAAAAGAAAAGCTAAAAGGAAACAGCAGAAAGATCAGTTGAGGGAGGTGAAGAAGGGGAGGGAGGAGAGGCAGAAAATGAAAGTACTAAGGACTGGATTAGATCATATTCCATGCCTTTGTATTTATGTCAAAATTATGTTATACATAACCTAAATCTCAATGTTATGTATAAATAAAAAAAATGATTAAAAAGGAAAAAATAGAGCTAGAACTTCTGGTAATAGCACACATTTTGCTATGTAAGTAAAAGATCTTTGTGTATTTGATTCTACTTTATTTCTGCTGTTATCATGTATTACTTATATACTGAATCAATAGAAACTCTTTAGATTTGAAAGTTGTAATATCTCTAATTTCACCTCATAGTGATGATGTCTTTGTTGTTGTTCATCAAATCATTCAATAAATTCCATATACCTCCCTAAAAATACACCTGAATCCACTCAAAGCCACTTCTCTTTTTTATTTAAAAACCCCTCTCCAGATGTCACCCAGATTCTATCCTGCTTCCTATTTCTTCATATTTTCACAAGGATTACATTTTAAAGCAGAGCAGAGCCTTATGTCTTTTAAAAAACTCCAATGACTTTTTATTTCTCTAGGAATAAAATCCTAAATCCAAACTATAACCAATAAAGTCTTACATAGTTCTCCCTTCTACCACCTTTCTAATATCCCTTCTCCTAGAACATGCCCTGATTTTCTGGTGAAGCATTGTAGTTCTAGCTACAATCTTCTCCCTGCCATTCTTAACATGTCAGCAAGATCTGCCTCAGGAACTTGCATTTGCTGTTTCCTCTATCTGGAACGACTTCTTGATACCTGGGTGCATCATTTCTGATGGCTCTTTGTTCAAATAATAAATTACAGAAGGCATTCTCTAAACATGTTAAATAGATTGGTATATGAGCTCTCAGCTCTTTCTCTCAAACATCCTGCCCTTCCTCTGTTTTTCTGATGTCAGAACTATCCAATATCTTGTACATTTATTGTTTACCCTCACTGAAAAGAACTGGGATGGATATATATATATATACACACACACACACATACACACAGACACACACACACACACACACACACACACACACACACATATATATATATATATATTTCTTTTTTGATCTGTGCTTCTTTTCCTAGTGCTTGGAGAGTCAGGAGTATAGGATAGGAACTTGATAACACATGTTGATGTCTGATTTCCTAGCATATGACTCTTGATTGTACCCATTCAATTTCATCACTTTGAAGAGTTAAGCAAAAACGAGAAGCTATTTTTGAAACATATTCGTTGCTGCTGCTTTATGACAAGCTCTTCATAAACCTGTGTTTATTTCGTACAAGTTTAAATATTAGAAATGGAGAACAACTATCTTCATTTTATGTGTACATATAAACTTTAAGATATTGAATATTTTTCAGAGAACATATGTTCATAGTGAGGATTCAATTCCAAAGAAAATTTTAACAAATTTCTATTTTGTTACTGTAATTTTGACTCTTAAATCCATGCTCCTTGCCATTTGCCTCTGATATTAAATGTTAAAGTAAAAGTTTGAAAAACATCTGAATTGCTATTTGTGAGTGATTTTATCTTTTATTTCCATATCAAATTACATTAGATTTCTTAAAATCATCTAGTACTCAACTTTTTACATATTCTTCTATTTCTTTATTCCCTTGTTTTTATGTGCAATTTTTTTTCTTTCTACTTTATTCCCTTCCCTCATATTCCTACATTTCCTTACATTTTATTCTACTTCAAATGTAGTTGAAATTTTTTTGATACATTTTTATTTACTGTTAACATATTCTTTCTCATTTTGATGTTGATTTTAACCAAATATGTGTACCAGTACTTACACAACATTCTATTGTCTTGTCCAGTGGCTTCTCCCACTGACATCATTTTTCCAAATCAGGCTACCTAATTCAAAATTTCTGTTACAAGTAAATGAATATATCATACGTTGTTTGTGTGTTTAGGAAAATTTTACAGATTCATATTTTAGAGAGTAAATCATTTGGAAGGCTTTATTCAGAGCATAGTCGGGTAATAACACAAAACAAAGACAAATAGCTCTATCTATAGCAGTTATTTAATATCCATTATTTAATAATTTAATATCTAATATTACTAGTACTGGACTGTTTTGAGGGGTGGAGAGAGAGAGAGAGAGAGAGAGAGAGAGAGAGAGAGAGAGAGAGAGAGAGAGAAATCAGCTTAAACCTGAAGCAAAAAAAAATATCTAGAACATAGAACAAGACTAAGGGAAATGAAGTGGGCTTAACAAAGCTCATCTCACATGAGACACTCTGCAGAGTTATAGGTCAGCATCTGTGGATGGAAGCAAGGTGGCCTGAAGGCAGCTGGGATCTTTGAGGGGACTGGATAGAGTGGCAAGACTGGATCTGATGAAGACAGTAAGAGATGCAGACTAGAACGACCTGTCACTGTTTGGGGTGCACTGAATTGGTGGAACCAGAGTAAGGAAGAGACCCCTGGTGCCTTGCCCTGTCCAAACACCTCCAGTGTGCCCAATCTTCCACTAGGAAAGCTGGAGAAGGAGTCAAGACACAAGGTTCACATTGCTTCTCTTCCTAATATTATAATACACATTAAGGAAGAATGGATTGAGGGATAAAAATTACAATATGCCCATAATTTTCTATTATTTTTGGCATAGCTGTGTTAAATTTAATGATTTGAAAGTTAAGTTTCTGAGCTTTATTGGTTCTACTTCATGCTAAAATGCCTGCAGAGAGTTGTGATTTAATATAATGATCTCAAATTAAAGTGGCATTTTAAAATGAATTAAAATGCAAGCATATCTATAACAATCTATTCATAAATATGTCAATACATTGGTTTAAAAATCCAATTTCATGTATGTATCTTTATATGTGTTTGAATAATTTCATGACATTTTATATTTGAACACCTACTATATGCTTTTTAAAACATTCTTACTGATTGACTAGTATTTATTGCAAGTACAGGAAATTCTTCATTTTCTAATTAGGAATAGGACCCTAAAATGGATATAAATAAAACATAGAGTGCATATCAGTGTTATTATCTTTATAGCTTATTTTAAAAAATAATGTTGTTAAAAAGTAGTTAGAAAAATGTTGGTGAAGATATTATTATATTCCTGTCCCCATAAATGACAGTGCTAAATATTGTTCAATCTTTCAATAGATGAATTAAAAATTATGAAAATTTATAATGACCAGGAAAATAATATGAATATTCCAGATACAATTTCAAGAAATTACACAGTTTTTTAAAAATTATTTTTACAATAATTAAACAGTATATTTTATTATAATTAATTCAGTTTACAGTGTACATTTATAGATATTACCAAAGTATTTAAATTAACCTTCATATAGCCACAATGACCAGTATTCTGGAGCCTTTGCCCCTCTGCTTTTTTTTTTTGGTACTAGTGATTTAACCCAGAAACCCTTAACCACCAAGCCACACCCCTATCACCGTTTTTATGTTTTATTTTGAGACAGGATTTCTCTAAGTTGCTGTGGCTGCCTTTGAACTTGAGATCCCTACCTCAGGTTCCCGAGCCACTGGAGCCATTTGTTTTGATAGAAGATCTTGTCTTCACTCCAATACAGAACAAGACCAAGCAAGTCTATACTGTTCCAAACAGATTTCTTTGTTGTACAGCACTATCTATTGCCGCAGTCCGGATGCAGAAAAATAACTGGGGGGTGACGAGCAACTTATGTACATAGATACAGCAGGAGTGGGAGCCATTTATTGTAGGACAGGAGCAGTATTTATACATTCCACACAGCTTATGTTAATTAACATAAAATAGATACAGCAGTCAACCAATAAGGAATCTCCACACTTAATGGCTTGCTGGCGTTACTTCACAAACCACTCCCTCTGGCAAAATGCCAGGCGCCATCCAGACTTGTTTACAGACTCTAACATTTGCCAGGAGCCATCCTGACTTGTTTACAGACCCTAACAATCTATAACCTAGTAGAGAAAGTATAAGAATTACATATACTTCAAAAGCACGATTTTTATTTTTAAAACTAATTAGCATAGTAATATCGTGTGGCTTTTGTGGAAAACAAATTGCTTTAATCCATCATCAATATTTTAATGAACTGTATCTACAATATCTTGTCACCCTTTAGAACAGAAGCTACAGAAACTTACACTAAGGAATAAAATATAGAGACTGCAATAAAAGGTATTGAGAAATATTCTGCTAATGCTATTGCAAACATTGTAGGAGGGACTGGAATTATACTAGTTTAAATAAAATTTAAAATTCTAGTTAAGGTTGAAGGAAAATGAAAAAAAAAAAAGAAAAAAAATGTATTTTTTCTGCTGCACTACTCAGTATATTTGTTATCTCCTAACTCATCAGTGGGTAGACTTGGATTGCTTCAAAACCTTATGCAGTATTTTCAGTTTATCTTGTGATTATAACTACTTTGGCAAGTCAACATTCCACCTGAAATAAGTTTCTGTTACAATTTAATTCAATCAGTAGTATTAAATTACAATTTCCTACAACAAATAGGACTATAACATATAGAATGTGAATCTCTTCCTTCTCTTAAGAGGCAGTGGATATTGTAATCATGATTTGAATTTTAATATAGTTAAACATTGAGTCTTAGAGTGACAGATTTGAGAGGGGTCCTATTTAACATTGATTCCTTTCTTCTTGCCCTTCCTTTCATAGAAGTTCAGTTGCTCAATATTCTTGACACTGCTTTGTGCCTCAGTGGATGCTTATCAATACATATCTCTACAATAAATTTATTTAATAATCCTATTTCCTAAAGAGTAACACATTTTAGATTGGCTGTGCCTGATTCTTGTTGACTATGCTATGAGGAAATTCCCTTGGAATTTTTAGGGGAAAGAATCAATGCTACAAAGATAGAGGTTAAGGGCTGGGTTTGTGGCTGAGTGGTAGAACACTTGCCTAGCATGTGGGAGGCTCTGAGTTTAATTCTAGCACTACATATAAATAAATAAAATAGAAGTCCATTGACCACTAAAAAAGAATGATAGAGGGTTAGCTGTAGAACAAAGTCATTTCTATTTTTTTCTATAAATATGGGGGTGCATCTATGGACTATGCTGTCATCAGCCTAAGGAGAAGCCAACAATTTTAATCATTTTTTAATGTAATTAATGTAAATCTTTCTTAAGGACGAACTATTTCATACAAAATCACTATATTTGTGGTCAGGCATTCTTTCATGTTGTTTACTCTTTCCCTGAATAACATTTTCTGAATATAATCCTTGGGAAAATAATTGTCTTTCCCTACCATCCAAATGTAAGATGTAATCATTTTGAGAAGGAACGTTTTTGTGACTTCTTTAGAACCTTAAAGATTTAACAATATCTGATATCTAAGGTTACAAAGTTTTTGGTGCTTATTCAAAACTCTACCACTCATCTCAAAGTTAACCCTAAATGTGTGACTGAGTGAAAATATATGCAATAAGGCTCTTCTTATTGTATTTATTAAAATTCTGGATTCAATTTTTAGTTCCTGGATTTCTCCTGGCAAACGTGGCCTCATTGTGGCCATTTTGACTCTTTTAAATTTGCAAAAGTCTTCCTATAGCAAGGAAAAACCTTCCCAGTGCTGCTATTTCCCTTCTCATAATCTTCCCATAATCTGTTGACACTTAGAATTGTTTGAATGCTCTATAAGATACCCAAGATTGTTTATTATCCACTTCAATTATTATCATTTCAAGCTTTGAAAAAAAGATAGATTGTTTTACAAGTACCCCAGCTGCTTCTACCTGAAAAACTCAGTGTTTTGTACATATTTCATGAGGAAAAGCCATACACACGACAAATTATAAGGTTTGCCTACTGTTAAACACATGTAATCTCAGAGAAATTCTTCCCAGCTGTAGCAGGTTTATGGTTTTTTTGTGTTGCTTTAGGAGCAGGATGTATTTTACACATTGCCAAGAGAAGTTGGTCTGCTCTTGAAGCTCCTTCAGGATTTGGCATTCAGAACAGGGTCAATCAAAGAGGATGCTGGCTCTGTGCCTGAATTTTCTGTTATGTTTAGTTCAATTAGATTCAAATATACAAAGCATGCCAGTGAAAAGAGAAGGTCAATCGCTTGGAAATCATATTAGCAATAACTTGTAGGTAATTTTTGCTGTCTACGGTTTACCTACACTTACAAGTACAAGAATTAAGAAGAGCAATGTAATAGGCCATTTGCCACCACATAAAGAAGAGTGTATTAGAATCCAGTTAAGATTTTCTGTATTGTAACCATGGCTTCCGTTTATCTTGTGATTATAACTTCTCACAATATGAGTACAATATGGCCTGCTCAATATACAATCTTCATCATCTTTTCTTTAACATTTATAGATACCTCATCAATATCATATGTTATAAACTGTTTCATATTCAGTTTTCAAAGGGAAAAACCATCTTAATTCAAGATGCTGTAACAAAAATACCATCAAATGCATAGTATATAACAGCACATATCTTTATATATGTTATAGAGGCTGGCAAGATCAGTTAAGGCACTTCAATATCTGCTGAGGGCTCATATCTCAGAAGCAGCTGAGAAGGATGCTGGCTTTGTGCATTCATTTTCTGTTATGTTTAGTTCAATTAGAGGTAAATGTATGAAACATGGCAGTGAGAAAAGAAGGTCAATCATTTGGAAATAATAATAGCAATAACATGGGAGGAAATTTTTGCTGTCTCCAGAATTACCTGCACTGCTACTTATAAACAAGTCATAGTACTTGTAGTATAGATGGACCAAACCACATTTCAGTTTCTCACTGCAATCTTCTGAGGTGGAAAGTGGTGGCAGTTCTCTGGGTCATCTTTTAGAACAAAACTAATCCCAGTCCCCACACCTAAATATCATCACCTTCAGGGTTAAGAATTCAACATATGAAATTTCAGGGTCACAAAACTTCAGACTAAAATACAACCTGAAGTCAAAATGGGAAACAATTTTGGAGAAAAATTTGAAAAATCAGATTATTGTTATTTTTTAAAATGTCTTCAAAATTAATGTGTACCATACCTTTTTGTTTAGTTTATTTTTTTCTTTTATATTGCTCCAATTCATTCTACAGACCTGATATCATTTACTGATTCTAATTTTTAAAAATACATTTATTGTTTACTAAGGGACAAATATTTATAATACTTGAAGCAATATTATATACATATATATATGATAATTTGTTATTTTAATTGAAGATGCCAATCTGTTCTTGTTTAACCTCATATACTAATTATCACATGACATTCTGTATTGTATAGATACATATTTAAATAGTTTATATATGCTATTTAAATTTATGCATACATTACACATAAATAATATACATAAATTTGTTACTCCACAAAGATTTTCAAAAGAAACTTTAAGTTTTAGCATATACATTAAATATATAAACATATATATATATATATATATATATATATATATATATATATAAACATATATATATATATATATATATATACAAGATGATGATCTAAAATTTAGTTATGTAAAAATAATAATATATTATTTCTATAGAATGATCAAAAATTATTTCATATGCTTTTAAGTCATTCTGAATGTGTCTCCTTCTTCATGCTATATTATTTGGGTACATCTCAGGTTTTTATTGTTTTGCAGGAGTGGTTATTGATGTGTTTTATAGGTTTGCATGTACACACCTTTATAATAAAAATAACATTTTGTCTTTCAAAAGTAGAAGATATTATATTTTAAGTCATTACTTATATTTTTATTATTTTCCATTTTTGTCTATGTGTTTTATGGCACCCGAGTTTATTGTTTTTCTTAGAGAAGTAAAAGAAAAAAAGAGGTATAAAGATAAATACATTGACACATGGACAGGTCTCAGGTACAGGGACGTAGCTCCATGGTAGGTCACTTGCCTAGCTGTACAGGCCATGGATTCAATTCCAAGTACAAAAAAAGAAGAAGAAGAAGAAGAAGAAGAAGAAGAAGAAGAAGAAGAAGAAGAAGAAGAAGAAGAAGAATCTAAGACACTATAAATATAGCTTCATTTGTATACATAATGTTTTCTTCTATTGTTGTCTCATTTTATGTTTACTACATTGTATCAATTAAGGTAATTAAATATACTAAAAGTGATAGTTAAGACTTTTATAGTCCAATAAATTTAATAACCTATAAGATATGTTTTTTTATGAAGGAAAGAAACAGACCATTGTCATAATATTTTTTTCTTTCTTCACTTTCAATATTCCACATTATATTTTTAAAGTATAGACACAATCATCTACATTTATAAATAAATGAGAATGTGCCCAGCATATTTGGCATATACCTGTAATCCTAGGGGCTTAGCAGGATGAGGCAGCAGGATCTTGAGTTCAAAGCCAGCCTCACAACTCAGTGAGACAAGGTCTCATAAAATTTAAAAAAAATGGTGGGGGGAAGTCTGGGGATGTGGCTTTAGTGGTTAAGCACCCCAGATATAATCTCTGCTATCAAAAAACAAAAACAAACCAACCAACCAACAAACAAAAAACATAATGAGAATGTTGGAATTATGGATTGACAATTATTTCAGTGGAAGGAATCTGATCACTTGGGGTGCATGTCAAAATTTGCTTGCTATGATTTTGAGACTGAATAGTGTCAACCCATTGAGTTTCAACTAAACTTCTGTAAAATATGAGTCACATTTTTGTGTGTTGTCTTGGAATTTATAGGCCTTCTCTAGTTTTTCATTTCCAACTTTATATCATTCACTATCAAAAATATAGCCATGACACTAATAAAATGTTGCTGTTCCTCTTGTTCAAAAAATACTGTACCTTTGGAGAGTCTCTATAAAACACGATTCTGACCCTGAAGAAATGACATTTGGTGTTTGATCACTCACATTAATATTGTTTTATTTTTATATCAAACAGTAAAAAAGCAGTAACATTGACTTACCAATGACATTTTTATAAGTAAACTGTAGGCTTGAGAGGATGCTTCCAGTTTACTGGACAAAGTAGAAGCTAAGAAGTCTGGGTTTGCTTGAAACATTCGTGACTTGACAGGAGTGAATTTTCCTTTTAGCCATGCCCTGAGGTCCCTATGTCTCATATAAAATAGCCCCCAAAAGAATGAACTTGGTATTTCTTATATCACAAATTTCAGTAAGTATATATTGAAGTAACAACATAATTGTTAGTCATGAGAGTGGGGAGGTGGGGAGATCATACATACAGCTTTCTTCTCCTTTAAGAAGTTAAAGTATTTTCTTTTTATACTGTTTGGATCATCTAAAAATTAAAATAAAAATTTCTAGCACAATGTTCCAATGTAAAAGCACTTCAGAACAATTTCATTAAACTGTCTGAATAATCAGCTGTTAAAAAATTGTTAATGTTTTCTCAATAACCATGGTTTGGCACTGTTGATGTACTCCCAAAGGTCTCTGATAGCTGCAGTGGTTCTCAGCTAATTAGGCAATTATTAATAGAAATTAGAGCATTTATATTTCATTCACTGTATAGTTTATATCATTTAAATTTTTAGAATGTTTAGAATTCTAAGTTTTAAATTTTCCCTGTTATTTCTGTGAAATAATTTACAATACAAAATCATAATTTTATAACTCAAGTTGCATTTCAAAGAAGTCCAAAAATATTTCAAGGTAATTTTAAAAATATTATTGCTGCATACATTTTTACGAAATTAAAATAAAACTTATAAATTTTTATATTCTTTCAAAATTGAAAATAGAAAATAAAATCATTGTTCACAACAAGTTATTTCACAGTACCTTAGATATAAAATGCAATGCACTTAGGATGTATCTGTGATCATTAAGAATGTAAATCACTAACACAGATTATTGTGTTAAATGTAAAGGGATAAAATAAAAAACATAGTGTTTTGTTAATAGTTTAGGGAATCTATAAAAATGCCTTCTGAAATAGTTACATTTTTATTTATGCTAATCTTTCTCTAATGAGCATTCATGTTTCTTTATGTGCAATGTAAATTTATGCCCCCCTGAATTCATTCAATTTAGCAATTATTTATATATAGATAGCTAATCCATTTATGATTGTTGATTTTTGTCAGTGCAATTGAGTAGATAAAGCAAGAGTTTTGTTTTTATACTTGTATAAGGCAAAGTTTTTAAAGCTTTTGAAATTTTTTTATTTTGTTTGTTTAGGAGTTGCTTAAAATATCTCACAAAGTGTAAAAAGACAAAACTTTGAGTTTATGCCTCTACAAAGAGTAAGAGATAAATATGCCTCATATTTTAATAGTTTCCAATCGAAGAATTACCACATGAAATATGACTTTCATATGTATCTCTTGGTACCTACTAAGCAGAGTTATTTTAGCAGTTGTATTTTTCTTAGATGGTACTTTAATGGTACTATATATCTTTTTCATTTAATTTCATTAGTAATATTAAACATATAATCCTCTAATGAACAGTTTGTTGAATACCCATTAAATTAAAAAGAAAGAAATAATCATTAAAATAATTAAGAAAACCATAGTTATTCTTCATAAATTCTCTACAATCTGTGTTTAATAATGTCTCACCCCACAGAGGTTGGTACAATTTGAGCTAATAGATCTTGTTCCCTTTACAAATTTTCAGCCTAATCTACCAGCTGTAATGAATATTGTAGAGTGGTATTTCCTCTTTTATTGTTAATTTTGAGATAATTTTTCATGCTGATAATTATAAATATACATTAAAATGAAATATAAAGAGAAACAAATGATTAAAATTTCCCTATTATCATAAAATAGTTCCTGCATATATCTAAATTTCTGCCTAGTATAACAAAATTGTTTTGATTGGAATTAGCAGAATGTAATCATATTTTTTTCTATATACTGCCCACATTGCAACTGAAGTGATAAACACATGGCATTATTTAAAAACAGCAAAAAAAAAAAACACCCTAATCTAACTTTTTCAATGTGTTTACTACATGTTATTTGTGTATTTTTATTATTCATAAATTGAAGTAAAGATAACAAACTTTAAATCCATTTCTTACAACAAAGAAAAGAAAGTAAAGGCAGTTAGCAAATGCCTTGGAGAGTCTCCTTCCATGGATCATTCAAAATACTACAAAATTTCAGAACTCTCATTTTTGCAGTAACAATTTGTTGAAAAATAAGGAAATAAAATCTAGTTTTGCACAAAGCTATATTCTTGTTAATAGATGTGGTGATGGTGTAAGAAAGCTGATCTCCCTAATTCTTGTGCAATACTAAGGAGATTGAAAAGTAAACTTTTTTGTTTAATGTATGGCAACAAAATGGTAGCCAAAAATGAGGTTCCTCTGTTATTCTCTCAATGATTTTTCCCTTGGATTTGTCATGCAAAAGGACAAAAATGTAGCAGCACTTAACCTCATTGTGTGTGTGTGTGTGTGTGTGTGTGTGCACTCCTACATGACCATTCATTCATGTAGAACTAGTGTTGTCTACATAGACTTTTTTTTTTAAATTCAAGTCCTTGTCCAAAAAATCCATATGCTTTTTGAGATTTGAACACTGTTTTCTAATTTTCTTTTTTTTTGAATATTTTCTTTTATTTGTAGTTGAACACAATAAATTTATTTTATTTATTTATTTTTATGTGGTGCTGAGGATCGAACCCAGAACCTCGCACGTGTTAGGTGAGTGCTATACCACTGAGCCACAGCCCCAGCCCCTGCACATTACATTGTTATTGCTACACTGTATTATAGCCCCACTCACAATATGGAGCTCATGAGGGAGCTCAATAGAAATCAAAGTAATAAATTCTGAAACTGAGAATAATAACTGTTAAGTAGTCTGAAGGTTAATACATAGTCATTAATTTTGTAAACTAACCAAAAATGTGAGTAGAATCATTATCTAAATATAGTTTTTATTGGTTTTGTAATTCATTGACTCCTATTCCCAAATGTATTTTTTTAATTAATTTTTATTGTAGGTTGTTCAAAACATTACATAGTTCTTGATATATCATATTTCACACTTTGATTCAAGTGGGATATGAGCTCCCATTTTTACCCCATATACAGATTGCAGAATCACATCAGTTGCACAACCGTTGATTTACATATTACCATTCTGGTGTCTGTTGTATTCTTGTTTTTTAATTTTCAAATAATTGTCCTATCTTTATTTTCTAAACCGATATGCCTTTAGAGAAGCAAAATCCCACCCCCACATATAAATAGATACTACTTTTAACTAATTTATTACTAATCTTTAAAATGTTTCTTTCTAAGGTTAAAAATTTGCAAGTTTTTACTTTATTATTTGAAGTAATGTATAAGCATGGATATATGTGAGAGTCCTAAGAGGCCAGGCATCCTGACATTAAACCTGTGGCAGTATTTATAACACTGACAGACTACAATACAAAGGTTATGTGGAATCCGGAATAAACTGCAGGTGATAGAGAAGGCAAAACCACTACAAGGACACACATTTCAGACATGGGCTTGAAATGTTGAGTCAACTTATAAATAAATAAATAAATAAATAAATAAAATGTAGCTTACAAAAGGATTGAAGTGCATTGAGTTTCTTTGTTGCTATGAACATTATTGCAAAACAAATAACTGAATAATTGTCATTTTAAGGTATTGATCTTTCTAAAACATTTATATAATTTTCATGATTTAAATTTACTTTTGGGTTCTTTCAGCATCTACTGAAGAAAGCCAAATCTTATGTTAGACATGATGAATAGCAATGTTTATGAAAAAAAAATAAGTAAATAGCATCTATGCTTGATCTTAGAAATTATGAAACAAGATGATAAAATAGAATGGGTGTAAGTATCCATCTCCAGTCCAAAGAATAAGAATGGAAGGTGCCAAAATTAATTTTGTTTGGGAGACAAATTGCAATCACACTCTGAAAAGTTCATTATCTTAATGTGGAATACACCGAAAGAAGAGCGAGAATTTGCAGTCCTGCAGAATCATAAGTATTGGTATTGAAATAATTGATGCTACGAATTTGATACTGTGTAATTCTTCAAAATACTCATGATTTGGGTTGGAGATATAATAAGTTGAACACAGGTTATCTAATAAGTTGAATAATTACCATATTTTTTAAAGAGAGCGAGAGACAGTGAGAGAGAGAGAGAGACTTTTTTAATATTTATTTTTTAGTTTTCAGTGAACACAACATCTTTGTTTTATTTTTATGTGGTGGGTGCTGAGGATCCAACCCAGCACCCCTAGCATACCAGGCAAGCACGCTACCACTTGAGCCACATCCCTAGCCCCATTATTACCATATTTTAATTTTGGAAAACTTAAATTGTAACTTCTAAGGAAATATAAAATTATCCTTTTAATGTATCTACTGAAATAAGATTTTATATAATGAAGTAAAACATTTCTTGATTATCTTATTATATTGTTCATTAGATTATTTTTATTATAGAAGTTGTAGCTTTAATTAGAAGAAAAAATATTTTTTTCTAAGAATATAATAAATTTGGCATTTTAAGGTGGTGATCAGACTTCATTTCTCATTTCTGATGAAGGGATTTATGCATTTCCAGGGCACAGTCAGGCTAATTAGAATCATGCTTATGCTTTCATTAATGAGAGTAGAATAGAATTCCTCAAACACATGATAAAAATATATACATGAGCTGTGTTTATTTTTTCCACTAAAAAAAGTGAAAATGATTTATTCTTTTTTAAAAAAAATTGAGTACACTTATTTATTGACTTATTTACATATTAATTCATTTTTAACAAAACTGAAAAACATTATACACAGAATTATAATTTTTCATAGAAAATACTTTTTGACCAATATTAAAAATTTAATTAGCAACTTTAACATTTTTCAAAACTTCATTTCATCATTACATAAATTGGTAGAAGAAGAACATATTTAATGACCTTTGACCAAATTTTTCAGATACTTTTATACTTGCATCTATTACTTCATGACTATGAATTATTAAAGTTGTATTAGTATGAATAATAGTAGCAGGTACCATTAGTAAGAAGTGCTCACAATATTATTTTTTGGAAAAAACTTATTTGAAGATTATTTGCACAAGGAAAAGTCTCTAGCACCCAGCAACATTTCTGACAATACATCATTCAAGATGCTTATCTTATAATGGAATTAGCTCCTTTTATAATCAGAAAGATAAAAAATTATTGGCATTGCCTTATTTAAGTATAGCTTGTTAACCTGCAGTGGTTTGGATGTAGATATTGGCTAAGGCCTCTGTTGCTTATCTGCAGAGCTATCTTCTTAGGTTAGAGTACTAACTACTTGCACACCAGCAAGATTGAGATTCTCTACATACATAGGTCCTTGGGGCCAACTCACCATTAAAGTAGTAAGCTGGTGTAAGTTAATTAATTATGATTTAATAGCACTTCCCTAAACTCTTATTATTTATCTTTCGTAGTCATGGTGATTGAACCAGGGCCTCCCACATGCTAGGGAAGCTCTATGCCACTTAGCCATGTCCTCAGCCACTAAATTTTTTTTTGAAATACATTCATTTTATCTTTATAAATATTCAAAATATAGACACTGCCATATCATATTTCACAAATGTTAAAACTGAGGTTTTGAAAGTGAAATCACTTGTCCCACGTTTGCTGTTATTGAATAGCAAATAATTTTACACTACCTGAAAAATGTGGCAGATATAGAATAGTGATGACCTTGAATTCCATCCTGAAACAATATGATCCAGAATGGTTCACTTTACCAAGGAATAATCAAGGGTGATATGTGAAGGAATTACAGTGTTGTCCAATGACAATCATGGTTTTCATTTCTCTGAGAATGGGGACTAACAGGGCCATTGTGGCCACTTGTTAAGGATGGGAAGAGACTATGGGTAATCAGGGAGCTAAAGATTCATCAAGTTCCCACAGCATTTTTTTCTCTGTATCTTTGAAGTTTCCAGTGTTTTGAACATAATAAAGAGAATATATTACAAATAATTGTATAAAAGTGTTCCTGCACTGAGATGGCCTGCTTCTCACTCAAGGGAATGTTCTCAAAGGCTCTAAATTACACTAGCTGAGGTTTCAGAAGTAGCTGCTCTTTAAAGTTCCCACTTTGAATAATTTGAAAATTAATCAACCTTAAAGTGTATTGGAGAAAGCCTTGAAAATCAAACAAAATAATTCCTTGACCAAATAATTTTCTACATGTGCAGAATTCAACCATTGTTGTGTTTCTAATTTGAAAAGGCAGTTTATGTGGGACCTCATTCATCTATATGAACTGATTCATCTAATTTTTTAACCATTGGCTCTCTCAGAATACAGATGACTGCCCCACATAGTTACATATATTTTGCTTCTTCCATTACAGTAGATCATTCAAGAAATTGGGATCAGGGAAAATTAGAGAAGGTCTAGACTGGACAACAGCACTCCACATCTATCTAGTTCCTTTAAAATACAGTGTAGGGCAATTGGAAAACCTTTCTATATTATCCACATTTTTCTTAGCTCTGATTAATCTGATTAATCTATATTAATCTACATTGCATAATTTGACACATAATAAAAATTAAACTGAAGCTAATCAGCATTCTACATTTGAGGCTGCTCTTCCCTATTCTGTTTCATGTTTGACTCTGGATCCCCATGTGTTTATTTTTTGCTTCTACAGTTGTATTTCTATTGTTTTTGTTGTTGTTGGCCATCCATTATGTATTTGTTGATAATATTATGAATCATTCACTTTCCTTAGGGGATTTTACAGGAAGTTTTTGAATCTTTAATCAAATGAAAGGCTTGGAGAATCAGGTGGGTCTATATTAGAGGAAAAGAAAAACTAACTGAAATATATATGAAGAGATTTATATCTCTTTGGGAATTGGCTTAAGGAAGAGAAGGGGCTGGCCAGGCAAGTCCATCATTTGCAGCATAGGCCTGAGAAAGAATAAGCTGCAGCTCTGCTAACTCTGCTATCCATAGAAGAATCTCTCTGTTTTTAGTAAACTCTCAGTTTTACTCTTTAAGACTTACAACAGATTGTGTTAAGCCAATTCACATTTTCTAGAACAACCTATGTACTTAAATCAACTAGTAATGTATTTAATCACATCTTTCACAACAACACCTAGACTGATGTTTAATTACATGGCTGGGGACTTTATCCTAGCCAAGTTTTGATAAGAATAAAATGCTATGAATACTTTTAAACAACAAACATTTTTCTGTCTTGGTAATGCATCATTGTATCACACCCTATCAAAACTAGTTTTTGCCTTTTCCAATGATGTTTCTCAATTAATTAATATATTAAACTGTCATATGCACCAGGAAATGGTGTGCAACTCCCGGATGGCCTAGATGAAGACCCAACTAGCACAGTCAGGAATAGTCATTTGCTCATATGCTTCACTAGATGAAAAATAGGTAGTAATCAGTAGCACAAATACGAAATCTCTACGTATTCTAAAACTTTAACATTGCAATAAGTTCCTTATGACCCTGTAATTAATCAGAACTGGTTTGGGGTTAGTAAAATGTTTCCAGGTGAAAAGCAATTTATCACAGTCTTGAATATTTTTTTTTTCTCTTCAATGCTGTGGTGTGGTTTGGAACTGGAATGTCTCTCATTGAAGGCTCTGTCCCCAGTGTAGCAATGTTCAGAGAAGGAGCTTCTGGGGAGTAAATGGATCAAGAGATCAAATCTGGCCTCATCAATAGATTAAGGCACTGATAAATGAGTAGTTTGATGGCATTATTTGGAAGTCTGAAAACTGGAAAAGATGAAATCTAGATGGAGCAAGTGACTCATTGGAGGCATGCCATGGAAGAATATATCTTGTCCCTTGTCCCTTCTTTGGTGTCTGTCTGCTTCTTGGTCACCATGAGGTGAACTTCTTTGTTCTGCCACATCATCTTAGCCATGATATTCTGCCTCACCTTCAGGCTATAGCAATATTCCAAGTGATTATGGACTGAAATCACTGAAACTATGACATAAAATAATGTTTCCTTCTCTAAGACATTTACTTATTTATTTATTATCAGATATTTAATTATAGTAAGGAAAAGTTGACAAACATTCTATATTTGCCATACGGAGATTGACTTAGAACACACTCTGATATAGGAAGGCACTTGAAATTGGCAAAAGTTTGTGATTTGCTTCATTCTGATAGTGAATTTTATATATTTTATGTACACCCTAATTTCAAGTCTTCCTTAAGGGCTTCACTGTACTCCAATTCATAAATCATACCAGAGCATGACAATTAGACACTTCATTTTCTCTAGGCAATTTCTAAGAGTACAAATAAAAATAAAAATAAAAAGTTATTTATCCTCAAAAATGTTCAAATAACTTTTCTTTTAAAAAAGCTCTATTTCTTAAACCCAGAGATGAAAAATATGAAAAGCTTATGGCAGAGCCATAATAATTTTAGTGATTGCTAATTGACATTTCATTTGTATTACCAACAACTGCTGTCATTGCCTTCAATTTGTCCTTTATTCATGGAAATTATAAAAGCCTGTAAAACAGGGAAGACAAAGTGACAGGTTTCCTATTAATTTATATTTGAGTAAAAAATATTTTCCCAAAGTTTACTTGTTTCCTGAGGAGGGGAATAATGTTTTAATGTCTATAATTATGGAGTTATTTTATACATCATTCTAAACATATGTATAAACTAAAATCTCATAAAACATTATCAGGAAACATCACAGATTCAGTAAGCAACCATAATTTCACATACCTGAAGCCATTGCTTTGTTGTGGAAATGCTACAAGACATATTATGGCATTATGTCAATCCACAATTGTTACTTTGGAGAAAAAGTGCTGACATATGTATTTTATCTCCAGTCAACATTTTTGTGTGTGTGTGAGAATGATTATGTATCTCTCTCTCTCTCTCTCTCTCTCTCTCTCTGTCTGTCTCTCTCTCTCTCTCTCTCTCTCTCTCTCTCTATATATATATATATATATATATATATATATATCTCACATATCTATATGTTATATATAAGACATATCACACACACACATATATGCATTGGTGGATACAAAATTTTATAAATTCTGCCATTACACATAATTTCTTATGTGTAAATCAAGACTTATTTGAGTTTCTTTTTTAAAAATTTAGAAGTTAATTGAATAAAAGATATACACTAAGTTCTAATTCAGCATTTGCTACTCAAGGGTTATCAAATTACAGCTCATGGTTTAGATCTGACCTTCTGCATGTATTTGTATGACTCACACAAAGAAAGATATTATTATGTTAGGAAATGATTACATTTTAGATGATTCCATACATATGTGCATAATATTTAGTTTTGTCTTCTTGTCTCAAAATCTAAGATATTTGCTTGAAATATTTTTTAAGAAAATGTGTTCTAAACTTCATGTCAAGTAAACACAGGGAAGTGAGATGTCAGAAGCCATAAATTTTAAACTATTGGTTTTAAAGTCATTCTCTAAATCATTTTATGCAGGTTGTAAATTAATTTATGTAATTTCATAACATAACCATTTATTTTAGCCTGCCTAAATTTTCTTCATCTTTAAAATGGACATATTAATGTGATTTTGCTTACTTATACAGTATCTCCCTTCTTGAAGAAAATAGCATACTAAAAATTTCTTTGCAAAGAATATAACTGTATAAAATGAACATGTTGAGAAATCAGAATACTGAAAAGTCTCAAATTTAAAAGAAGACTGTGTGACTGCTGGATTTTAACGTTGTGTGGGTCACCTACTAACATTATTGATTCAAGAAAAATTACCCATGTTAGTTTAGGATAGTCTCCCTAGCAATCTTTGGAAAACCTCTTGGTGTACAAGGATAGAGGCCCAGTTAAGAAGCAACTGTTAGTAGGATCCCTATGTCCCTAATTATTTCTTACCTGCTTCTCTCCTGGACAGACAGTGTCATATGCCCTAATAAAGACTGAGGATTGAGGCCCAATTAAGAAGCAACTGTTAGTAGGGTCCTATGTCCCTAATTATTTCTTACCTGCTTCTCTCCTGGACAGTGTCATATGCCCTAATAATGACTGTTTTCTTCTGGAATGCCCTTCTCATAGGAATGAAGGTCTTTGTGGTTCAGTTGCCGAGAAAACACCACACCTGACTGAGATCTTCTCTTTGAGAACTTGTCCTTTATTCCTAGAATTGTGATTTTTCAGGCTAGTTTTCATGCATGCTCCACAATACTGCCCCTGACACATTAACTGGAGGGTCTGTCTTCTTCTGATTTAATCTGTTTTCTTATAATCTTGGGGTAATGAGGAGCCTTTGCAAATATTGTATGGGTGGATCAATTTCCTGCTGCTGAACTCTAAATAGATTCAAATAAATTTCCTACTATAAGAACACCCCCCTTTCCTTGTGTAGGCATGTTGTGAATTTCATTGGCTTACACATCAGCAATAGTTGAGAGTTCTAGTAAATAAATCCACTAAGAAAAAGTCATCCTGTTGGATTTCCTGAGTCATAATTCGGATTACAAATCTCAATGTACAGCCCTTTTCCTGGGCTTGACACATCACACTTTTAGACTTGCTTCATCCAAGAATGATACCAGCAAGATTACACTTAGGAATATTCATCTGGTATCAAAAACAGAAAGAAAGAAATATAATGTATTCCTACTGGTTATTAAAAGCCTGTGTTTTCTTGATTAAACAACTGCTCCTCATAGGGCAATTCAGAGACATTTAACTTCACCCAGCTTTGGTCTCATTTATATCGCTCAGTCATCTATACTTGCTACAAATGGTAGACTGGCTTGACATTTAGTATTTATGCCCTGAAATATCAGTATCTTGAACACCTGTTACTTTTAACTTTCCTATTTTCCTTTATTTTTAAAAAGTCTGAACCTGAGGTCCAATCCCATGTGATCAGCTCTAGGGAAAGGACCCAGTCTTCTTAGAGTCTTAAATTAAAGTATCTATTTCATCATATTCATCATATGTCAAACCTCAATTTAAAAAAGGCAGTTTTTTTTCAAGTTCTTGGCATTGGAAAAGGTTCACCAGGAAAGTGACGAACTGTCTTCCTATTAAACACAAGTATTGGAGAGAATACATAAAGTTAGCACCCTGATAATTCTGTAGTAATGAGAATTACTTAACATTATTTATAATAGTTTTGTTCCTTTTAAATGATTTTTATGTGTTAAATTATTTCTAAATTATCTTGCTTACAAATGAGTTCCCTAATTATCTGATTTTTTTCTTAATTAAAGCTACTAAAAGGAAAGTATAGCAACTCTGCTGTACCATAATCCATCATCTTGCAACTAACTGAAAGCATGTTTGTCCTCTGTCATTAATATAATGAAGTGTGCACTTTAATTATAAATGAAGATATAAACTGTGAAATATTAATTTTCACAAGAAATATTTATTAATAATATATGATTCTGATATTTTCATATCCATAGCACTGAGTTTAAAATGGATTTAAAAATGACAACTTTATAAAATGAAAGATAACTCAGTTTTTAAATGGAATACAAAATCAGTGAGACCAACTAAGATTGTCAAGTTGGTTTGTTGTTTCAAAATATAATATACCAAAAAGGCATCTCAAAGTCAGCACTGTTTTTTCCCATTAGAAATCATGAACCTAATTCTTGGTCTTTAAATTAAAAAATAGCCCTATATGATAAAGATAAATGGTCCTTGCTTTGTAGTCCCTTTGAGAAAACTGTCCTAAATGAAAATAGTTCTGGTGCAGTGAATTGTGATATGTTTTCATATTCCCAAGAAGAGAAGTAGCATCTGGAAATCATATTCCCCAAACATATTTCAGTGCTGCTTTAAAATAGAATAGTGAAATGATGGTGCAGGTAAACATATGCCATTTACAGAGAGGCAATGCTTTATTCAATAAGGCATTATACAATTTGTTCAGCAAATATTTAACTAGTGTCTATTTAGTATCCAGTACTTACATTAAACACTGCTGGAGCTGTCAGATAGTAACATGTCCTTTTACTTACACACACATATATTGGAGTTTGGGAAGAAATCAGGCACAGAACCATAATTGAAAACTGAGGGTAAATATTAAAGTCTAATAACAATTAAAACTATCAACTTTCATTTTTTAAATTATAGGAAATCACTTTACAGACAAATCAAAGAAAATTTTTGGTTATCCACAAGAAATTTACATTTCTTTCATCAAGCAACTACAGATTATTGAAGAGTTTTTGTTTGTTTGTTTGTTCGTTGGTTGGTTGGTCAAATGAGTGACCAGTCAACAATTGAGCTTTATAATAAATAATGTATCTTTAGATGTTGTTCTTTACCACTAGCAGTGGACATGTTGGGAGATATGGATAATTGCTTCAATAAACTTAATCTGTGAAGTCATTACCCACATCAAGTTCATTATTTTTCAGTTAACCTCTTTTTGAAGTCTGTAGTAGAATAATATACACTATGTTTATTAGTTGGAGCATTAAAACACACCACGTGCAGAAAAATACTAGATTCTGCTGGATGAAATGCTCAACATATTACCATTAGTGGTAGTCCCTTTAGAGACAACACAAAATAGCTTGGCAGAGTGGTGCATGCCTATAATTCCAGGGCCTCCAGAGTCTGAGGCAGAAGGATTACAAGTTCAAAGCTGGCCTCAGCAACTCAGTGAAGCCGTAAGCAACTCGGCGAGAACCTGTCTCTAAATGAAATATAAAAAAGTGCTGGGGATGTGGCTCAGTGATTAAATGCCCTTGGTTTCAAACTTTGGTACAAAAAAAAAAAGCCAATGAAAAAGAAAACACCATAAGATAAGAATATTGTGGATGTCTTGAGGGGGGGGAGAGGAAGAGATCCTTATACAACAAACTGAAAAATTCATATGCAGACTAATTTTAAAATCTAGTATCTGCTTCAAAGTACTCTATAACAGATGCATGACAGAATGAGAGAATATCCATTAAACAATATTGGCCAAGAATATCTTAATGATGGAACTGAGTGATTGGCATATAGCTGTGTATTAACACTGTTTCCTCTACTTTTTGCATTTGTTTGAAATTTAGTAATAAAAAGTCTAAATAGATAAATTAAAAACTAAACAAAAGTAAACATTTTATTTGTCTTAGTCTACTCCAAAGACCAATATGAATGTCTGATTCCATCTCTGCAAACAAAGACCCAGACAGTGTTGATCCAACCATAAAAAGCACAAGATTGCAGTAAGTCATGGAATTTTTTTTCCCAGCTCCAGAATATTTATATTTTTATTTGGCTGAGGTATCTTCATAGAAGCTTTGCCATAAAATAATAGCTAAACTCTTTCTCTGTGGAATGAGAACCAATTTTTTTTGACTTTTTTCCCAATTTTTGATGGATGGAGATGGAAGCAAAATGAGAATGTGATATTATACTTGTCCACCATAAGGCTTTGGGGCTTGAACATTTATGTTGATGCATCTGCTAAGGGCATTTGAAGCCATTTGTGAGAGAATCAATATCTGCCCTGAAAGAAGTCAGGTATTCTCTCATTTAAAATATTTAAACCTGAATTTTATATAGCTACCTAAATTGTGGCTTTGTCTTTCTTTGTGGAAGTGGAATAGATAAACAAAATAAATATTATCACTTTCATTCATTGTCTCAATCTTACAGTACTTATGAACCAGATAACCTATGAAAACTGCATACACATATTCCCCAGGTGTGGTATAATTGTCTGCTTTTCCCTGTTGGATCAACTCTGCCAGGGTCTTTGTTTTTACTGCAGATATGGAATCAGAGTTTTACATTGGTATTTGGAGTAGAATTAGACAAATAAAATGTTTTTGTTTATCTTTTAAATTATCTATTTAGATTTATTACTAAATAACAACTGTATGTAAAATATAGTTGTAAAACATACTAAAGAATACTTTCATCAAAGAAATGTTCATGTTATATCTAAATAATCTTAAATGTTAATACTTCTAGTTTCTCACTATTATAAGCATGATTTTTTTTCTTAATGTTAATATCTGTAGAACTCCCGGTCTATTTACTTGCACACATCCAGATGCATGCACACACATGCTTACACCTGAATACACATGCCATTTTGTTACAAAATTCAATGGTGCTCCAATAACATGTAGGAGAAATTTATGTTTCCACCAGCATTTTGTTATTACATCCATCATCATTCTTACTACAAAATTTTTAAACATTTTTATTGATAATGGTAAAGACATCTTAGTGGGAAAAAAACCTCATGATTCAAAGTTTGAGCAATAGTACGTGTAATTCATCCAACATCAAAATAGACATGATCATTGCAGTTTATACTAAAGTTTTATTTGGGGATATACACAGTGCATAAACACTGTCTGCTGATATCTATTGACTCTTCTTTCATTAATATTCTCTTATTAGTGATGTGTATGTATTAAGTCAATCTGATTTGCAATGTGTATCAACACATTTCACAATATTTTGTTACCCTGTTTCATTTTAGAAAACTGAGGCAAAGGTACTTTAAGTAGACCAAGGATTCACGACTGCTGTTTGTCATTGTTGTGTTATTTTAACTCAAAAGAAAATCACCGAAACTATAGCAATTTTCATCACTGTTCCTATTATTACTACAAGATTTTACACCTGAATAGTTTATGTAGACAGTAAAAGTGTCACTTCAGATTGTTCCCCAACAGTCTTGGATATGTTCAATCCTGTATAGAGAGTTTAAATTATTTTAATAAGTAAAATAGAATGAGCCAGGCAGAAGTTACCTATTCTTTATATTGTGGCAGCAGATTATTGACTTGTTCCAAGAGTGAAAAAGAGCTAGTTGACATGAGAGGAAATGGGGTATTATAGTCAGTGTAACTGAGAGCAGAACAGAACCTGATATTTAGAAGTTTAAATAGAGTCACCATGAAATCTGAAGAAAAATTCAATTCAGTAAATAAGTAAATAAAGGTAAGAGGGATCTCCTTTTAGAGCCACTCTCTAACTAGGCCAGCGTTATTATGCTACATAAGGTGTTTTCATTTTATGGCTTGCCAAATGCAGTTAGAGCCTGAGAAAGCCCAATGATTTTTCTATAATATAATGTCACTTTCTGTGGCATTGATGCTAAAGATATGCTACAGTGATAGTTCCAAACACATTACAAAGAAGTTAAGAACAAATGGACAATGATATATGTGTATCAAAAAGTAATTAAGCATTTCACAATGGTCATTGTTTGAAATGGATTTGCATTTTATTTCCCTATATAAAATTTTACTGCACTATTATCTGGATAGGTACTAAAACATTAAGTTTAAAGTTGCCTTAAACTGTGATTGAATGGAGAATGCTCTACACTATTTAAGAAACCATTAGAAATATAAAGTACGTGATTTTACTTCATCTTCCATATGGTCTCTTTAGAAAATAAGAAATAGTGTTAAATATATATATAGATTGCTAGATTATAATGTATATAATATGATATTACATCATATTATAATATCATATTATATCCATTATTTTTAAGTTTGGTTATAATCTTTTATAAAACAAAAAATGGGAAGAAGTGGGGTTTTGTATCTTTTTGATGTATAATTATGCATATATTTAAATTGCAAATTAAATAAATTTTGAGGGATTTTTATACTTCTGAAGCTACCATGATAATCAAGATAGTGGTTTTCTTTTTTTTTCTTTTCCTTTCTTTTTTTTTTATTTTTTCTTTTAAATTGGGTATGGAACCGAAGGGTGTTTTACCACTGAGCTACATCTCCGATCTTTCCTATTTGAGTTTGATGGAGTATCTCATTAAGTTGCTGAGGCTGACCTTGAACTTGAAATTCTCCTGCCTCAATTTCTGGAGTTATTGGAATTACAGACTTGGGTCATTCTGCCCAGCTATTCCCAAATGTTTTAAGGTTTTTACCATGTTTTATTCTACCCCACAATAAGATCAACCAATTGTGTGTTTTCTGTCATTATCGAGTAACATCCACATTTTTGAATTTTTATAAATGGAATAGTGTAATAGTAATGTATTTGGTTTTGAGTTTCTTTTAACTGTGTAATGACATAGTAATTCAGCAATTTTGGTGAATTATTAGTTTTTTTTTTCATATAATAAACAAGTAGTATTTTGTTTTACAAAACTTTCATGGTTTATCCCTTCATCTGTTGATGGATATTTTGGTTGTTAACAATTTGAAGCAATTAGGGTCATCATGTGTGTAAGTCTTTAGGAGAATGTGCATTTTCTTTTCTTTAGAGTGAATATTTCAGAATGAGTACCTACATCATACAATAGGCATAGGCTTAACTTTCAAATAAATTACCAAAATGTTTTTCAAAGTGTTATACCATGTATGAGAGTTAGATTTTTCACATCCCTAGTGAGACCTGGTATTGTTAATTTTTATTATCTCTTTCTTTCTTTTTTTTTTGTACTGGGCTTTGAACCAAAGGATAATTTACTACTGAGTGAAAGACCCAGATTTTTTTTTCTTTTTGGACAAACTCTTGCTAAGTTGCTAAAGGTCTTGCTAAATTGCTAAGGCTGACCTTGCACTTGGAATCCTCCTCCTTCAGTCCCATGGGTAGCTGGGATTATAGACATGTGCCACTGAACTTGGCTATATTTCCTTTTTGAACTTAATTATTCTAATAGAAATTGTGTTTGAAATTACTTTTTAAATAAGCAGTTTATTTTTGTATCCTTTCAAACAAATAGGAACATTTTTTAATTAATTTTTTATTTACATATGACAGTGGAATGCACTATAATTCATATGACACAGAGCACAATTTTTCATATCTCTGGTTGTATACAAAATATACTCACACCATTCATGTCTTCATACATGTACTTTGCATAATGATGACCATCACACTCCACCATCATTTCTAACCCCATCCTGATTTGGTTTATTCCTCCCATGCTCCCCGTCCCTACCCCACTATGAATCAGGCTTCTTATATCAAAGAAAACACTTGGCATTTGTGTTTTTGAAATTTCCTAACTTCACTTAGCATTATCTTTTCCAATGCCATCCATTTACCTGAAAAAGCCATGATTTTATTCTCTTTTATTCCTGAATAAAATTCCATTGTGATTACATGCCACATTTCTTTTAATCCATTCATCTACTGAAGGAGATATAGGTTGGCTCCCCAGTTTAGCTATTGTGAATTGTGCTGCTATAAACATACTACAGCATCCCTGTAGTATGCTGTTTTTTAAGTCCTTTGGGTATAGACCAAGAAGAGGGATAACTGAGTCAAATGGTGGCTTCATTCTCAGCTTTTCAAGGAATCTCCATACTGCTTTCCATATTGGCTGCACCAATTTCCAGTCCCACCAGCAGTGTATGAGTGCACCTTTTTTCCCCACATCCTTGTCAACATTTATTGTTTGCATCCATAATGGCTGCCATTGTGACTGGAGTGAGATTAAATCATAGAGTAGTTTTGATTTGCATTTCTCTAATTGCCAGCAATGCTGAACATTTTTTCATATATTTGTTGATTGGTTATATATCATCTTCTGAGAAGTGTCTGTTCAGGTCCTTGGCCCATTCATTTATTGATTGGGTTCTTTGTATTTTTTGGTGTTTGGTTTTTTGAGTTTTTTATATACCCTAGAGATTAGTGCTCTATCTGATATGTGAGGGATAAAAATTGCTTCTAAGATGTAGGCTCTCTATTCACCTCACAGATTGTTTTTTTCAGAGAAGCTTTTTAGTTTGAATCCATCTCATTTATTGATTTTTGATTTTAATTCTTTGAAAAAGGAGTCTGATTAAGAAAGATGGGGCCTAATCCCACATGATGTAGATTAGGGCCTACTTTTTCTTCTATTACATGCAGGGTCTCTGGTTGTATTGCTAAGTCGTTGATCTATTTTGAGTTAAGTTTTGTGCATGGTGAGAGATATGGGTTTAATTTCATTTTGTTGCATATGGATTTCCGGTTTTTCCAACAGAACCCGTTAAACAGGCTATCTATTCTTCAATGCATGTTTTTGGCATCTTTTTTATAATATAATTGTAATTTTCTGGGTAAGTCTCTGTGTCTCTGTTCTGTACCATTGGTCTACGAGTCTATTTTGGTGCTAATACCATTTTTTTTAACCATGGCTCTGTAGTATAGTTTAAATTCTGGTATAGTGATGCCACATGCTTCACTCTTCCTGATAAAGACTGCTTTAGCTATTCTGGGTCTCTTATTTTTCCAGATGAATTTTATGACTTTATTTTCTATTTCAAGGAATGCCATTGATATTTTGATTGGAATTGCATTAAATCTGTATAGTGCTTTTGGAAGTATGATCATTTTGGTAATAATAATTCTACCTATCCAAGAGCATTGTAGATCTTTCCATTTTCTACATTTCATTGTAGATCTTTCTTTGGTTTCTTTCTTTAGGATTCTGTAGATTTTATTGTAAAGTTCTTTCACCTCTTTTGTTGATTTCTAAATTATTAATTAATTAATTAATTTATCTATCTATCTATCTATCTATCTATCTGAAGCTATTGTAAATGGGGTAGTTTTCCTTTCTGAGGATTTGTCACTCATATACCGAAATGCCTTTGATTTGTGGGTATTGATTTTATATCCTGTTACTTTGCTGAATTCATTAATTAGTTCTAGAAGTTTACTGGTGGATCTTTTAAGGTCTTCTAGCTATAGAATCATGTCATCAGCAAATAGTGCTAATTTGAGCTTTTCTTTTCCTATGTGTATCCCTTTAATTTCTTTCGTATGTCTTATTTCTCTTGCCAAGGTTTCAAAAACTATGTTAAGTAGAATTGGCATTCATTTCTGTCTTGTTCCAGTTTTTAGAGAAGATGCTTTAAATTTTTCTCAATTTAGAATGATGTTGGCCTGGGGTTTAGCAGAGATAGCTTTTATGGTGTTGTGATATGTTTCTGTTACCCCTAATATTTCTAGTGTTTTGAACTTGAAGGGGTGCTGTATTTTGTCAAATGCCTTTTCTTCTTCTATTGAGATGATCATATGCTTGTTATCTTTAAGTCTATTGATGTGATGAATTACATTTATTGATTTCCATATGTTGAACCACACTTGCATCCCTGGGATGAATCCAACTTCATCATGGTACACTATTTTTTTGAAATATTTTTATATGTGGTTTGCCAGAATTTTCTTGAAAATTTTTGCATCTATGTTAATTAGAGATATTGGTCTGAAGTTTTCTTTTTTTGCTGTGTCTTTGCGTGGTTTTGGAATCAGGGTGATATTGGCCTTATAGAATGAGTTTGAAAGTGCTGCCTCTTTTTCTATTTCCTGAGATTAATTGAAGAGTATTGGGATTATTTCTTCTTTAAATGTTCTGTAGAACTTGGCTGTGTATCCATCCACTCCTGGGCATTTCTTGGTTGGTAGGCTTCTGATGGCGTTTTCTATTTTGTTGCTTGAAATTGATCTGTTTAAATTGTGTATATCATCCTGATTGAATTTGGGCAAATCATATGATTCCAGAAATTTGTCAATGGCTTTGATATTTTCTATTTTATTGGAGTACAAGTTTTCAAAATAATTTCTAATTACCTTCTGTATTTCTATCGCATCTTTTGTGATATTTCCTTTTTCATCACATGTTAGTAATTTGAGTTTTCTCTCTTCCGCTCTTTGTTAGCATGGCAAAGGGTCTGTAAATTTTATTTATGTTTTCAAAGAACTAATTGTTTTGTTCTGTCAATTGTCTCAATTGTTTATTTTGTTTCCATTTAATTTATTTCAGCTCTGATTTTAATTATTTCTTATCTTCTAATGCTTTTGGTGTTGATTTGTTCTTTTTTTCTAGGGCTTTGCGACGTAATGTTAAGTCATTTATTTGTTGACTTATTCTTCTTTTTAAGGAATGAACTCCATGCAATGAACTTTCCTCTTAAAACTGCCTTAATAGTGTCCAAGAGATTTTTATATGTTGTATCTGTGTTCTCATTCACCTCTAAAAATTTTTTAATCTCTTCCTTGATGTCTTCAACAACTCATTGTTCAATCGGTAGCATATTATTTAGTCTCCAGGTGTTGGAGTAGCTTTTATTTTTTATTTTATTATTGATTACTAATTTCATTCCATTATGATCTGATAGAATGCAAGGTAGTATTTCTACTTTTTTATATTTGCTGATAGTTGCTTTCTGGCATAGTATATGGTCTATTTTAGAGAAGGATCCATGTGATGCTGAGAAGAGAGTGTACCCCTTGATGCAGGTTGAAATATTCTATATATGTCAGTTAAGTCTAAGTTATTGATTGTATTATTGATTTCTATAGATTCTTTGTTCAGCTTTTGTTCAGAAGATCTATCCAGTGGTGAAAGAGGTGTGTTATAGCCATCCAAAATTATTATGTTTTGGTCTATTTGACTCGTGAACTTGAGAAGAGTTTGTTTGACGAACATAGATGTTACATTGTTTGGGGCATATATATTTATAATTGTCAAGTCTTGGTGTTTGATTTTCTTGAGCAATATGTAGTGTCCTTCTTTATACCTTTTGATTGACTTTTGCTTGAAGTCTACTTTATTTGATGGGAGGATGAAAACCCCTGCTCGCTTCTGCAGTCCATGTCAGTGGTCTAATTTTTCCAAACCTTTCACCTTAAGTCTGTGGATGTTTTTTCCTATGAGATGAGTCTCTTGGAAGCAGCATATTGTTGGGTCTTTTTTTTTTTTTACTCAATCTGCTAGTCTATATCTTTTAATTGATGAGTTTAGGCCATTAACATTCAGGGTTATTATTGAGACATGATTTATATTCCCAGCAATTTTTTGTTTATTTTTTTATTTAATGTGACTTGGTTTTTCCTTTGATTAGTTTTCTTCTTTAATGTAATATTTCCCTCTGCTGATTTTCATCCTTGGTTTTCATCCTCTTCTTGGAATATTTTGCTGAGGACATTCTATAGTGTAGGGTTTTGAGTTGGAAATTCTTTTAACTTTTGTTTATCATGGAATGTTTTATTTCATCATCTAATCTAAAGCTTAGTTTTTCTAGATATAAGATTCTTGGTTGGCATCTATTTTCTTTCAGTGCTTGGTATATGCTGTTCTGTGATCTCCTGGCTTTGAGGGTCTGGGTTGAAAAATCTGCTGTGATACGAATTGATCTTCCCCTATATGTGATCTGATTCCTCTCTCTTGTAGCTTTTAAGATTCTATCCTTATTCTGTATGCTAGGTATCTTCATTAGAATGTACCTTGATGTAGACCTGTTGTAATTTTTTACATATGGTGTCCTGTAAGCCTCTTGTATTTGGTTTTCCAATTCATTCTTCATGCCTGGAAATTTTTCTGATATTATCTCATTGAAGAGATTGTTCATTCCTTTGATTTGAAACTCTGTGCCTTCCTCTATCTCTATAACTCTCAGATTTGATCTTTTGATGTTGTCCCATAATTTTTTGATGTTCTGTACATGGTTTACTACTATCTTCACCGTATGATTAACTTTATTTTCCAGATTGTATAGATTATCTTCATTATCTGACATTCCTTCTTCCAAGTGATCTAGTCTGTTGGTTGTGCTTTCTATTGAGTTTTTTATTTGGTTTATTGTATCCTTCATTTAAAGGATCTTTTACTTTTGTTTTTCAGGGTCTCTATTTTTCTCTTGAAGTAATCTTTTGTTTCCTATATTTGCTCTCTCATCTCCTTGTTGGAGTGATCTATTTTTGCCTGTATTTGCTCCTTTAAGTCATTCTTTAATTCACAAATCATTTTCATTAGGAACCTCTGAACTCCTTCTCTAACATTTCATCAACTTCGCTGTCTATGGGTTCTGTTATTATAGTATTCTAATTTGTTTGGGGCACTTTCCTTCTTTGTTTTTTCTATTGTTTATGTGTCTTCCTTTCCTGCAGTGTAGATCTTGGACGTGGGTCCTGTGCAAGTCAGCAAGGGCAGATCTGGTCTGGGCCTGAGCTCCCACAGTAGTCTGCTGATTTAAAAGAGTGGTCCTTTGCCAGAGGATGGGCTCTTGCTGGTGTCTACAGGTTGTAGGAGGGACTGGGGCCTACTGTGAGCCTGGGTCCCATGCAGGTCAGTGTGGTAGGATATGGGCCAGCCTTCCCTCCTGCTCTAGCCTGAATAGGAATATTTAAATGAAGATTTACTGCAACCATAGGAGCAGAAAATTGACTTTATATGATATCTCACATTAATGACTTTAGCTCTTTCTGTACTTGACTCTCCTTCTCCATTTTCTGAAAAGAAAGAAAAAAAAAGGTCAAAAAATCCACTCAATATATTAAGAAATAAGCTTGTCCCTCTTTTTACTATTAAGCAATATTACTCTTCATTGAAAACTCACATATGTATATTTTTAACAACTTATTTTCTTAACCATGGATAAAATGTGCTAGATTTGGGCTTAATATGTATGATTTTAGTCATCACTAATTTTTAAGTCTGTTTAATATAAATTAAACTTAATATTATCAAAACTTTGCATATTATTTATTTCATTTTGCTTGCACTTAGCAGTCACATTTGAAAGATACAAAACAGTAAACCTCAGCTAACAAGGAAGGTTTAAAATGCCAAGCTATTATGTCTACAGAAAGCTTTTTTTTTTTCATTTTAATTTGCAGTGTCCTTTTTTATTATTTTGTAGTAACAGCCCTAACATGAAAATGTTAAAAAAAGACAAAATATATTAATATTATGTGTCCATTTTTCAATTATGCTCCCCAGCTCCAAGTTAATTTTTAATCATTTTAATTAAATTACTTTCATTTTTCTCACTGACCACATCAATAAAGGAAAAAGCAAACCATCCAATGTAATTACAATAAAACAACTAAATCCTTTTATAGGCAAATGTCCCAGTAATATAAAAATATTTAAATAATGCTTCTGACTTGAGCAATCTTTCTAGTACTGCATGGGACCCTTGATAAAATGTTGTTATCGGTAACTTAGAAGCTGATTCTTAATTACTTGAACTATAAAATAAAAATATTATTTCTTTAATTATACACAAAAACAAATTGTGAAGGGTGAGGGAGGACACAATGTTATTTGTGCACAACATTTTCTTCTTTTTTTTCAGCTAAGAATCAGGATTTTTAAACATTTTCTTCTTGACTGCATGATTATTTTTGAGTTAGGTAGAAATGATATCACAGATTATTAGTCAGATAATGTGTTTTTATAGCTGGCTGAGATCTTAGAGACAATGTAGTATAATTTCCTCACATTTTACAAAGAAATTATTGACTAGATTCATTTTTAATGGCTGAAGTTCTGAAGCAAGTTAGTGTCATACTTTTGACTATACGCCAAGCTTTCTAATATCCAGTCTAGCTTTCTTTATTCCCCATAAATTTTATTGTATCTTAGACACACAAATATATATATATATATGAATAAAGCTGGTTCCCAAAATATAAAACTTTTCCCTTAAAAAAGCTAGTAAATTGCACCATTCAACTTCTATGACTTTGACATAAGCAGAAAGATCTAAAATACATAGAAATCTATTAGCATTCAGCAAATATCTCTGTGATATTATTAGCTCCATGCTGCTGCTGAAAGATCAATTTGTTATTAGGTGACTTGTTTTTCTTATATTTAAATATTTGGGGGCTTATTTTCTTACAAACACAAAGATTTGTAAGCAGGTAATATTGGCATCCAAAGATGTATGGAGATATAAGATTAGATTTTAAAAGAATTATAAAAACTACATTTGAGCAATTATCTTAACATAGCTAAGACTCAGATAATGGTAGGCAAGATCAGACAAAGTCTAGGAGAAATCTAAGAGGAGAATTACATTCGCAATCTCCTTATTGGCTCTTAGCAATTTTACCTTCTCTTAAATGACAATTCCAGTTTACACAAATGTAAGTAAACAGAGGAAGAGTGCCTGCATTTGCATATGTACTAAGAAACACTTTCGATTCCAACATGATTCAGATAAACATATTTATTAGTCATAGTGAAAAACATTAAACCTTTTCTGAAAAGGAGGACAAAGAGTTTTCACTAAAAATTGAAGATTAAAGACAAACAATCACCTTTTTCATAACTCATTTCTCCATTATTAAAATGAGAGAATATAATTAAAAAGACTTATTTCACAAAATTTCTGAAAGAATTGGATGAGATAATAGGTAAGAAAGTTCTTGGCAAAGTTTAAAGACTGAATTAATATGAGTTATCATCATTTCTTTTCAGATAGAATTTTTATTAGACACTTTATAAAAATGTGGTCACAACATTTTTCTAGAAGCTTATGAATGTGTCTGGGAATTTCAAAGAAGTATATGAAATAGTGGGATTCCTGTGAAGTTGTAGAAACTGCTAGATAAAACCTGAACAAACTAGAAATGAATTTTTTAGCTCCACATTATTTCTGAGCTTTGCTCTTACATTGTGATTCTTGGAAAAATTGAATATCAAAGATCACCATAATTTTTGACTAATATATATTTAGTATTTTTGAATAGCCACATACTCAGAACGGGATTATTTTTCTGTATAAAAAAACATAATTACTATGGTTGTTTGAGGGAGCAAATTAATTACAAAAGATACAACACATTTTTAGAATTTGGTCAATCAGTGTTGTTAACTTAAAATATTTGGCAGTTCAGGACTGAGTTTATTTTTAGGCTAAAGTTTACTTTGAATTCTCTATTATGGAAATATATACCCAAATATATTTTTGGTTAAAAAATACCAGTACATAATATTTTATCAGTTTTAAAACACATTTGTAAGGATGTAATTTATTACATTGTAATATTTTATCAGTTTGGAAACATATTTGTAAGTACGCGAAAGTGATTTTTGCAAATCATAAAAAATAAACAACTTCTCTATTCTGTTGGAAGTATATATTTTATTGGTTTTAATGTTGAGTAATTTCTTAATGTTTATGTGGTAATTCTTGGTTTGCTCTGAACTGATTGTCTGGCATTGGTCAATTTATTTAACTGTTTTGAGACTTAATTAAAAATATTAAAAATAAAGTCTGCATTACAAGATTTCATGAAAGCTACAGCTGAACTGCATTAAAAGCACCTGGCACACAGCAAGTTCTTACTATTCAGCAACTATTAATGAAACATCTCTACTATTAACATGTCTCTACAGAATAGACTAATTTTGCTTTGTTTGTTGTGAGTAAACACCCACGAAAGGTCAATTAGGGATTTGACATAAGTTTAAGAATTCCTAAAGCATCAGTTTTTCTCCTTGAAGGCATGGTTTAGAGTGAAGAAACTCTCTTTAAGAATGGAAAGACTGTTTGGAAGCATCATCATTATGGTCTTACCACTGTAAGTGATCCAGGTATAAACATGTACCATGGGACAAAGTTTTGTAGGCACCTGCTTTAGTTTATATCAATTTGTACAGTGAATAGGGTTCAGGAAAATTAAGTCTATGTTAAAGCATTAAAAAGTTTTTAAAAGATTATAATTAAAGTGAAGATCCACATAATGGGGCTTAGAGCATTAGGAGAAACAGAGTGCTTTAATTGCATGAACAAATACGCACCAGAACCATGAAATCTAACCAATATTCATTGACAAGGGCTCTATTAAAGACTAGTCAGGACCCTCTCAGAAGAAATTAGCAGTTATGTTTCCTGTTTGCTATTTATGCTCAGGGTTCATCAATTTCAATTTAAGCAGCCTCTTTTCTAGTGGAGCACTCTGATGCCAGTCTATAATTGGATAATGTGCTTCCTGCTTAACAGCAGCTAAAGTTGTTCTCCCTCTCCTGGTGTGTATTGATCAGCTTTCTTCATCTTCAGCTCTCATACTCCACCAGCTGAGGGAGCAGGAGACGTCTGCACAGGAGGCTGTATCAGCCCCTCCTCCTGGGGCTTCTGAGGGGATATCTGCATTTTGAGTTCAAGTATGAGCATCTATCCTGTTTACAGCAAGTTCATTACACAAAAGTTTATTTTGCCCAAGAAGTTGCATCAAATAACTTGTATTTAATTAGATACTTTAAAGAAAGTTTACTTGGGATTATAAGGCAAATTTTATTGTGTATGTTTTGTTTATTATTCTCCAATGGATATTTGAAGGTTTTCTGAGATGCATCTAAATATTGCAATCAAATATAGTGTTTCTCTCTCTCTCTCTCTCTCTCTCTCTCTCTTTCTCTCTCTCTCTCTCTCTCTCTCTCTCACACACACACACACACACACACACACACAGAGAGAGAGAGAGAGAGAGAGAGAGAGAGAGAGAGAGAGAAATGAAATGCCATATGTCCCAAGTGAGACCTACTTGGAAAACAGAAGTGCTGAACATAACACACAGCATCCTTGTGAGAGGACAGTCAGTCAGTTTTATCTCTGGCAATGAGAAGTTTCTCACCCTCAAGACATGCAAATGACTTTTTCATCTGTTCTTTTTATGTTATTTGCATAATTTTCTTCCACAAAAGTGAGAGCTGTCAAAAAATTAACCATTTGGGGTTTTCCATTCAGTTCTATGACCTTTTCCAGAGAATTAGATCTCTTCAGGGAAATAGTAACTTTGGGTTTGAGAGATGTAGCAGTGTACTGAGAAGGGAGTCACTGGCAGAAAGAGTGGGTGAGGAATAGAGATCAGTAGGTAGGCAAAGACACAAGACTACATTTATAAAGTTATTTGATATTTTGGAACCTTTCATACCCTTGTTTGTTTTTGTTTTAGTAAATCATTAGTTTGACAGGTAATAGAAGAGATGTGTAATACTGTGCTCTCCTGTGTTACTCAGGTTAATGGTACAATGCAAACATTTTTGCAAGTGTGGTGCTAACTGAAAATGCTATTTGATAAACTACACAAGCAATGCTGTTTCCTGCATGCTTTGGTCTGAGTACTGATATCTGTAGAAAACTGCCAAATATGCTTATTTAGTATGAATACTACCTTTTTAAAAATTCAGAAGTTGCACTCTGGAGAGCTGTAATAAACCTTTAAATTCATTTTACTTAGACAAAGGTTGATATATGTGGCAGGCTGGGGGCAAAGGCAAGTGCAGCTATCTGTTTTATCACATTGCTTTAAACATTTTTCAGCTTTAGACTTTTCTTACAAATCAGCTCTCTCAGTCTAGTAATTGTTTCACTGTACCTTATATCTAGCACGAATGCATCTTGAAAACCAGCAGGAGAAAGCACATTTGCTTAAATCCTGCAATGACCAACACGGTGGCTAATCTTGCAAATTATGATCATAGTTGTAGTTCATCCGTTAGGCTGGAAAAGACCAGATCCCCAAGTGGCCTCGGTTCCTTTCCCAGTTCCGGGGAGACCCACCAAATCTCTGCGTGTTGGCGGGCGGAGGGGGCTTTTCCTGCTAATCAGGTCAATGAGTATCTCCGTGCTCCAGGGACATGACAGGAGTCTATCACAGCAGTTAGGGAGCCTCCAAATATTGCACGCTCACGGAGAAATCTCCCGTTAAGAAACACCGCTTAGTCCTCATTTACTCACTGGGAATCTCTGAGGATTTCAGCTGATCTTTTTTTCTCCCTTTAGACAGTGAGGAGCTCAACATAAACAGGGGAAAGAGCACAGTATGCTGCTACTTGGAGAGTGTTGATTGAACACTTCGATCTCCCACCCCTTTCACGGTTGATTTGACTGATTTCTCACCTCGTTCACAGAAAATATTTCAATTAAGGTAAGTGCCGGCTTTATCTGGGTGACTGCATCGCACTGAATTTCTGCATTGAAAGTTCTGACTAAACTGACATTCTGCACTGCAGCAAGTGACTGTTTATGTCAGAAAAAAGGCTTAGCTTATAACAAGTGTCCTAGAATGAGACCTGGCATTGGGGGATAATGATAATTCGGAGCAATTCTTTTGAAATACAGCCATTCTGCCTTGCATCAAAATAAAATAGAAGAAAATGTGAAAACCGAGTTCATTTCTTATTTTGTCTTTTAAATAATCTGTTTAGAGGACTTGCACTGCCAAAGCGACTGGATTTTGTTTGAAGTGGTCTCTTGATGTCCTATGATAAAATCTGAGTTGAAAGCTTGAAAGTTAAATTAGATAAAAAGAAAATTTGTAAATGGGAGTTGAAATTTCATGAAGCTTTCTACGTTAGCAGTGTCACTGAGATCCTTTTTGGCTTAAGGGTTTAGGGCTGAATCCCTAATATTTTAAAGGTTTCCATTTAGAGATTAAAATTTAAATGTTACAGTTTCTGATGAAACTGTTAAGAAAACTGAACCTAGAAGTTTAAACATTCTATTGATATGCTTTATGGTTCATATATATGAGAGATGTAATTCTTGTATGAGATATATTAATAAATTAAGTAAAGAAAATTGGGCTGGGGATGTGGCTCAAGCGGTAGCACGCTCGCCTGGCATGCGTGCAGCCCAGGTTCGATCCTCAGCACCACATACAAAGATGTTGTGTCCAATAAAAACTAAAAATAAATAAATAAATAAATATTAAAAAAAAAGAAAAGAAAATTAACTACTTTCTAAAATGCTTATTTTTGATGAGAAATTTCTTTTTTAAGAGATTAATGTTATGAATTTGTTGAAATCCTGACTTTTAGATATTTTATGTTTGAGTAGGCTTTTGTTATCAAACAATAGTGAAGTAAGGCTAGCCTTATATTTTTTTTATAGTTTAGGGTAAGTATCCAGGTAATGTAGATAAGTTTGTTTGTGTTGTTTCTTCTATTTCTACTTTTCCTCATAAGCTTGTTAATACAATTTACAAAGGTAATAGAAGAAACTTTTTCCCCAACTTAGGCTTAGTTATCTGAACTTTTACTTTTCTATTTTAGTTAGTACATGTAAATATAGGATGATGATTCTATTCAATTTTATGTTTTAGTCTTATGTAATTAAGAGAAACAAACTAATTCTATTACTATAATTTTATGTGACCTATTTGTAGGCACTCTAAGTATATGAAAAGTAGCAATCAAATACTTTGCTATTATTTAGGACTTTTCTTAGGAAATTATTTTCAGATAATGAGAAAAAAAACATTTTAAAATAGCTACATGTTGTTTTAACATATATAGAAAACGAATTTCAGTAGTAAATATCTAATGGTAACAGTGTAAATATCTAATGGCTTTTGTATTAGAATTTAAAATGCTTCTTAAATATATTTTCTGGAACGAGCACTCATATTTCCTGGGTATCTTGAGTACCTCTAGTATTTTTAAGTAGCTTGATGTAGCATATTTTATAAAGATGTCAGAACACTTTTTATAGGCTGGCCTTCTGAAATTCCTTTAAGAACTTTTCAAACTGATCTTGATGCTATTGGTTCTTACCCTAGGGGGAAATTTCCAGGATATGGATAGGTTCTGACATGTTCTTGCCAGTTGTCTGCATGTTTTCAGCCAAAGACTGAAGACAGCTATCCACTTCTGGTGCACTAATACTTCTATCTTTTTTGGGGGGGCAAATGGTTTCTTGATCAATTCAAGGAAAACTATGAGAAGATTGTGTTGACTACAGTGACTGTCACTGGGTCCTTGGTTTTATTGTTCTTCTTGAAAACAAACATAATGAACAGAAATAAGGAGCAGGAGCACATATAATACTAAAAAACTTGTACATTGGTCTTTGTAATATCTTTGTAAGATAGTGCCATGAGCCAAGTTCAAAATTGATGGCTCTCAGTCCCATTGAATTTTTATTGGAAGTTCTTACCACTCAAGTATATAAATAGTGTATGGTCACTGAAGTGTGCATTTAGTGCATAATGAAATATTTATGTTTAAACATGAAAGTAATTATAATTCTTATTCCAAAGCATCTATCTAAAGTTTCTAAAGGAGTTTTGTCATTTCTGTATATTTTGTCTTAATTTGCATCATCCACACTGATAAGAAATGAAGAAAGTATTGAGTGCAATTGAAAATTAGTAGTTATGTAAATTAGTTAGCCCTTTCCCCTTTCTATTTTTCAAAGTTACTATAGTACCCTCAGCTACCACCGTATCTCTTTCCCATTTTCATTCAGTTTATGAAAATTTATTTCTGTTATAAGATCAGAAAATATTTTATAGGACAACCTCATTTGGAATAACACAATTTCACATTTTAAAGAAAAATGACTATTAAAACTTCATGAAGATCCACTATATGGTTTTTTAATTAAAAAAAACAGAAAAAAGCAATCTATAACATACTTGAAGTGGTTTAAAATTCCAGATAACTGAGTTGTAAACTTTATGTGTATGTTTATAGAATCATCAATTCCAAATTATAATGTTATTTATCTCCATTTTCCAGAGAAGGAGATAAAAGCTGAGAGGATATGTAACCTGGCCAAGGGTACACCACAGTGGGTTATGAATTCATATAACAGTTTCAAACTCAGATCTGGGTATTCAGAGTTTATGATCCTTATACCATACTACTTTATTACCTCTTATATGGTGAATGTTTCCAGTATTTGATATGAAACACATGAATACTTTTTCCATTTTCATAATGGAACCAAGTAATTCCATCACCATTATAATAGTATAACTCTTGCTTTACTTAAAGTAATTTAATTGATCTAAAGCAATTTCTAAGTAATTTCATAGGCACAGATGTTTGAAATAAGAATATACTTTGTAGCCAGGCAGGATGGCAAAAGCGTATAATCCCATCATTTCAGGAAGCTGAGGCATGAGAGGATTGTGATTTCAAAGCCAACCTAAGCAACTTAGTGAGACCCAAAGCAACACAGAGAGGCCCTGTATATATATATATATATATATATATATATATATATATATATATATATATATATATATATGAACTGGAGATGTGGCACAGTGGTTTAGTGCTCCTGGGTTCAATCCCCAGTACCACCAAAAAAAATGTACTTTTTACTTCTAACTTTTGAAAGTAGTATTTTTAGAAGTCTTTGTTTCTAGATGTTCTAATTATTACTGACAGAACACTCTATCATGAACATAATAATCAATGTGATGAAAATTTAGTATTTGTGATATGCACATCTTTCCAAATAGACAGACAAGCTATTAGAAAAAAAATACAAATATATAATACTAATGCCATTTGTATCAAAATGAGATAAAAAGGGAAGTTAAAGGGAATTTATTTTAGTAGCAAAAGGTGCATACATATTCAAAAGGACAGAGAAAATAATGGTTGGAATTGAGTGCCCAAAGTGTATTTATCTAGCAAATAGACTTGGATTTTCAGGTGCCTATTGTATTATTAGTTTTTCATAAAATTTCCCCTGTACCTAACTATGTTGATCTATAACAATACTTATATTTTCAAACTAAAATTTTACACAACTGTGTGAAAGTAGGGAGAGATGTTAGAAAGTTAGAGTTGCCCTGAAAATTTTAGTACAATTAGCTATCATATGCAAGGACATGCTAAGGTGGTAATAGAGGTAAGTTAAATTCCATAGTAAGAATTACTATGCCTCAGCGTGTCTGCAAATTTATTTAAATATAAAAAGTGCACTGTACCAGATGCTGAGAATAAAAACATATAGTTATTAGAATTGTGATGAGGAAATATATATGTATAATCTTCAATCACTAACCAGTGTACTTTTGATTTTCTAGAGTTTTATTTTTAATCAACTGTTGGCTTTGATAAACTATTGTATAATGAAGAGCATTTATTTATTTATTAACATTCCAAATGAATAAACATGGTCTTTAAAGAGTTATATTGGGAGTTCATAACCCAATTGAGTCAAATGTATGAAAGATGATATATCATGAGCTTTGTAATGTTTTGAAAAACCAATAAAAAAAGAGTTATATTGCAAAAGAGCTTGCAATGTTGAGTGTCCACAATGCACAGGTGTGCCCATTAAGACTCTATGACTATGTGTTAGTCCTGCATATTTGACCAGGGACTCACCACATGTGTGACCAGGCCTAGACAGCATTTGAAGAAAGGCCAGTAGCTACCATGTGACTTCATAGGAAAACCATGATGATAATAGAGTCTCCATATGAGGTAACAAATATCTTACTTGGTGAATTTTTATACAAAATACCATATGAATCGCTAGTAGTTAGAGGACAGGAACAAAATTTGAGCTGTGTGAAAATGGTAGTCCTCTGATTTACAAATAAACTTCAATCATGAGATGGATAGGAGCAATGGAGATTGCTTTAGATCAATTCAAATAGACACGTTTTTCTGACCAATCATAATGATTAAGTGCAAGGATGTTGCTCCCTTGTGGAGGGGCACTGAGACTGTATGGTTCTGAGTGGCATTCCTAGTGTACCAAGCATGCAGTGGTGAGCCTTTTTACCATTTTCCACCTTGTGATTCCATTTCCATTAATCAAGTTGAATTGAACACATTTGTTTACTTTAAAAATAAAAAGATTGTGATTGACTAAACATCTTACATATTCATATTTCTCATAGTAACTGGAAGTACATGTTCTGCATTCTGCCCTCTGGGTTCAGATCCAGCTTGGGATACTTGCTTGCTCTTTGCCCTTGGACAGATGAGTTAAGGTGTCTTTATGCTCTTCATCTTCTTCAATAGGGAGTGGGCTATATTAACTTTTCCACAGAATGACTGTGAGAAATAATAATAAAAAAACATAATTAGTCTAACATAATTTCTCAAAAGTTCAGGAAATAATAGTTACTTTTATTAACAGGAAACCTTGTTATTTATCCCTTATTTATCATATATATAAAACTAAGGACATATTCTCTTTTAAGTAATAATGAACAATTGGATCTTGCTAGAGGTCCTAGATCAGCTTCTTAATATTGTGCTTATCTCTGTAACTTCAAATTTTAGAAACATATCTTTTCTCTTCCAACAGAGGGTTTACACTAGTGAGTGCATGTAAGTTAGGGATAAGTTTACAGAAACCTTCCCATTTTTGACAGAGGACTAATGGAGCACTTTGATTCTGTTTTAAGAATGTTGGCAGGAAGAGAAAACAATTAAAAGGCAAGTCCTTTTTGACTACCTACTGTTAGTCCTCACCTAACTAGATTATAATTGCATAAAAAGAATGGCCCGTGACTTATTATTGTAAATGGAGCTTCACTAGAACACAGCCATGGCTATTCACATCTGTATTGTTGATTGCCTCACACATGCTGCAAGGCCAGAGTTGAACAGTTGAGCACAAATAGATTATGCAGTCTGCAAAGCTGAAAACATTTCCTATTTTGCCTTTAAAAAAAAAAGAAGTTTACTGACTCTTTGTTTATGAGAAAATATTAATCTTTCATGGTGTTTTATTATATGTGCAATGAATATTTGACAAAAGATAATTAAATATATTGAAAATGTCCATGTACTTATAGATTCATAGTTATTATTTCCTATTATCCACTAACTCATCATATTTTAATATGGGATTTAAATCTTTTTAATTTTAAATTTGGCGAAGTTATCATTTATCATATCCTTTCTATCTATGCAAAAATTTTCCAGTCCATACTTTGTATATTGATTCATGTAATTAGCATAATAGGTCCTATAATAGAACCTATTGTTTTGTACAGTCCCAGCTAAGTGTTCTTATAGTTTAGTACATACAGGAATTAATTGCTACGCACTTTATACTACCAGAGTCTCATTACTGAAGTACTGATTTAGTAGGTTTAGAAAAAGACTGAGGAAACACAGTTTTGAGACCTTTGTAGGTAATTCCAATTAAATCAGAATGTGTAAAAATGTTGCTCAATCATCAGGGGTTTAAAAATGTCTCAGGTAACTCTACTATGAAGCCAAAGTTGAGGATGCTAAAGTACATTAGTGACTCCAAAATCTGAGTAAATTATCTTGGAATATTGCTTAGTAATTCTGAAGCGTGGCCTGAGTTCTGCATTTCTATAAAAACCTCCCAGAAATGTTCATGCTGAGGTCGCTGGGCGATGTTGCTATTATCTTACCCCACCTTCTTTCTCTGCTCCATGGTCACTGCGAGTGTGCAAACATTTATTTGAAGACCTAGTAGGGCTGTGACTTACTGGCAGAATGTATCAGTCTTCTCAAGAAGTTCTTCTCATCTCTGGAAGGCGATGGGAAAATCTGAGTCAGGTCAAAACTGACAAGCGCGTGCATGCGCACGCACACACACACACACACACACACACACACACACACACCCCAGAGATATATACATATGTCTGACTATATAGTAAAATATTTATTAAACTGTTTTATACATACACAAGTATCTTTGATTTCCAGTTACTCATTTTGGACACAGAATAATTAAAAGCTTCACAAAGTCAAATGTTTAAGTAAGCATCACTAACATGTCTAACTCTTTGTGGTGAAGAGGAAAAAAGGGTTTTTATTGTTACCCCAAACTTTTCAAGCAAGCAAAAAGCTTTTTCTTTAATTCCATCCATAGAAACTCCATACCAGGGCTCAAAAATTTTCAGAAAGTGTTAACTTCTTGGATCTCTTTATTCTGGGAATGGAGTTCTAAGGCTGTGTTATTTGTCAGTTCCCCTTTCTTCTTTTTTCCCCCCAAGTGAATTGTAAGGACTTTAGCAATCTATTTAATCTTTTCTCACTTTCAATTCCCAACTATAATATTTATTTGTTATTTTTTCTTTCAACTCCCAACTGTAATATTTCACAAAGTTGAAATAATTTTTATTATTCTATTTTTTTTTAATTGCAAACCTACTCACAACATTTCCTACTATGCTTCTCCAATACTTTTTCTCGAATGTTTGACATCTTGGTAAACATAAAATTTTAAGTTGATTTTATTACTATTTGTTGTTCCACTTCCTGTCAGACTTTGGAATGTGAGCTTCATGAAGGCAGAGATTTTTGTTATACTTTTCAAAGCTGCAGCCAAATATATATATATATATATATATATAGAGAGAGAGAGTATGCTGGTGCTCAGAAAATATCTGGTGAACAAAGAATGAATGGATGGATGTTCCAATGTAATCAAACAGATGTATGGTCTGTATTTTAGGACAGAGGCAAGTACTAAATGATATTTATATTCCCTTAGCACTGTATAAGACTTTAACAGATTTTTATTGAATCTATCCATTTGGTTACTTCAGTAATCATTGTAAACCTCCCAAGTTTCAGCTACTTTCTGCTAGATGCTAGGGATACATGTGGACAAAACTTAGTTACTAAGCATAATATGCTAAGCTGGATGATGGCAGCAGGGATAAGAGAAAGAGTAGTTATAATACACTGAGGTGTACATTGATGGAAAATATGTATCAGGTATTATTAATACACAGAGAATAGTTCCTAATTTAACTCAGAGTGGCTAAAGAACTTCTTGCTTCCAAGAAGTTACCTAAGCTAAAAATTGAAGGGTAACTTGCAATTAAACAGAAGGATCATTGACTGTTAAAAGAAGTCATAGTATGCATGAAAGAGCAGAGACAGAATTTGAGAATTCCTGACACCCTTCAGCACCACATTAACATTATAATATTTGAAAAACTTGTATATATGAAAAAAATGTCAACTTTATATATGCCTATACAAGAAGGCTTAACTTTAACCTAGGAACAATGAAAACCCTGGAAGAATTTGGAAAATGGAAAACAAAAATTTTTCAGTGATTTGTTCTGAATCTTGCATTTTATTTTTCATTACTTCAAATTAAAAAAAATGCATAGTATCATGTGCATATAATGATATTTCCATCAACGATGAGCTCCATATATGATAGTGGTACCATAAGATTTTATCACATGATAAAATGTGAGATTCTTGTAAGATATAGCCTTCTCAGCTAGTGTATGTGAACTCTATGATGTTCACACAATGACAAAATATTTGCCTATCTACTAATTTCTCCCTTATCCCCATAATTAAATGACACCAGTCTGTAGAATACATAACAATGATGACATCAGCAGTTTTAAAAAGACACATGAAAATTCAAAACAACCCAAAAATATCAAAAAATAAAGTAATTTTATAACCGGGATTGAAGAAATAAAGAGAAACACACTTAAAATTCTATGCAAAGGATGCGTGGAAGTTCACATGTATAACTTTGAACCACATGTAAGCTTCAATGATCATTGAACTTGGTCAAGTATAATCCATAAGTAACTTTTAAGGTTTCTATATTGAAAGCTTAGTTGATTAATTTATTTCAATTTCAAAATTTAGCAAAAGTAACAGAGTACGAATGGATATACACATATTGAATGGAGAAGTGTTCACATTCTCCTGTTTTCTGTCTGTGATCATAGAGCCAGGCCTCTACTTTTCTTGGATAGCCAAACTCTACATGAACTATCCAGAATTATCAGCATTACCATTCTTTGGAGAAAAACATTTTAAGCCTTTCATTTCAGAGGTAGAATATTAGATATTAACTCTTCTTGGCAAAACTCTGCCTCTTTTATGTGGTACTTTTTTTGTTGGTATGGTTAATTTTAGCTGAAATTAAATAGGTTATTTCACGTCTTCAACAAAGATTTCTCTTGCTATTCCACCTAAGATAGCATCCTTCTTACTGTTCATCTCACAGTTACTATTTACTGTCTGATGATAGTTCTTCCTATGGGAACATAAGCTCTGTGAACCTTGCTTTGTTTATTGCTACTGCCTTAACACATAGATCAGTGTTTATCATGTAGCTAGCACCTCTGCCTTAAATGGAGGAAAGAAAGAAAGGAGCAAGGAAAAGAGAAAAAAATGGAGAAGGCAAGCTGGAGGGATGAATGCATCTTCCAGTCTTGGTGCATAAATCTTCTACCTCTACTGTCCACACTACTGTCCATACTACCTTGGTAAATGACAGTGGGCATTTGTTTAACCAGTGTGTCCAGTTAGAAATACATCTACATAGGAACCCCATTACTTCTTTTTTTTAATGCCTGTATTTGTTTATTTTTATGTGGTTCTGAGGATAGAACCCAGTGCCTCACACATGCTAGGCAATCACTTCCACTGAGCTACAGCCCAGCACCCCATGACTTCTTATATGCAGACATCCAATAGACACCTGGTCCTGTCAATCTTGTCTTCTAAATCTCTCTCACATGGGTTTTCCTTTTCTCTTCCCATGTTTCATGTCACCTTAGTGTGTTACTTGCCCTCTGGTTACTTTTATGTACTCCTCTTTTCCAAGATAAATGCTCCATAGTGCTAGAAAACTGATCACTCTAAACCGAAACTTGTCAAATTTCTCCTACTTTAAAGGCTCCACCTAGAGTTTCCCATCTCTTTAAGGAATGAAGACATTCTTTTAACATCCATTTCTTCACATGGCCTGGATGCTGTATCCTCTTCTCTTGCCTGACTTCCATCAGTGTTTGACTTGGCCTCAGTCAATATCATTTTTTTTAATTTCTGAGGCTTTATTTTTGCTATCATATTAAGTTGAATTTTGCATTTTTAGATCTCTTAATTCTCAGAACCAGTTGAGGGCCCCTCCCAGAAGATTCTGAAACATACTCTATGACAATTCAACTCTAATCACAGAATCCACTGGGCTGTTTATTTAATGCTAAACTCCAAATTCTTTGCTGGCAAGCATCTTTATTATTCACTACTACATTCTCTGTGGCAGAGGCTTACATACAAAATCCTTGGTAAAAATATCAGTTAATTTTCCTCTCTGAATTAAAAATAGTCATTTATTCATAGGCAAGTGTTTGTTCTTCTCACCTGAGAACTTAAATTCCTACCATTCAGAAAAGAGTTATCATCTTCCAAATCATCTTCAAGAAATTTAAAAAAAAAAACACAAAAATATAGGAACATTTAGATTAATGATTCTAGCTACTAAAACCTGTTTAATGCTTTCAAACACCATATCCACTTTATGAACTATGTAGATATCTTGTCTTTAGTGAACAGTAGAAATTATTCACACACATTGACTAAAGGTCACCTTTTTTAACCAGCTCCTTTCTGTGTAATAAAGGATCACATTTCTTATCCCATTGTGAACAATGAACATGCAGATTTAAATTCACAAGTTCATTCTCTACAAAAGTTAGACTCTTATGCCTCCTTATTTTGTAAGTAGGTGATATTTAGTGCAGGGAATATACACTAATTCTTATTTTTTAAGCATTTGATCTTAAAAAAATATAATTGGTAGAGTAAACAACAGAATTTTTTTAACTTATGAATCAGTAATGAAAAAGCACATCCTGAAAAGATATGTTATAACCTCTCATGTTTAAAGAACGGCTGCATTGTTTTATTTAATATTACCATAATTAAACTGTATTTTATTACTTGTCCTTTATATGGGGTGAGGTGAACTGCTCTAAAAATAAATACAGAGTGAATGGCAGCATTAATTTTGGAAGGTATTTTTCTCACAGATATTTAGCAGCAATCTTCCCTGGAACCATAATCCTCAAAAGGAAATTGCAGTCCTTGCAGAAACACAGTTTGGGTCATCTGGGTCTAGGTCTCTGGATTTTTCTAAACGCCTTCACAAGGCACAAATAACATTTTAAATAGCTTGTCAGGAGGAGAAGTGATTTTTAATGCAGATCCACCAAATATAATGTTTTCTTTCAGTGCCTCTGAAGGCAAACATCTGAAAGGCAGAGAGAAACATAATGCAAAGATAAATGTTGTGACTAGTGTCTAAGGAGGAACATAATATAAGCATAATAGAGAAATATCTCTTGTCAGAATAAAATAGTAAATTGATTTAATATTTTACAATTCTATATGTACTCAGAGGTATAATTAGACTTCAGGATATTTTTCTCTCTGCTGAGTGATAAGCCATTTTTATTTTTGAAACATTTGAGAGAAAGACAGAAAAAAAAGTGGTTCAATTATGCTCTTTAAGAATGCAGGCATAGGAAAAAGTACCAGCCCAGACTTAAACAGTAGTGAGTGAGAATGGCTAACACAGAAACCTTTACATGAAGTAATGGAAGTGTCACCCTGATTCCATTTAGCAAGCAAATCTTGTGTGATGGTGGCTCATGTTGCCCTGGGTTTTGAACAGCATAGTAACTTGGGAAGCAGCCAGCACTACCCTCACTACCTTCAATATTCTCACTCCAGTTTCTATAGACTTGAGTCATCTAACTCTCATGACCAAATAAACAGAGACCTAGAGACTCTGTATTTTGTATTTTTGTGTGTCTATGGTGGTAGCATCCTACTCAAAAATTTGTTGGTTTTTGCTTGACTAGAAGCAGTAAAGTTAAAATGTTTTTTTTTCCTCAAAATGGCTCATTCCAATGTGAAATCAGACTGAAAATGCTTTCCTTCATTTGTGCAGAATTGAGTGCTTACAGATACCATCCTCTTTAGAACCATAGAAATGAAATTATATTTTTTCAACTACCTTTGGCTGGTTCTGAATAGTGTGGTTGTAAAATAATTAACAAGTCAATAAGCAAAATGAAATTATTCTTCCATATTAAAACCATTTTTCTAATATAATTAATATTATCCAGGCTTAAAATTCTCTCTGTGACTGACTCCAGGTACATGCATAAATCCATGATCCACTCTTGAGTGTAGGATAGCTTGAGGTTCTTGAAAGACCACATACTGTCTTACCTTTGACCTATTCCATATATGAAGCTATGGCTTATTTGCTTGCTTTACAAAAAAAAAATAAGCCTTGCCAGGTGTGTTGGTTTATTTTTTGTTGCTAGTACAACAGGATAGATGAAAGAAAAATAACCTTTTTTTGGCTCACAGTTCTGGAGGTCTAACGTTGAGAAGCCACATTTAGTGATGACCTTCTTTCTGGCAGTGTCCTGAGGTGCTACAGGACATCACCTGGCCAGAGAAAGGGAACATATATGTATTTGTATCTCATCTGATTCTTTCCCTCTTCTTACAAAGCCACCACAATTCAATCATGGCAGCTACACCATAATGATCTTGTCTAATCGTTGTCTCCCCCAAGAGACCCCATCTCTAAACCCCATAGTCAGGTGGGTTAAGTTTCCACTCTTCTAATACTTTACAAAGCAGATTAAATTTCCACACATGAATTCCTGGTGGACACATTCTAACCATATCCAAACCATATCATCTGGGTTGTTAAACATTTCAGAATCTTTGAGATTGGTAAGAAAGGTGACTGCTAGTCTTACACTCATTGAAATGTGTCATTGGTTTTCATTTCAAGGAGGAAATTCTAGAGTTAATGAAATGTTTCTGTGCATGAAACCATTATTAACAACATAATTAACAGATATTTTCAAATATCAACCTTGAGTTTTGTGTATAAAGTACTTACTGTATGCAGTAGAGCTATTGAAGTGATACAGGAATACAAAGAATGAAGCTGTTCATTCAAATCTGATGGGACCTTAAGAGTATGTGCAAAGGGAGCTGGTTAACCATTTGTGTTGCTAAACACAATTTAAACAGCAGAAAAAATTTGATGTGAATTAAGGTTTGGGGGCCTTGTTTATGATTCCTAAATAAAATAAAACTATTGATGGATATCAAAATGTTGGCTTTTTCTGTTTCCACATAGCATAATTATCATCTATGTATCATGTTTGTATAGCGTATGGTTTATATATGAGGTGTTCCCTGAAAGTTCATGTGTGAGATAATGCAGGAATGTTCAGAAGTGAAATAATTAGATGTGAGTGCTGAAACCTCATCAGTGTATTAATCCTTTGGGTGAATTAATAATTTGAAAGAACTATTTTACTGAATATTAACTAAAGACAAGGAGGGTATGGGTGGGGAAGTAGGTCATGGGGGACAGGTCCTTGGTATTCATACTTTTTTCCTAGCACCTCTGTCCCTCTCTCTCTGTTTTTTGGTCACCTTAAGCTGACTAGCTTATGACCCTCCTCTATGATGTTCAGCTTCACCTGGCCTAGGACAATAGAGTCCACTAACCACAGACTTGAGACCTCTGCTTTCATGAGCTCAAAATAAGATTTTCCTCCTCTTAAGTTCTTGTCAGCTTTTGATCACAGCAGTTGAAAAGTGAACTAATACACACAGCATGCTCATTTGGTGTGGACATTGTATTTGAAAAAATTTTCAAACTTGTTCGTTATTATATAATGGAAGCATAAAATGAGAAGAAAATGTTTTAATATTAGTCAACATTATAAGTGATTTGCTATTGGGGGTATTGACTGAGAAAGGATACAAAAAAAGGAGTCTTCTGGGGCTGGGGTTGCTGCTCAGTGATAGAGTGCTTGCCTAGCTTTTGTGTGGCACTGGGTTCGATCCTCAGCACCACATAAAAACAAATAAATAAAATAAAGATATTGTGTCCATCTACACCTAATATATATATATATATATATATATATATATATATATATATATATATATATAGTCTTCTGAATGACTAGAAATGGATACTTTGATAGGAAATGTGCTTATATGAATTTATATCCACCAATATATTTCTCTACCTACTTATCTATATGCACACAGACACATATAAAGAATGACTTTTTAATAATAAAATATTATTCTGAATAGTTTGAAATATACATTTTTGCAATTATAAATATATTATTTGATTATTTAAAAAAATAAGATTGGTTGATATTATTGTGAAGGAAAAAATACTCACTATATTCAGTTATTCCATAATTAATTTTGTTTCACCAGTTTTCAAGTAAGGAACTGTAAGCCAAATATTTTATAGCTTTCAAACTGATAGCACACAGCTTCATAGGAAAAGAAATTGAGAAGCATTCAAGAATTTTCTGTAAGAAGCATTCAAATTTATAAATCAGATAAATCCATACTTGTTGAGAGACATTTTTTTAAAGATAATGATTTTGTGTTTGAAGAGCTTATCTGATGGAAGTTTGGGACTGAAATAAAATAATTGTTTCAAAGTTTTAAATGTGCAGTTGTATTTTAGAAATCAGTGATAATAGCATCATAGTTTTAGATGAACAAATGCGATATAGACACTTTCCCACAACATAATCTTTAAAAGAGCAATGGAAGCTAATTTAAGAGAAAACAGTGGAGTTGCCTGAGCAAAACAGAAATGACAATGCTGGCAGTTTCTTCTCATCCAAAGCATTCCCAAAACCTTGTTGATAAAACCTACTTTGCCAAGGTTAGTAGTTCCCCCAACCCTCTTTGCTTTGAGAATATTGAAGTCCCTGGTGTTGAAAATGCAAACAGCACTTTTTTTTTTCTAATCAATATATTATCATGATCTATTTTTATCTTATTGGCTGGGGACTGAGAAGTTGGGACTGAGCCACTCTGCACCCTAAGTGTTGGAGTGAAGAAGAAAAGACTGTCCTATGAGATAATTAAAAGGAAAGATGATCCTGCCAGGAGCCACAGTGGTATCCCAAATTCACAGTGACTTGATGATGAGGGAGAAATGGGAACAGCAAAGGGAGAGGATAAGAGAGGCCTATATGAGCCTATGGTACCTCCCAAGTCATGTTAAACCTGATTTGCATGTTGGAGTAAGTTCCCCTATTCCATATCTTCTTTGCAGATGATCTTTTCCTAGGAAAAAAGTAAGGGCATTTTAAATGCTGTATAAATTCTTCCACCTAATTGAGGTCAATTCAGTAGAAGTAGGATCTGACTTTATATTTGACTTGCATATGTGATATTATATGAAATGAAGTACACCAGACAGCAGTAGGGAAATTATATTTATCTCTCAGAAGTGAATGGAAATTGCACACACAAGTTTGAAAATACACAAACATTTACACAATTTCTCCCAGGACTTATGTAATATAAAATGAAAATGTTTATGTCCTTACTTAAAATTCCTATAGTTTATACAGGATTAAATCTTGTGATTAATATAGAGATGCTTCTTTTTCTTTAAGCTTTAAAATTTGATTGTGTATGGGTGTGTGTGTGTGTGTGTGTACATACATATATATTAAAAAGATACTGTGCAGGGAAAAAAAAAGTGAGCACTTCATCCCCAAGCTTTTATTCCCTCATGTTGAGCTAAATCCAGGAACAAGAAAGTAAAGGAGAAAAACACGACAGAACTTGCTCTATTTTTCAGAAGATTATAGAAGATAAATCTTCCTAAGAAACAATCCTGGTGTAATAGAGTAAAAGTCAGAGGTCTCCTTGCTTGTTTGTTTTTAAAAGGTCTAAAGTATACATTGTTATGTTTCCTCATTGGGGGGAAAATCAATGAAATAAAGCATGAAAAAGGTGCCCATCATAGTGCCTGATGAATGACAATTTCTAAAGAAAAAAATAATAAAAATTGTTTTTTCTCTGGTAGCACACCCAGGACTGTAGAGGAAAAACCCAAAAGAGGGTAATGATTTAATGATTAAAGAGATGGCATTTGCCATTCGACACTGACTCTAGCACTTATTTCCTTTGAGCTTTAGGCAGGTTTCTTCACTCTTTTAAAGCCCTGGTTTCCTGCTCTAGTGTAACACAGATTATATCATGAATCTTATTGGTCATTACATAGTAGACTACCATAATAAATGTGCTTAGCAAAATGTTTGACTTATGATACTCACACTGCTCTTGTGGATTTTATCATTATCACATTAACTACATGGCCCAGGTCCACATATTTCCTCACCCATCCCCTTGTAATCTTTCAGCCTCTTTCCATTTTAGAGTTGCTAGCTTCATCCTTTATGACCCCAGTTTTAACCTTGACCCCAAATATTTCTACTACTTTCAAGCCTTGAAAGCTTTTGTGTACCAGGAGGTTGGAAAACTAACTTTTTTTGAGGGGCTATGACAACCCAGATGTCTAGTCCTGGGGTAATAAAATTGGATTCTATTTTCATCAAAGGCTATTTTTATGATTCAGGACCTCTGCCTTGATTGCTGTACCTGGGGCACTCAGTGTCTCCTGGGCTGCATGTGAGGGCTCCCAAGATGCAAGCTCATGTTTTTGAAAACGAGATTTTTGTGGTTTTTTCTCTGACCTCTTGCCATATGTCAGGTAAGACCCATGCTGCTGATGTTTCTTGGGAGATCACAACTCCTCTGGTCAAAACCATCCCCTGAACATGGTTCTCACTGTTCATAACTGCAGTCACAGGGTTAGAATACTGTCCTTTTCCTTATGCTTTTTATATATAGCATGAGCCTGGCCTTTTTATCAAGGCCACACAGCACATTCAAGACTAAGTATCAAGTTTTGTTTTCCTTTCACAAAGTCAAGAAATGGTGATAGGGAGGTAGAATAAAAAGACACAGTTGACAGCTAGGCATTATATCACCTCTCAAAGTCTCCGGCCAGGTACCCAAATGCTTGATGAAAACTTCACTCACCATGAGAAAAGATTCAGCTTTCTTTGCTTATCAAAACTACATTCAAACAGATCTTCTGAATAGAGGTCAGGACTCAGATCCCATGAGGCACACAAGGTAAAACCCCAGACTCCATTCTGCACTTTGATTAGGGAACTTTTCATTTTCATTTCCTGATGCTAATTCTCTTAAGTACTGGGTATGGGAATGCTCACTGATCTTAGTAAAAAAAAAAAATCATTCTTCACTTCTATCCACCAAGTTCTTCATGACAGAAAAATTAAAAGAAAATAATCCTACCCAAATTGTTTCTATTTTTCTTAAATAACATATGTAAGGGCAGTTTAGAAAATCATTCTGAGCCATACAACACTCATATTACCTGTTTCTCTGCAACAAAAATATGTAGTAGAGACCCCTAATTCACCATCAATTTTCATTGGTCTTTGCGTATGTAAATAATGACAAGAATGATTATGCAAGCATGGATCTTCCCAAATATATGTCTGTCAGAGTTGGTTGCTTCCACAAGCCCATACACACCTGAAGATAAAAAGATTTAAAAGGAGTATAGCCCAACAGAATACTTATCTTTCTAAACTAAATTGTGCATATTCAAATACAAATTTGACAGCACAAGGTGAAAACCTACTCCAAAGGTAAAGTATGAATCCATTTATAATCCTCAATGCCTGGAAAAGTGGCCAACAAAACTGAAGAATAAAAAAATACTCCATGGAAAGCATAAAGGAAATGACAGTCTTTCCATCATCTACCATTTGCAGCTTCAAAAATACAACCTCAGAAAATAGTTTCATTCACATTACTCCATCAATTTTCTTTATATTCCTAGTTTAATTTCGGCTTTGTGTTCTACCAGAAACATTAGCCTGAAAATTTGGGACTTTATAATAACTTTAGTTCATGTTAGACTTTGAGTTCATGCAAACTGTAAAAGCAGCATTCAAAAATAAGCAAACAAAAAGTCTTATAAGTAAGAACTGAATTCATCAGTCAGAGATAACAAGTGTATTTGTTTAAGCTATAATTTCCCCCAACATGCATGTTTGATTCTGAATGCCTTACTAAACTATATATATATTTTTTCATGTTCCATCCCTATACTGAAGTTCTTGATTGGGCTTCCTGATTGTTGAATTCTGTAACCTCATCTTCACACTGGCTGTTTTTCCCTGAAAGGCAGCACCTTATTCTTGCTACACTGCTATACAGGCAAGAATAGCAACATTTTCCTGGGCTCAGCCACCATTTTCATATTCTGGCCTCAGAATCTTCTCCTTTACATGCAGTCTCCTAGTCGTGATCTCTCTAAAATACAGGTTTGACTTTACCACTTTCTTATGTGAAACCTCTAATGGCTATTACCTACATGAAGAACTTGTCTCTAACAAGGAAGTCAAGGCCAAAATGATCTCATGTGAGACTCCAACTTTTTCCATCCCATTTACGTTTCACCATTCCTTTGTCTTTAGACACTGCCATAATCTGTAGTCACATGTAAATTTGTACACACACACACACAAACACACACACACACACACACACACACATACACACACACTTATCCCTGAGGGTATTTTTACCCTCTATGCATCTCATCCACATCCTCCATGGGGCCTTACATTTACCTGTGTTCCCATTTTACCCCTTATCTTTACACTCCTCTTAACTTTTCTAGCTGATTCCTACTTTCTCTTTGAAACTCAAAACAGACATCTTATGCAACAGGCACCTCCCTCTGATCTCCAGCCCACAGCCTCACTGACTTTACTACATTTGCCCTATCATGTCTCAATTTTGTCATTTGGATCTGTATCACCTGTGAGATTTCAGTTTCCTTGAAGGCCCAACCTCTCTCTCTCTCTCTCTCTCTTTTTTTAAAGAGAGAGTGAGTGAGGGAGTAAGAGAGAGAGAATTTTAATATCCATTTTCTATTTATCGGCGGACACAACATCTTTGTTCTTTGTATGTGGTGCTGAGGATCGAACCCGGGCTGCACGCATGCCAGTCCAGCGCGCCATCGCTTGAGCCACATCCCCAGCCCCCCCAACCTCTCTCTTAAGTCTATTCATATTTTCAATGATCTATACTGTTGTGTCACTGTTTATACTTCACTACTAATTCTGTTAAACATGAGTATATATGAAGGAATTTGTGCATTACAGAGTATTGATATTATGACCAGCTTATAAATCATACTAAGTAATGACTTTTGAGATCTCCCTTGTTCTTGGTTACTTATCATATAATTGGTAGATTTTATTCTAATGCTATCTTATTATTTATTACTTTATTTTTTAAGAGAGAGAGGGAGAGAGAGAGAAAGAGAGAGAGAGAATTTTAATATTTACTTATTTTTAAAATTTTCATCAGACACAACATCCTTGTTTGTATGTGGTGCTGAGGATTGAACCCAGGCCGCATGCATGCCAGGCGAGCACACTACCGCTTGAGCCACACCCCCAGCCCTATTTATTACTTTAATAGAAAAAAAAGTCTCATATTTCAGAAACTGGGCCTGATTCAGAGTTACCATAGCCAAAAGTATTAACAAAAACAACAACAAAAAAGGATATAACCATGAGTATAGTACTCCAAAATAAATATTAATAATGCTATGAAAAAAAATATAAAGAAAGAACGAGAGAGCTTGAGAAGGCTCCTTGAAAGAACCAATGAAGAAGACCCTGAGCCTGGGCAGTTTTAGGTGAAGAGGGAAGAAAGACCATGCCAGGCTGATGGGGCAGTTTCCTGCAGAAGCAAGATGTTGCTATATTCAGAGGATTGAAAGATGGCAAAGTAGTAAAAGACAGACATGGGGGAACATAGTTGTAGAACAGGAGTGGGGACAGGAATAGGAAAGAGAATGGAATGATTCTGACATATAAAGTTCTTATTTAAAGTTCTTACTTAAAGTTCTGACATATAAAGTTCTCATATGAGTATAGCACAGTGTATCTCTTTATCATGTACAACCACAAGACTGGGATCCTAATTAGAATAAGATGTACTCCATGTTTGTATAAATAAGTCAAATTATATTCTATTGTCATGTACAACTAAAAAGAACAACAATTTAAAAAAAGAAAAGAAAAGGAAGTTGTGAAAATTTTGGAATGGGACAGGGATGGGAAAGGAAATGTAATACATTACTTTAGGGAAGATATCAGTAGTCCCTGCATTATGGTGATGGGGAAAAATGGGTGGACTTGAGAAATATTTCAAAGGAAAAGTCATCATTGTTTGATGGTGGGTTGGAATGTTATGATCATGGGAATGAGCAATGGGAGGAATGTGGCTGACAACTCTGATTTATGGAGCAGGTAGATTCTTTCACTGAAATGAGGATGAATCCAAGTGGATTCAAAGTGGATCCCAGTGCATGATGGGAAGAAAAAAGAAATCTGAGAAATCTACTCTGGAATTTGGTTTTTAGTGTGTTTCAGCATTAGAGTTCTTCTTGGTATTACTTTGCAGGCCATCGATGAGGACAAGATGTGGAGAGAAGGGATAAGAGAAGGGACTCATGGCCAATCCAAAAGAAATGCTAGTATCTATGGCTTTGTGCAGGCAAGAGAGAGAAGAAGGGTCACCTTCAGTTTTCTTTTTATGGATATATTTTTATTGTAACATAAACTTCATGAAAAAGGACAAAAAAAGCATTCTTTTTAATGTGGTATCCAGCACGAAACTGTGTAGCAGCCAAACTCATTAGAATGAACTGAATTAAAATGAGTGCTCTTCATCTAGCAGATTCCAATAAAAATCTACTTGGAAATGAAATTATATATCTATACATAGTGCATATTAAAACACTTTCATTCTTGGGGAGAAATAAGACAATATTTTTGGCAACGCTTTGCTTTTAATACTCATTGTTGCTTCCATTTGAATTAAGTATGGACAAGTGGTCTTCACCCAGGGCAGATCATGATGACTCAATATGACGATTAATTACAAAAGTAATCATGTCTGTTATCTAATTATTCAAATCTTAATTGCAACTCTGCTGGCCCAATTAGTCCAGAACACAAGGCTAACGTTAGAAATGGGGGGAGTGGTACTGAGCATCTGTGCCTAAGTGAGAGGCATCTGTTGCCAAGAGGTGAAGGAATGAAAGTATCAGCTCTCCAGCTGTGAATCCAGCAAGACTTACACAAGCATGGAGGGACTGCAGGGAGTTGTGGCACACAGGGCCGAGGGACTGGGGGAGGGTGCACCTGTGCTCTTATCCCCGGGTCACAGGAATCCCCAAGACATTGATTGTAGAACTACTGGGCACTACCACTAAAATTAAAAAGAAAATAAAAGGTATTTATGTTTCTTGTCTTTGAAAGTGGATAATGCTTAAAAAAATGAGCAGGTTACAAATTTTAGACAAATTAATTTCTTCTAAATTCATTAGAATCATGTATATTTCCAATACTTGCTTAATACATGGTATAGCTAATAAACAGTGATATATAAAAGGACTATCTACTTATTGTAAGTAATAAAAGATCCACTGATTGTTAATATTGATTTTTACTTTAGTAGCATATAATATGAAATATCTAAGAATCTGATATATTTATATGTGATTATTGATTTTAACTATATTATGTTGCAAGGATTCTATTAATAATGTAATTAATTTTCAACACATTTATTACTGATATTTATTAAGCTTTCACATTGGTATATGTACTTACTGTATTATATCAATTGCTAGTGAAAGGGTGGAACTGTGTAACTATGAATCTTATAGAACTGTAAGGAAACCCACTCTTGACCCAGCTGTGGATTTGTTTCCACTGTTTGACAGCAGTGTCACAGGCTCAAGTTTTTATCAGTTCACATTTTGGAATGTACAAATGATAGTGTTGAAATTCACTGAACTTGGTAAATGCTCATTTACAGAAAATGTACATATGTCTTGCTTCTGAGGGTAAGAGAAACGATTTCAACTCTTCACATTGGTTTCATGGAGGAAAATCACATTTCAACAAAATTAAAAGAATTTCAGTAGCCTTTTCAGCATTACATCTCTGTGCTCCCTTGTTACTGAATCACAATAAGAAACCCTGTTAGTTCTCTGCTACTGAGAAAATTGCTTTTCACAATTATGGTTTATGTTATAATGGGGATAGCTTCACATTAAGAGAATTATTCCAAATCAGCATTGCCTTTTGCTGCAGCACAGAGCAGCACCCTGCCTACTTTACAAAATCCATGCCTCCCATGCTGACTCTAAGAAAAATATATAAATAAATGCTTGCCAATTTTTCTTTCTAGAGAGTTTTAATTGAAGATAATGAAACTTTCCTATTTCCAAAATGAAAGTGTGGTGCTCATAAAACCCTTTAAAAACGTTAATAGAAGACATTTGTGGAATTTTTGTGAGATTATATAGTATTCCAATGTTGTAGGTAGATAACAGTTACAGCTGATATAGCTGCCATGATCAGACCTATGTTTTTCATTTTCATTCCTGAAGCCATCTTTAATGAAGAATGTAGGATAATGCTAAATCAGAACCATCATCACTAAGTATCTTTTCCCCACCCGCAATAGGGCATCTGCATTCCAGCCATTGAAAGAGTTCCGGAGGACCTGTTTGAATCAGAGCTGTTAATTACACATAGTTTGACATTTCTTGTTCCTACTTAGTGCATTTCCATAGCATTTTACCTGCACAATACTTCTTTCACTCTAAATCACCGTGACAATGTGAACAGCACATGTAGACTTTAACTAAGCAACTTAGCAATTCAAGTGGGTTGCCTCAGCTATAAGACACGGACCCAGGAGTGATAAAGCATGGAGCTGCTTCAGTAAAATGGAATAAGAAATCACTTTGACAGAGCCTAGATTCTAGTCGGGGTTACTAAATGTGCTTTTTTTCCCCTTCTTCTCTCTGGTTTCAAGGTCCATGTTCTTTATTTTATGTGGAGTATATCTTACATGACAGCACAGGAAGAAATGTGGGCAACCCAGGTTAATGCATTTGGCATCAAAATGGACTTGAATGTGAAGGAAATCAGCCCTCTTTGAGATATTCTGCTAGTGCTCGCCAGCTTAAAAGGAATCTTGATTAAATGGCCACTGTTATGGTGAATATGAGCAGCTTAGGAGAGGGGAGGAAAGATAACTTTTAGTTGTTTACTAAATGAACAGAGCCTCTGTGTTTCCTTTTGAGAGGGTGACAGAACAAAGGAATGGTTTAGAATGATTTCAGTAGGAGATTCTTCCATGTCTGGGATTGGTAAGTGGCGTAATTTCATTTCTGGGATGAAAGTATTGGTCCCTGGAATTTGAGATAACTCAGTCTTCTCAGTTAATCACCTGCCCAGTAATGTAAGTCCCATCTGCTGGGGTACCAGCACTGATCTCTTACTCCTCAGGACTGTTTTGTGTGTTCCTTTGGGTGTTTGCACAAGAGCCCTCAGCTGTGAACAACATGCACCTATGAGCAACACTGGTAATTTATAAAACAACAACCCCACAAAAAAATGCAGAGGTCTCGACTTGGTAACTCAAAAGCAAAATCATATCCTAATGTTGAACTCATTTATGATTACTCCTCCTTTAATACAACATCCCTAATCTGAATACTGACTTTTTTTTCAGAAGTTTTATTTTAAATAGATTTAAATATACTGAAGTATTTAAGCATGCAGTTTAGGTTTAATTCCTAAAATTGTCATTAAAAATGTTTTCTTCAAGAAGGTTACTCAGGCTGGGTACAGTGACATATGCCTATAATCCCAGTAGCCCAGGAGCCTGAAGTAGGAAGATTTCAAGTCCATGGCCAGCCTCAGCAACGTAGTGAAGACCTAGGCAAGTTAGCAATATCCTATTTCAGGAAAAAAATTAACAATAATAATGAATGAAATGGGGTGGGAATATGGCTTCATGATTAAGCACCTCTGGGTTCAATCCCTGATACCATATAAGTAAAAAATAAAAGTAAAATAAAAATAAGAAGTTTACTATCTGATATTTTCATTAAAACCTCTTATGTTATTAAGTAATTTTCCTAATATACTCTTATGTAAGTGGGAATCATTATGTTCAAATACATGATTACAATATATAATTTCAAACTGTCTTATGTGGGTACATAAAATGCTATAGATAATGCTCATAGAAAAGTTGCTATATCTGACAATGAAAAATAAAATATGTGAAGAGACTTTCACTAATTCTTTTGTCTTCAGAAAAGCAAAGTTCTGTGTTCAAAGACTGACTTCAAACTTATCTCTAAGAAATAAAATAAAGTCAGAATAAAATAGGCAAAAGGCTTAGAATTAATAAATTTCAGTTAATATTTACTGAATAAAATAGTTACTTTTTAAAAGTTCCCCACATAAATGTGTTTTAAATTGACTTTGAAAGGGGCAGTGCTACTTTTCCTAAATTTTAAGGGGCCTGTATAAGAACGCAAGTATAAAATTAAGATTCCTAATACCAGGTACTTAGCCAGAGAGATTCAACTCAAGGGCACTTAAGGAGAGAAATTTCCCCTGAGGGAATGCCCTGATGAATTTCTATCAGGTGTATTCAGAATCAAATGAATGACTCAAGTATCCCCTCAAAATGTTTTGGGAATTACAAATGTGTTTAATGTGACTTGTATTCCCAATTTCTTTCTATAAAGTACCTCAATATTAGCTTTTTTTATTTTTAGTGCAAATCACACAGCATTTTTTAAAATGAGTTTTAGAATATACAAGCAGGGGATTTGGGTGCAGCTCAGTGGTAGAGCACATGCTTAGCATGTGTGAAGTCTTGGATTCAATCCCTAATAATGACAATAATAACAACAGCAAAATTAATATATGCTCAGGTATAGATAAGAAACAGAAATCTCTTGCAGAAAGAATGTGAATTGAACTGATTTCTCAACATCTACTTCAGTGATAAATTACTAGTAAAAAACTCCTGTTACATTATAAAATAGAAATAAAATAAAAATCTTGCTGCATGGTCTGATTAATTTTGACCATGAACCTCTTCACTTATATTATGAAAGATAAGCACAGGATTCTCTCACTTATACCTAAATGTAGTTAAGACAAGAAATGGTTTGACAAGGGCAATACTGTAAATGGTAAAGTAAACATGTTAGATTTTCTACATAGCTATTTCTTCCAAGCAATTGAGGTTGTGTGCCAATAGCTCAGGTGTACCATTTCTGAAAAAGGAGATTAGTGATATGCCCTGATATTTGCCCTGGAGAAAGAGAGAAATCTGTTTAGTTTTTAAGATGAGCAAATCAAATATTTTATTTGTGAGAAGTGAAAGGGAGGAGAAAGTTTATAAGCACACATCTAGAGATAAACAAGACTTGATGAGATAAAACAATAAAAATGCCTTGAATACCAACTATGTAGTAGGCACTGTGTTAATGAAACTAGACTTTAAGCAAATGCATGAATGGTCTTGTTTTCAAAATAGAGATGTGAAGAATGAGAGAACAGTTTAGTGATGGAGTTCATATAAGTGTAATAATGTGACCCTTACAAATTGACTTTGATCCAAGTATTCATGGGTGAAGTCAGTATATGAACCCTAAGTGAGAAGAATTAAGGGGCTCAGAAGCATTCTATTTCCTTCTTTCCAGTTTGGTCTTTCTTTCTTGGGTTGGTGACTCCAATGTTCATTTGTTCTGAATGCACATATATTAAAAGCTTGGTATTCTTTATTTGCTTTGGGTCACTATTTGCACAGTTAGTAGGAATGGAAATGTTATACCCAGAGAAAAGATTTGATATGGTTGTTGAGGAATGGATAAAGAAGCTTCCCACAACAAGGGCTATTTATGGCTCTGAAGTTAAATGCTGCCTTGAACTTCAGCTTAGTGAAAAAGCAGCATTGAACATTTTATTAGTGACAATTAATATACATACATACATGGTCATAAATCCCTTTACCTATTTCACTATTTTCTTGCAAGTTAGGGCTCTGTCAAGAAGAAAAATGGTGTTCTGTCTCTGTTTCTCTCTCTCTCTCTCTCTCTCTCTCTCTCTCTCTCTCTGGTACTGGAGATTGAACTCAGGGGTGCTTAACCACTAAGCCACATCCCCAGCAATTGTTAAATATTTTATTTAAAAGCAGAGTCTCACTGAATTGCTAAGTCCCTTGCTAACTAGCTAAAGCTGGCTTTAATCTCAAGATTCTCCTGTCTCAAATTCAAGAGCTGCTGGAATTACAGGTATGAGCCATCCTGCAGGGCATTTTTATCTTTTTTGCAGGTGTTACATGCCAAGTATTTTGAATAGTTGTCTTAATCTGTTCTTCAGATTAAGTCATTGTTGCCCACTCAATAAACAAAGAAACATAGTTAATAGGTATTCTGTGCCTTGTCTAAAATCACACCCTGACTGTGATTTCTAGTAATGTGACCTCTATAGGAAAGATCACTAGCTATAAACAGTATGTTGTTATGGATGCTGTGAGGAACTGTAGTTTATTCCTTAAAAGCATTCTGATTCAGAAACTGAAATACTTCCACTGACTACAGAAAACTGTGGTAAAAGGATTGTACTGCATTGGAAAATAGAATATTTATCTGCCATAAAAGGATTTTTTAAAAAGTTGTTCATTGTTAACTTAGATTAATTTATCTGTTACAGGAAGAAGAGTAAGACATTTATCATGTATATGTCATGTGATTTTGAAGCTTATGTTTTGAAGTGTAGAGAAAAGAGAATGACTGCAGAACAGCCAAAGTAGAAAACATTGCAAGATTAGGCAAGAAAATGATTGACAGTTTAAGTTATTAATTGTGCCATTCATGTCATCCCGAAATTGCAGTATATGTTAATGGAGACAAAATCTCTGAGAATTTTAAATTTAATTGATAAGTGAAGAAAGTAAATAAGGTAGACTCTCCTAAAAGTTTATTTTAAAAAATAACTTATTAAATTTAATGTGAATTAGTGTATTTACCAACTCTAAGACAATTCCATAACTTTACAACATGCAAAACAGTCCATTCTTTACCATGACTCTGATGGAACTCAAGAGCTTCATGGCAAGCTTCTCCCACACCAAACAGATTGGGGGACTGTGTCTTGGCCTAACCCTTCTGTTTGCATATGTTAGCTGCTTCTTGTGCTCTATTACCTGACCATTCTCTTTGCTTAGTACATTAATGCTTCTCAGTTTTGGGGACAGATCACAAAACTTACCCCCTCAATACAGCCCTGAATCACTAGTGTTTTAAACTTCATGCATGCTAAATTAATATTGGGAAAAAAAATTTGTTCTGTCAATTAATTTACATGTGAATTTATTTTTAATTTGTTTCTGATAGTTATCTTTAATTGTATATACTGTTGAATTTTATTCAGTGGGAGTACTAGGGTGATAAAATTAAGAATTAAAAAAATACTGTAGACAACCACAGCTAAGTACTCTAAACTATCAACGTCCCCCCCTTAAACTTATAACTGAGTAAAAATTTTAGAGCTAATGTATTGTATTTAAAAAAATAGTAATTTGACTCCAGGTTCACATTAAAATAGTTATTTTCTGAAATGTTTAATTTGTTTTGCACTTGAAGATAATGAGAAAAATATCATAGTTTATATTTAACTTCAATTACTTTTAAGACAAATTCCAAAAAAATTAAGTGATTTCTATTTATAGCCCTAAATCTGTTTTTTATTGGACAAGAACAATTAATCTGCACCAAAACAATATTCTGTCATAAACCCATATTTGATAACAAAACAAATGATCACATGGAAATTAATTTTGCTTCCTTTTATCCATTATCTTTGAGAAAGAAAGAAAGGGGGAAAAAACATGATGAAGACTAGATGTTCAAGTACACAGAGATATGAGTGCTATTCTGCTTTGAAAACTCACTAGTCTGAGTTGCAGTATTCAACATGAGTTTCTCCAATGCTATCATGTTTTAACTGCTATGTGCTGATGCTTGTGTGAGTCCTCAGTATTTGCTCCCTAAGTGTGCAAGTTTTATCACACTCTCTGTCCAGACAAAGACACTAAGTTTCAACTGCATGTGCTTGAATTTGAACTTGGGTCCAATTGACTTCTGACCTCACAATCTTAAACAATGTGCAAGACTGTCTATTTAAAGTCACACTATTAAAGAGACTTATCATTTGAAAATAATTTTAGTACATATGTTATAATTAAAGTGTAGTATATTCATTAAAAAAAACTTGAAAGTAGATATGTATAACTAGAAAGGGAAATTCTCTTCAATATCAATTTGTAATGGCATTAAGACTTTTTTGTCTGCTTTCATGTTTCTTGTGGTACAATAGAACACAGAACAATACAGTTCATTTCTATCTCAGTTTTTCAATGTTAGAAAAGTTGATGATACTCAGAACTTATGTAGGGAAAAAGACATACTCATTAACATTATTTTTAATCTGGTACAACTATTCAGAGTGGCACTATGACATTGTATCATTTATCCAGTAATTTCAGCTTCCAACAATTTAATTAATAGAAACAACCAGAAAAAGTGCAAGAACTAATGAGTAAATTTTCCACTTCATAAATTAATGTTCATTATTTATAACAAAATGCTTTTTTAAAAAAAGTAGAACTATGTATATATATAAATGATATACCCACAAAAATGTTACTGTACTTTTCATAGCTACTTGTCAGTGTGAGGATAATTAATAACCTCCTTAACAATAATGTAGCACAATAACACAAGGAGGGCTTTAATGAGCATGTGAATGATTAAGTCAATAATATCTCATATTAACCATAGTGTTTCAGTTGAGTCCAGCTTGAACAATGCCTCATTTGGATCCCTGGTGAGAATGAGGCCATCTGGAGGAGAGTAATTCTGGACCCTCACCTAAAATTTGAATAAAAGTGAGCAAGAAGAAAGAGAGAAAGTCATTTACTTCTAGGCAGAGGCACGGCCAGTTGAGCCCTGAGGGTGCTATTCAGGACATGGCAAACATGTTGGCTCTCCTGAAGTGTCCTGCAACAGTACAGCAGTGCAGAGCAATGTATCTGGAGACACATGCAAGAGCTCCTCACTTCCTTTATCTCACCATCAGTACTGACATTTCCTATTCCCTATTTCACATGATATGAAGATAGTAAAATAATATTCTATTATGGGAATTAAGAGTTTACAGGCCTATGTTTATTAAATGAGATTGTATTAATCTGTCAAAATCATCTGTCATTTTTAAAAACTCACCAAGAGTTGCTAAAGCTAAGAGAGAAATTTCCTACTAATGATTTTAGAGAGCAGAACATATGAGGCAATACCTCTGTAGGTTGTATGAACGCAGGAGTGCGTGGTGGGCTGGTGGGGGCCATTCTCCTAATATTTTCATAGTCTGCCAGAGCAAGTTTGCTCTAATACTGCACCCTCAATGGCCATGATCCAGCTGTGCCATTAATTCCTTAATGCAGAATTCAAAGCTAGTTTTGTTTTGCAGGCTATGTACAGATCCAACAGAAAAGTAACTCTAAAGTATAGTTTGTGTTTTGTGTGGATTTCTTTGAGTCATTGAAATTTCAATCAACTTCTGGAAATGTCTAGGTTGATATAATATCTTCTTGTGCTATGCAATTTACATCTGGAATTCAAAATATCCTCCAATCTGAAGCAAAATCTTACGGCACCAGGTATTACAGGGTGAGTCTCACACTCAAATTTGGAGAAGTTTCATTTTATTTCTCAATACATGTTCATTGCATTCAATAGATAAATGTAATTGACAAGAGAAAAAGCAAAATAATTTCTCTATTAAAAAGAAAAAATTCTCTGGCTGGGCTATGACTCAGTGGCAGAGCACTTGCCTAGCATGTGTGAGGTACTGGGTTCAATACTTAGCACCACATAAAAATAAACAAATGAAAAGATGGCATTCTGTCAATCCACAAATACAAAAAAATACATTCTAAAATAAGTACATACAATGAAGAATTTATTGTTTCTGCCATATGACTGCATAATTTATATAAACAGTTACATTAGTAAATGTGTTGAGTACTAAGTGTTCAATAATAATCTAGAAAGCCAGATTCCCTATTTTACAGCATTTACATTCAGTGAAGCAATAAATAAGTAAATATGTATGAAAATTAATAGGCATGACATAAAGTTGTCATCAATATTATAGAATAAAAACAAAAGTGAGAGTGATTGAAGTTGTATATATGAACATGGGCCTGTTTGTGAGTGAGGTGGTAGAGTAGACTTCTCTGATCAGATGGCATTTTCATTGAAATGTAAATGGACAAAACATGAGAACATCTAGGGGAAGAAATTCCAAGGAAAAATATGAATAATGGTAGATGGTAAAGTAATAGTGGAAAATGGCCATATCAGCAAGAATTCTGAATTAGAACAATGCTCTTAGTGGGAAAGAAATGGCATGGTCTGATGAAATGATAGTTTCATTTCCCTGTGAAGGAGAGTTGGTTTGAAAGGAGGGTGAGAGGAATGAGAGAAAGCTAGGATTCAGTAGGCAGACACTGATGTTGTCCTGGAGTAGGGTATTTGCAATGGAGAGATGTGAAGTCCAAGAATAAAGAAGATATTTGAGGTAAAACCAACTGGAGTGACTGTTAATAAAAGACGAAATCAAAGAAAGCAATAAAAGAAGGAACCTGGTGTATATTATTAGAAGCTAAATTGCTAGCTTATTCAGGTGAGGAATGCAGGAAGAAAGCAAAATTAGAGGATAATAGAACACAGAGTGTCATAGAACTCACGTGGATGTCTGCAAATAGCTATTACAAGTACAAGGGCTGCTGTCTAAACACATGGCTTAGGAGAGAATAGGGTTAAGTCATAAAAAAAACTTACATTAAAGGAGATATTCAAAATAAAAATAGCAAAACCCCCAAACAGTGAAAGACATTTTCATGTTTACATGACTTTGAATCTTCTGTTTAATATGTTCTAAGTATTTTTTGTGTTGCTCAGGATCAAACCCATGGCTTCCTACATGGCAGACAAGCACTTTACCACCAAGCTAGAATTCCAAAGTCCTTTGTTTAATATAAGATCTAGATTTTGCAGATGTGTTTAGATATAAGGTTCTTGGCTTACATTATAGGGGTGATAGACACTCATCAATAGCACTCTAAATTGTATATGTAATATTGAGGAGTTTTTTTGTTTGTTTGTTTTTGAGAAACAGGATGACACAAATGATCTACAATTTCTTCCATTAAAAGCAGGTGCACCTGTAGTTCACCACAGCAAGAACTACAGTAGAGAGCTACCAGACCTTGTAAGGGTCTACACACTTTAAGAGTTGCATTTAGGGAGGGAAAAAGAGGGAGAAGAGGAGTTGCACGGAAGATGGAAGGAGAACCTCATTGTTATACAGAATACATATATGATGTTGTGATGAGAATAAGAAAAATAAAAAAAATGTGTCACATTAGATTGGATAGAGAGAAAGGATGGGAGAGGAATGGAGGAGTAGGCGGGATAGGAAGGGCAGCAGAATAGAATAGACAATATGATTGATGTATGTACATTCCATGTATCTATTATATGTCAAAATGCATTCTGCTGTCATGTATGACTAAAAAAAAATAAAAATAAATTGTACAGTAATTATTAAAAAAAAAAGGAGTTGCATTTAGCCACTCTGTGATGTTTACTGGTCCCTGCCTAAGGAAGTGGCCATGCTGAAAGGAGAGTGCTCAGAGGTTAGCTTGCAGTTTCATCAAGTCCCTCCTAGGCCATTCAGAGGAAAGGAGCCATCTCTTTGGAAATTACTTGAAGGATGAAGGCAAGACGCCAACAGGTCTTCTCTCCTCAACCCAGTTAAACTTCATTCTTCCGCTGTCATCTTCACTTTTCTCTGCAATTTGTCCCAAGTAGATGGCCCCCATGCAGATTAGTTTTTTTCAGAAGTGTTTCATTTATCCTATTAATACCATATTCTCCAATTTAACCTCATGGAAATATACTTTTCTTCTGATAATTGAAAAAAATACTCAAACAGAATAGGCAAAAAAATTGTATTTGTTTTTTTCTATTCTCAGACTTTTCAAATAGTTTTGCATCAACTTCTCCTTTGAGTCCATGTGCCTCCAACATTTAATGAAATAACCCCACAGAGGATAAGCTGTCATATTTCATTTTGTATTATTAAAATGTATTTTTTCTACATCTGATAGTGGATACACTGCTCTTTATGATTAAAGAAATTTAGGCTGTAAATTAAAATTTCCAAGTTAGTGTTATCACATGAGTTTTTAGCAAATATTGGCAATTGTTAAACCAGGTATGATCAGAGCCAAAAGGAAGACCAGAGAGATTATATTATAGATAATTCATGATGCCAAAACATTTTTCCTTTTGTCTGTAATATCTCGTTGATTAAAAAGTAGGTACTTTTGTTTATGTTTAGTGATTGGACAGCTAATACATATTTTAATTGATTTTTAGGTAAAATTTTCAATTTAACTCTCAGTGGACATAGAACATTTATAATAATAACATTCATGGTGAAAGGGAAAGATAAACAAACTTCACAGAGTCATTCTTAGAGTCTTTAAATGGGAAAATTTATTTCAAAAGTAAAATAGTTAAAATATATGAGATTAAATATTATGCCTTTGCACAGGGATTGACATCAGTTCTATATATATGTAGATATGTATGTATAATATTTTTATTATTCATGACCAGATTGTGGGGACTCTGGTTAATTACCAATCCACATTGATAGAGCCCTTTTTTGTGTGTACATTGGCTCAATCTTTACTTGTCTTCAAGACAAATGTTATTGACTAGTTCCTGTGGTTGACTTAATAGAACAGGTAAAACTCCATTTATTTTCATTATGGTCTGGATTAATCATCCCATTTCATACCTAGAGCTATGTCAGAACAGATTTTCCAATTCATGATTTACACCTGATTTTTCACTATAATATGGGCTTGCAGATTGATAGAAAATAAAACAGAATTAATTGCATTTTGACAGGCTTTTAAAAACTCCATAGGACCTAGAACTAATTAAATAAAAACAATTGTATTATATAAATGTGTGCACAAAATATTAGGTATATCTTGTATACTAATTTGTATAATATTAATTATATATCTTGATTACATGTTTGTTGCTTTAATGGCAATTTCTACTAAAGCAGATGAACTTTAAAGTTGCAGTAGTTTTTTAAAGTATGTAACAAGGCATAAATTACTGTTCCAGGTGCAGAAAGAAATACAAAGAAAATCAATATATAAGCATGTGTTTCTAATTGTGTAATGATGACAGCACAAGTTAGTAGAAATTTGAACCCAAATTATTTTGAATTTACAATATAGTAATGTGGCACATATTAAATATCTGTTTTCTCATCTAATGAATAATTAATATTAACTCTTGATCTACCTACACACAATGTTTTATGAAAATCATATAAAACATATTTTGAAGTGTATTTTGTGGTTTACAAATCATAATATTATTATTAATGTAATTCATCTCACCAAATACTAGTCCTGCTAAGACTTTCAAGAAAAGTGATTCTTGGTCAATTTTTTTTTTTTGGAAATACATCACATAATATCTAATATCTATTATCATACTATATCTATTCCACTTAGAGTAGCATGTTACATATAAGCATTTAGAAATTTAAAAATTTTGTTTAAATTAGCATTCTCCAAAAATTGTAACTAAAGTCCTTTGTCATACAATACCTATTATCACTGCAGGAAATTATTATACCATGGAAAATCCTGAGGAAATTATACATTATGTAAATGTTAGTTGTGTCTTTATTATCTTAGTATAGTAGGAGTAATGATATAATTATACAAATAGCTGTAACACATAGACTCACAGCATAATAAAAACAGTGCAAATCTCATAGAAAGGGAGTCCTTAATTAGTGTTGTGAAAATCAAGTTAAGTGATCCTTCATAATATTTGATATAACCCATACAGAAGGTAAGAGTTAGAGGGTACCCAAAGCCCATTTCACTGTTTGTACATATACAATTACATAGGAACATGTAACATAACATATGTACATAGGTATACACATAAACACATACCACCACCAAAAACCACAAACTGCTATGCTAAAAAAATCACTAAATCAAAATGTAAAAGGCATATTAAAGAGGATAGAGTCCTGAAATGGGAATGCCTGTTAGGGAAGTTTGCATTATGCATTTGTGCATTGTGCATGTTGGTTTGACATCTAGAGGATCATGCACATCAGACATAAATGTCATTGAGTCTGATTAATGAATCTTGTGTAATGTCTGTATTTTTGTTTCAAAATGGGTTGTGAGTCATACTCAGAATTATGAAACTAGGAGAAAATTCAGGTCAGTAGTGACACAGAATCTACTGAACTTTTTCTCACTTTGCTATGTATAATTTCATTAAGATATGTTTAAAATCAATAAAAATCAAATACATTCATTCTCACTTTAGAAATATAAAGGATAGAAAAAACAGAACTGTATTTATTAAAATATAATGGTGATATCAGACCTTTTTGGATCATCCATCCAATAGACATTCTTCTTGTTCCTTGTTAAGAGAATGCTAATTATGTTCAGAAAACCACATTTGTTAATGAATCTTGGGATTCAAAAAGGGGATCTCAGGTCCTTGAGCAAGGGAATGCATTTTAAATAATTTAGTTAGCCATGGAAGTTTAATTTCTCTTGCTACTTTTTTTATAAGAGGTAAGCATGCAATCAAGTTTTATCCAGTGATACATTAGAAGTATGATTCTGGCAGGGTTTTGGAAGAAAACATGGAAAATGGGGCACTAGTTCTGGTAGATAACTGTGTGTGTAAGCTGGTATGTGAATCTGCTGCTGCTGCTTTCTTGCAAAGGAAGAGAGAAACAGGCACCATGCTGTGGGGTAGAGAGGAGACACATGGGAAGAGTCCAGGCCCCAGTGATGGTTATTGAGGTGTTGAACTAAAAGTTAAAATATATGATTTTAACTCTGGGATTCTTGATCTCAGAAACCATAATTTGGTTTTATTTAAATATATTGTACTGGGATTCATTTTATTTACAAACCAAATTGTTCCAGCTGATGAAAGATTAGAGAATAAAAAATATCTATTGCTTTCCCAGAGGCATACACAATTCTTTCATTTCTCCATTATTCTTTATTTTTGTATTTTCAAAAATCTAAAACAACTAAATTTGAGATTACACTGGAAATATGTTCCCCAAAGAATAGGAAGTGAGAGCAGGCTGAACAGGGAAAGGAACCTTCAGCTTACCTTTCTTTTGTGACTCTAGCTCTTGCCTTCTGTGTATGTCAATCCATCATTAAGATACTGTTCTCTTGGGAAATTTTCCTGGACTTGTCTTCAAGGAGATGTATAAGCAAGTTTTACATGTAATATGGAACCACTTGAGCCTTCCACTTTCTTGAACAAAGAGATAAATGTAAGTGTAATCATAAGAGACATGGAGTGTAACTAAGTGTTCAAGTTTGAATGGTCTAAAGTCAGTTTTCCAAGGATTTTGTTTTGGCTCTTCAGTTTGCTACCTCTGTGGCTTTGGGCAAACCATTAAAGTTTTAATGCCCTAGTTTCTTTCTATAACATGTGAAAAAATAGTGTCTATGTATAGTATTAGTGCTTATAACATACTTGGTAGTATGTGTAATTAAATATACAACTTCAAAACTATGCATAATACTGCCCTTTACTTAGCTCATTCAAAAAGCCTAAATGTATTTCAAAAGATATATTTTTAAATCAATACATATTACACTCATAATACTATAGGAAGTAATTTCTTTCATAATCATGGAACAGTCACTCACTGATATTACATTGAAGCAACATCTTATAATAACAATGCTTAATAGCTATATAGTACATTTATTCTAAGTTCTAAGCACTTAGTGGACATTATCCAATTAATCATTACAGATCCCTGTGAAGTAGGTCAGAACTATTATCTCAGTGTTACTGATAACAATACTGATATAGAAAACCAGTGAGCTGCTTGCCAGTTCAAAATGACTTATTCAACTTATAAGCAGGAATAGAAGCAAAGGCCTGGGTCCTTGTCAAGGATTGTATTAAGAGAAACATGCTAGTTTTTGAACTGCATATCCTTAAATTGTTTCCTTCCAAATAACATGTAAGTATACCTAAACTTAGCCATTAAAACAGGCAAGAATAATTGTTTATGGACTTCAGATAGCCCCTATTTTTAAGCATGTATCTACTAACCTTTTCATTTTAGACAATCATGAATTCTAACAAGTTAGAATTGCTAACAACTGCAGCTTAATTAAAATTTTAATTAACAGTAGCTACTGACAAAATGAGTAGAACAAGATAAATGTTAATTTTATAGTTCAATCAATTGAAGGTTAGAAAAAATTCTTACTATTAAGGTCATCATCATCATAAGTAATATGCCACCAGTTCTCAAATTCAATGAAGAAGGGGTTCTATTGCTAAAGGTTGGATTTTAGAATGTTAACACAGAATATTACTTTGGTATAGAAAAGTCAGTCTTCACTTGATCTGGGAAAAATGATGATTAGTAAAAAGTATTGAACTTGAAAAAAATTTAAAAATATATGTGTTGATTCACCATTTTAATTAATACCTAAGTTTGAATACTTAACCAAACTCTTCAAGCTCCACTGTATCATGTATTTATGGTTGTTGTTAGGGTGAAAAATGTTAAGGATTCAAGCTTTCCTAACAGAATTCAGCTCTTTACTAGTCAAATGTTAGTCAATAGAACATAACTAGTCAATTGAATTAGTCAAGGTATTCAGTTACCCTAAACTGATATGCCTAGACAGTAAGAACAACTTAAGTGTTCTGATCATATTATTACTTTTCATTTTGGAATATTTATTTTTTCTATGACCTATGTTCAAGAGAAGCAGCTTTGTGTGTGTGTGTGTGTGTGTGTGTGTGTGTGTGTGTGTATGTGTGACACTCAGGTTTCTGCCCTTATATTCCTCTTATGTTCCTGTATTTCTGCCACACATTTCACACTTTCAGGAATTTCTAGATGTCAGCTTTTGGAAAAGTAACTTGAAGTTGGCAATGGAAACCAAAAGTGTAGGGGGTTATTCCAATTAAGCATGTTTCAATAAAACATCCAGCAAAGAAATAGCAATCAATTGCACATTTTTAATCCTCTGCCTCTGGTATTGAAGCCTCAACATACCACATTCTAAATTTATGACATTAAATAAGTATATTTAGTTTCTTAGAACTTCAGTTTCCTCGTTTATATAACAAGTAACCCAGAAGGATAAATGTGTGACATAGAAGGAAATAATATAGTATGCATAAAATAATTAGCCATGTGCTTAGTCACTGATATGCATTCAACAAACAAGTCTTTCTTTCTTTTCCTTTCCCATTGCACTATATAATGTAGCCATAGATTCAGCCCTGAGAAATAATGCCTATCATGGGTATAATTAGACTTTAGAATGCTAGATGTATTTTTTTTTCTTTCAAGTGTGATTCTCTCACGATGTGGTTTGACTGTGAGGCTTGTCAAGGTCACTGTGTTAAGTAAGTCTATGTACTCTTGTACTCAGAAGTCTAACTGGGTTGCATAAGAGTTTGACTGAAGAGGCACTATGCAAATCAGATGCATGCTGTCATCATTATGGATAAGTCTGTTCATTTTTAGACTCTTAGGAGGTTTCTTGACTGTAAGGAAGAAATTTGGCTCAGTAAGTGGGTTAGTGTGATTGATATTTTACTATTCAAGAGAGCAGGAACAGGAATGAGTTAACCCTATAAAGTGTAAATTATCTTTCTCACTTTTCTCTCTCTCTCTCTCTCTCTCTCTCTCTCTCTCTCTCTCTGTGTGTGTGTGTGTGTGTGTGTGTGCATGTGTGTGTGTGTGTGAATATAAATCAAAAAGAGGAAAAATGAAGTGTGAATGTGTGTGTATATAAATAGAGGGAGATGCACAACACAAACATACAGCCAAGCACAAACACAGAGATAAAGACAAAGAGAGAAAGTGAGATTCAAAGAAATATATAACAGAAAGACAGAGAGAAAGAGAAAGGGAGACAGACATATAGGACTGGAGAGCAAAAACCATGTTGTGTCTGAAAAGTTGAATTAGACTTGAGAAATAGAAATAGGATGGACAAGGAAGCAGAAGGACAGATGAAAAAAGAGAAGATAAATACATTAAAAATAATAGTACTTTCTTCTCATGTGCTAGAATAAAAAGAATCCTTATTCTTCCTTAGTGAAGTGTGAATATTGTCATTGGGGAGGTCACCAGGGAAGATATGTGCAGCACAACAAGGACTGCTGTCTCGTTGTGGTATTTATTTGTGCAGTGTATTCCCTGTGTGCACATTATTTACCTTGATTATTCCTTGAAGGAATGTATTAGACTCTTTATTTTTATATACAACATATTTCAAACATTGAACCACATAACTCAAAACAGTACTTGAATCATGTTCAACACAAATAATATGTGTCCATATGTGAACACTGCAAGGAGACAGAGGATTAGAAGTTGAAAAGTAAAAACCAGGCAAACAAAAAACAAATTTTGCCTATTTTAATTTAATTTTAGGGCAATGAAAAAAAAAAAAACAGAAGAAACATAAATATTAAATATTAATATGACTATAAACAGGTATCAATCTGCCTTTGTTAGACTGTAATCACTACACAGTCTGTTTTAAAATTAAATGCTTCTCTCCTTCAAGTGGCTTAACATGGCCAACTCCATCAGATTTCTGATGACAGCAGTATATATAAGCAATTACAACACAAGTAGTAGATAGCATATTAGAGTACTGAGCTGTGACTCTGGAATGGAATTCACGAAATTGGAAAATATGAATGGGTTTGGTGCCCAGTTGTGTAATAAAGAGAGAAGAAATATGAAAAGAAGAACCACATAATTTTTGTGATTCTTTCAAAATTAATAAAAACCTACAAATGTACCTATTTCTTCATGCATATAAGCATATAGCACATTATCCTGCAAAGTTATGTCACTCCTAACCAGATCAAAGATACTATCAGTACAGAACCCAATAATTTTTTATAAAATAAGAAAAAAGACAAACTCTGATCATTCTCTGACAGTCCTCAGAATCCCCTTGGTACTGGAAAATCTTTTCATCCTCTTTTGTGTGTGGCAATTGTATATACTGGGAGGGAAATGAAGATTTTATAGGAACAATGGAAAATGTATGCATTCTAATGTCATTGCTTTGACAAGAGGTTGAGAAAAGGTGACTTAGGAAAGAAAGCATGATCTCACTCTTTTTAATTTAAAAAAATTGTTAAATTTTATTTTATTGTCTTTTTATTTATTTTATTAGTATCAGAGATTGAACTCTGGAGCAATAAACCACTGAGCCACATCCTCAGCCTATTTACTTTTTTTTTTCTAAAAATATTTTTAGTTTTAGATGGACACTGCCGCAGCCCAGCTGGCTGGGCAAACTAGCTGGGTGGCGGCGGGGGGGTGGGGGGGTGAGAGGAACTTGTGTAGATTGATAAAGCAGGAGTGGGAGCCCTTTATTGTAGCACAGGAGGTATATATATACATTCCACACAGCTTATCTTAATTAACATAAACTAGATACAGCAGTCAACCAATAAGGAATCTCCACACTTAATGGCTTGCTGGCCTTACTTCACAAACCACTCCCTCTGGCAAAATGTCAGGCGCCATCCTGACTTGTTTACAGACCCTAACATTTTACAGACCCTAACAGGACACAACACCTTTGTTTTATTTTTGAATTTTTATGTGGTGCTCAGGATCCAACTGAGTGCCTCACATGTGCTGGGCAAGTGCTCTACCACTGAGCTACAGCCCCTGTTTATTTTTATTTTGAGGGAGAGAATCTTACCAAGTTGCTTAGGGCCTCGCTAAATTGCTTAGGCTGGCTTTAAACTTGCCATCCTCCTGCCTCAGCATCCCAAGATGCTCAGATTTTAAGCCTGCAGGATTGGCAAGGCATATTGAGGTCAGATATATTCACGTATCAGAGGAAAACTTTTTTTTTAAAGCTTAACTTTAATTTCATTGGTAAAACCTCAGAGAAAGCACACTAAGAATATTTGACAAAAGAAATTAGCCAAGCTTATTGCTGCAGATTTTATACTAAAAATCATCCATCAGCCCACGTGTTAGAGGGTTGTTTCCCAGCAAGATGGTGAAATGTTAAGAGGTGGAAGGTTCTTAAGTCATTGGAGGTGAACCCAGAGGTGGATTTGGGGATACTGGCCCCTTCTTAGTTATTAGGTAGCAATTTGCTCCACCATGCACTCACCATGATTACCTTGTGGCATTCCCAACAGAGGCCCAAAGTCACGGATCTTCTCAATCTTAGACTTCAATCTCCAGAACTGTGTGCTAACTAAATTTTTTTCTCTTACACACCAATAATCTCAAGTTATTTTTTCTCTTACACACCAATAATCTCAAGTTATATTAGTGTTGTAATGGAAATCTATTCAACAAATTTATGTAAAATGAAAACCTGTTTTATTTATCATGACATCATTATTGGATCATAACTCTCTGTTTATAGTATTTAGGAGTACCAAAATAGAAGTAAAATTGAAATAATGTTTTATAAATTAAGATTTGCCATGTTTTCTTTTCTTGTGGTTGATTCCAAGTCTTCAGAAGAGAAATGGGCCATGTCATAGGCATTGAGTTCAAAGAGCAATATATTTGAAGAACTTGTAATGATAAACAAAAATCAAAGCTTTTAAAGTTATAACTCCCTAGAGTGGGACCAAGCCAAGGACGCCAATGCCATTACCACTGTCAAAATCTGTCCGTGGCATTAAACTTTTCAATCCACTTTTGTTTGGCAGTGTAAGGTCATTCCAGTTCCCTGGAGTACCTTTCTTTCAGCAAGACTCTGGCTCTCTGTGAGTGATTTCCTTGATTGGCATTTATATATTCTGCTGCTTAAAATCACTCATGTGACTAGCAGTTCTTTGAATATAAACACTTTCTAACACATTGTCTCCAAGTCATGTAAGTATACACTTCCTCCCACTGGACTGAAAGGAGCTTGATCTAAACAACCTACACCTCTATTTTCTCCTCTGTATGTATGTTTACTGCCAAATAAAGTGTGGGTGTGTGTGAGTATTTATATGTATAAAGCTAGTATATATTTTTTCATATAACTATTATTAGCAAAAGGGAATAATGATTTTCAAATCATTTGCTCAGTTGAAAATAACTTTTTTTGCAAACATTTTTATCTAAAACAAGCTCACCAATTAAAGATTTTACTGAAACTTAAAGAATAAAAATTTACATGATATTAGTTAAAAGACTTACTAGATTTGATTCAAAATGACTTTCACAGTAATCATTATCTTCTTTAAAATCTATTCTTTCTATCCATGGAATAATCATTACTAAATAAATTTTTCAAATGTAAACACTGAATTAAAAATATACCTGAAATATATTAATTAGAGCATCAATAGTTCTATGAAATGAAGTTCCTTATAATTATTTTACAGTAGTGTTTTACTCTGTACTTTTCTTTTTTAAAAAAATTGCAGAATGTTTATTTTAAAATATAAAATCCATAAGGTAAAAAGCATTAACCACATATATATTTTGTGATTTTTTAAAAATATGATAGCAGAATGCATTACAATTCTTACTATACATATAGAGCACAATATTTCATATCTCTGGTATATTCACACCAATTTTTGTCTCCATATCTGTACTTTGGATAATAGTGATCATCAAATTACACCATCATTAATTACCCCATGTCCCCTCCCTCCCCGTCCAACCCCTCTGCCCTATCTAGAGTTTGTGTATTCCTCCCATGTTCCCTCTCCCTATCCCATGATGAATCGGCCTCCTTATATAAGAGAAAACATTTGGCATTTGTTTTTTGGGGATTGGCTAACTTCACTTAGCATTATCTTCTCCAAATCCATCCATTTACCTGAAAATGCCATGTTTTTATTCTGTTTTACTGCTGAATAATATTCCATTGTGTTTATATGCCACATTTTTTAACCATTCATCTACTGAAGGGCATCTAGGTTGGTTCCACAGTTTAGCTACTGTGCTGCTATAAAGATCTATATAATGAAAATTACAGAACCCTGAAGAAAGAAGTCAAAGAATACCTTAAAGGATGGAAAGATCTACCTTGCTCTTGGATAGACAGAATTAATATTATCAAAATGACCTTACTTCCAAAAGCACTATACAGATTTAATGCAATTCCAATCAAAATCCCAATGACATTCCTCGTAGAAATAGAAAAATCAATCGTGCAATTTATCTGAAAAAATAAAGAGACCCAGAATAGCTAATGCAGTCCTTAGCAGGAAGAGTGAATCAGGTGGCATCACTATACCAGACCTTAAACTATACTACAGAGCAATAGTAACAAAAACAGCATGGTATTGGCACCAAACAGTCTGGTGGCCAATGGTACAGAATAAAGGACACAGAGACTAACTCATAAAATTATAATTATCTTATATTAGACAAAGGTTCCAAAAACATGCATTGGAGAAAAGACAGCCTCTTCAACAAATGGTGGTGGGAAAACTAGAAATCCGTATGCAACAAAATAAAATTACTCTGTGCTTTTCTACCTGTCAAAATATCTTTAAAGTATATATGAATATTTTGTTTTGCAAAACAAGGACTTGGCAATATACTATTATAAAAAATAGTTATCCTTCAGATTTATTCTGATTGATCCACTTTTAAAATATTTTTAACAAAATAACTGAAACATTTTATTAGCAGCAAATTTGAAGAAAAATATTGTTTTAGTGAAAGACATTCTTGGAAAAGTTATTCTCATAATTTACTATCAGGCAGTATGATGTGGACCTGAGAAAAATAATTAGTCCTATTAGAGGATAACCAGATATCCAAGACAAATGCACAATTGCATATACACTCTTTATAATATATTTGCAACTTACTGTACATAGCTGCTCCTCTAGGTATTTGGGGGTACCTCAGTGAACAAAAGAGATAAATATTATTGCTTTTCTGAACCTCATATTCTAACAGTATATTTTACTAGTATATGAAATATGCTGGTAACTGATAAGACAGAACAGATAAAACACCATAGAGCTTCAGGCCATGAGTGTTTGCAGTCTGTCTGAGTATGTTGGAAAACAGTCAGTTCAGTGAAGGTGTTAAGGAAATGGGAGAATTATTCCTGTGTGTCTATGAGAAGAGCAGCAGAAATGTGCCTAATGAGTGGGACATCCAGGAGGCTGGTGTGGCTGCCATGAGGAAAGTGAAAGACATGGTAGAAGACCAAGTCAGGGACTGCTCATGTGAATCTTTGTCATGTTTGGCCAAAACTTTGGCTCTCCTCATGAATAAAATGTGGAGTCCTTGCAAATGGTGAGCAAAGGAATTACATGGTCAGACCATCTTCTAACTGCTGCCTTGAGAACAGAGTGGAATCAGGGGAAGAGTAAAAGAATGAGACATGTTTAAGAGATGAGATGAAAGTGTCTGCATGGCGGGTCTTCATGAACTGGTGAATGAACTCCTTCCATACAAGGAAAGATCCCGGGCAAGGAGCATTCAAAGATAAGTCTGATCTCCCATTGAAAGTGAAAATGATACAGATCTCTTGCACGTAAACTCTGTGTTTGTGCTGGGAGGAAAGTCCTTATTATGGAAAAATTTGAACAGTATATACTGTTTCTATAACTGTTTTTGGTAAGCAAGGCTGAAAGCTATAGATTGGTGGGACTTAGATCCATGGATTATATAATGCAATTATCTACCGATATAAGTACCAAATGGTGACGTTCTGTTATCAATATCTTTTAAAATATGGTGGCCTTACACTTCATTAGAAATCTTATCTGTTATTGGAACACATACAATTTGAAGATATAAAAAATGTCATAGGACATCATCCTGGGCATCTTGGAATTCCCCATGCTTCATCTACTTTGCAAAATTGAGAATATTAATAAGATCATTTGAGGATCAAGTATCTGATTTTGGGGAATCTCATTTGACAGCCCAATCCTAGGGACTGCTACCAATAACAATAACCCAGTCAAGCAACAATGGTGGCTCCTGTCAGGCAAATAGCAACCATGATGATGAAAACTTTCAAATTATGAATAGTGTGTGTAGTATTAGTTTTAAAGTGTAAAAATAAAATGTGTGTATTCAAGAAAAACTTCAAAATGTTTAGTCCGAATGGAGTGGCTGTCTTCTGAAATGGGTGAATCTGAAAATAGATTGTGTGCGTGGGACTGGAGGCAGAGCTTAGTTTTGTAAGTGCCAAATTTGACACATATATTAGACATCAGAGTGGTGTATATTGAGTGGGAAGAAATACAATTCTTGATATCATGCACATGAAATACACAAAGCTGGAGGAAAGTCTTGAATGGAGGTAACTGGGAGTTGTGATCATTTTGAGGACCCTGGGTGAGAAATATAACCAAAGGTGTATAAACAGAATAAATAAGTGGGCCAAGAACTGAGCCCTGAGGCATGACATTAAAAGGAGAGCATAAAGAAAAGGAACTGACAAAAGGAACAGTACACATGGTAGGAGAAGGAGAACAGGCTTTATTGGAAGCCGGATGCAGGAGATGGGAGTATTTCAGAAGGGATGGCAGATGGGAGTCCGACTTGAGTGATGTGGTAATTTTGACAAGTGCATTTTAGTGGAAGGTGAATCCTTCATTCTACAATAAACAATAAACATATATGCTTCTCTAGTAATTCAGCTTCAAGTAAATTTAAACATAAGCATCCAACTTCATCTAACCAACACAGTCAAAGTCCTTGGATTTCTTTGTTCTAGCAGTTTTTGATCATTCATAAAACATTCCTGCTTTCTTTTAAGTGTTTTAGTATTTTTAATTTCCTAAATTGTCTTATTGTTATTTCATAAGGATTCATATATATTTTAAAATCTCTCTCCTAAATTTTTACAACAGATCATAAGATAACAGGGTGACAAAAAGATAGTGAAGTTTAAGAGAATGCTATAGCATAGATATTAAAAATGAAAGGAATGAGGGAAAATAATTAATACAGAAACTCCTGTGACAGCTCAATGCACCTTTTATGCACCTTTTCTATACATTTTCCTTCAATTATAGTGCAAAAGATTCATAATTTGGGCAAAGTCACAGAGCATGTGTATTTCAAGGGCCTTGCATGTTAAACGAGAGCTGAGCAGGGAATCTGTGCAAAGCCACTGGCAATTTTCCCAAACACAGTTATAAAGAACATTCTAGAATTAGTGTTTTGCTGTTTATGGCATTTGATATTTGTTAAGGTCTGTAAACAAGTCAGATTGGCACCTGTTATTTTGCCAGAGAAATGTTAGAGTCTGTAAACAAGTCTGGATGGCGCCTGGCCAAATGCCAGAGGGAGTGGTTTGTGAAGTAACAAACGCGAGCCATTAAGTGTGGAGATTCCTTATTGGTTGACTGCTGTATCTATTTTATGCTAATTAGATAAGCTGTGTAAAATCTATAAATACCGCTCTTATTCTACAATAAAGGGCTTCCACTCCTGCTGTATTGCCGCAGGCAGGTTGCAGCAAAATAATCGGGGGGTGACGAATAACTTGTGTACGTTGATACAGCAGGAATGAGAGCCATTTATTGTAGAATAAGAGCAGTATTTATACACTCCACATAGCTTATCTAATTAGCATAAAATAGATACAGCAGTCAACCAATAAGGAATCTCCACACTTAATGGCTCACTTTTGTTACTTCACAAACCACTCCCTCTGGCATTTGGCCAGGCGCCATCCAGACTTGTTTACAGACTCTAACATTTCTCTGGCAAAATAACAGGTCCCATCCTGACTTGTTTATGTACCTTAACATTTCCCCCTTTTGTTTAATTTAAATAAGGACCATAGTGTTTTTTACAGAAACACCATAAATAACCTGTTAGAAACAGAAAGGGAAGATACAAAATGCTACAATACCAAGCCAATTGATGGCTCCATGCAAGAAGCCCTTGGAAAAATTATACCAGCAATGACACCATTAGCAAAGATATCGAGTTATAATTTGTTGTAGATTAACGTACACAAGTTATTCATCACCCCCCCCCCGTTTATTTTGCTGCAGCCGGACTGCGGCAGATATTGCCATAATCTGACTATTTATTTCTCTTCAAAATTCTTATGTTGAAACCAATCCTCTCCCCGAGGTGATGTAGGTCCTATTAGGAGATGATTAGGGAATTATGGTGAATACTTCATGAAAGGGATTACTACCATTATTTAAAAGCCTAAGGAAGGTCATCCTTATTTGTCCCTTTCACCATGGGGAAGCACAGCAATATTTAGGAATACAAGGAAGACAATATTTAGGAACCAGAAATTGTACCCTCAGTCGAACAAATCTTCCAGATCTCTTAGGAATAAATTTTGGTTGCTTACAAGCTACCTGGTTTGTGATGGGTTTTTATGGTAATGCAGAATAGGACAAACATTACAATCCATTTTGGTTGATTTGTGTAAGGTCATGCCTATTCCCATCCTCATTATCTGACAGACTCATTGACTTGATCTACCTCCTCCTGGTAAGAAGCATTCATATGTCTGCTCCATGTTCAAAAGACAAAGAGAACCAGTATTAGAACATAAGAATGTGTTACATTGAGACTTCTGGAAAATATCCAGTCAAGAAGACACCACAGGATCCATAGGAAAAAATATCTAACATATCGACCGTCGAGTGCTAATAATTAAATTTGATGTGTTTATGTTTTTCTTATGTAAAGAAAAAGAAAAGAAACAAAAGAACTTTCTGGTGAAAATTTTATTGCCAGATTGAACCTGTTGCCAATTTCAAGTGTTATGTGCCAAAAAATGGATAACTTACTGAAATGAAGAGTTGTTGAGTAATTGCTGAACTGTGTAGAACACATGCTTATGAAGCTGAGCTAGAAAAGAAGAGCAACATATATTAAAAAGACTTGTGAAGTTTTTCTAATTTTCATTGGCGGGTACATATTTTCTTCTTACCCTATTACTGTTTGTTGTCTCTAACAATATCTTAAGGAATCACAACACAAATACACACACACACATACATACACACATACACACTTTTTGCTCTTATTTTTTGGAAATTTACATTTGACTAACTTTTCTTTTCAGAAATTTGTAGCAATTTGTAAAATATTAAACAATTTAAGATATTTTAGGACAAACTTGGTTCTAGTGTTTATAGATATTTCTCATACAATTCATGTGTTTGACCCAATTAGATAAGTCATTTATTTACTAGGTAAAACTCAGATGAACTTTAGGTAGTTCTCAGCATTTACACATGTGAAATACAAACAAAAGGTAATAAAATAAAAATGATAATTAGTTACCAGCAATGATTATGTTAGACAGAAAGCTTCCAGACAATAAATTTATCCAGGCCATGTAAATCATAAAAATGGATATAAATGAAAGTAGTATGGTTTCAGTTAATATGATTTAAGAAAAAATGTGGCAACATAAAAAAAAAAAGATTTCCAAGAAAATTATATATAAGCCTGATTTTCTAATTTAAATAACCAGTTTTTTTCAGCACAAATGCATGTATTCATAGGCATGTACTCATTATCTTAGAAGATTTGATTAGAGAAATCTAGTAATTTTCAACTTGAAGATATTTGAATGATAGGTGATTGTATTTAATGAAGTTGAAAGCAGTATTTTTTTAAAAAAATATTACCTTCTGTAGATCCCACTGTCAACATATCCTGTCTTGTCCTCTCCTGTGTCTTTGCTGTTGAGTGGTGTGCATTAATAAATTCTCTTTTAACTGATCTGTTACTAGGTCTTTCTTCTTCCTCTTCTTTTTCCCCTCAAATAAACCCCTGCTCTAAAATCTGCTCCAGGAAAACTATAGGTCTTTTAGGGAACCGGTGAATCAATGCAAGCAATATAACTCTACACAAACTTTTAAATAATGAAGTTTCATTTAATATTTCAAACTTTAAAATCATACCAGTAAAGCTATTATTGTCTGAAAATTTCATAACTGAGAGGAGACCATTATAAATGTTTTATTATTTTATATTACAATAGGACTTTATATAATAAAAAGAGTGACAAGCCCTAGTTTGTCAGCATGTCGTAAATCAGGGAGTTGTGGTAAAACCCAGATGAGCTTTAGGGTTACTGAAGCTCAGAATATGTGTGACTGATTGTGCTAATGTGCAGGGTTTTTTTGAACATGCATGGTGACCATAAAGAAAATAAGTGCATTCTGTAACAATAATATTGAACTAAGGCATGCAAATGATAAAGTTGTAAGGCATGCCACTAAATACAGTGAACCAGACAGTAGAATTTCATTCTAAATAAAGTTTGAAAGAATACTCATTCAGCTATTTGTTTGCTCCTGTGGGTAATTAGTCTTCAGTATGCGATAGCAAGGTCTTCATGAATGGATCCTCCAATAAAATGCAGCTATGTTACTCCAACCACAGAATGGTTTTCTGGAGAGAAACAGAAAATGTTCATGTGTCACTTAATAAGACATCTGACTAATAATAAGTGCTCAATAAACATCATCTGTTTTTATTATATGCAAAAGCAATGAAGTAAGTATGAACATAAAAAGTGGTAGTGTCGTTTTTCCTTTCCAAATGGGGCCAATGTCTAGTCCCATTCCAGAATATTTTTGCAAGATTATATGATCTACTTCCATCAACCATAATTTAGGCAACCTTAAACACTGAGGGTTATTTGTACATGACTTTAGTTGTTCTAATTAGACATGATTATGTAGGAGCCAAATAATGTTTTCTAAAGGATATCCATCCTACATTTTAAAGGGGAAAACTATAAAATGAATATACAAATACGATTTTAAACTTGAATTGTCCGTATGTTTTATATATCAGATCTCATACATGGTGTATAAATATGAGAGTGAACTGTAATAATACATTTCATTTATATCTAAACTGTAGTTTTTATGAATACTGGAAAATTTATATATCTGAATCTAGGCAAAACCTTATCCTGAAATGAAAATACTGATGTAAAGTGGATTTCAGACACCATCCCAGAATTTATTTTGAAAGATATCCACACTGAACTATCGGTTAAATTCAAGTAAGCATACTTAAGCCCTAACTATTTAGTCACTGCTATTGCACTTTATTTTTAATTCAAAATATTTCAGTTTTGCCTATGTGCTTTTTATTTATTATTAACTGTGCTTATTGCATTGCTATGAATTAATAGCATATCATGATATAAATATATATTTGATGTTTAGACTTGTCAAGTTTAAAGGACAGAATAAAATCAGGAGAATATATATATATATATATATATATATATATATATATATATATATATTGTTTTGTTTTGTTTTGTTGTTTTATGAGAGATAAACCAAGTATCTTTCTCTTTTGTATATTCGTTGGCAAATAATTTGTGAATCCATCTTGGGATGATATTTCTCCAATGACCTTGATGGGACATTTCAATTTTAGTTGGTGAATGAAACTTCAAATGTGCATCAGTATATGACACTTCCATTTTCTAGTTTATGTGGAGATCTGAGGAGCTATGAGAAAATATTATCATTTTGTGACATTCTTGCACTTTAGGAACACCTACAAAATTACTCTTCGAAAGCTGAGACTTACATAATGAGCTCCTCTTTATGACCAGGTTCAATCTTCCTTCCTCCTGGAACAGGTAAAGGAAAAAGAGAAATTTCTCAAGATGCAAATTATGTGGACTCTCATGACCCAGGTGAACTAGATCTTACAAAGTGCCTGTCAGGGAGATGTAAATTTCTCAGAAACTGCAAGATCACTCGGACTCATAGGAAGCTATTGATTTTCCTGTAGCGTCTTCAATACAAAAATGAAAGACTTAGCAAGTTTCTTGATATAGCTGTTTTCTGATTTTTCTTTGGTAAAATCATGTCTTTTTTTAACCTATTAATACTATAGTTTATGTAACAGAGACATATTGGAAAATGCATGCTTTCTTTCCTCTATTTAAAAAAGAAAGTGAGTGGAGATGATATAAAAAGCTATTCAGTAGTCACACTGGAGAAAATTCCAACATCCTAGCATCACCATCTATACTTTAATCAATACACATTAACACAGGCTGCATTCTGCATATGTAAAAACACGCTTGCCATCTCAGTGAAAAATGGCAAGCAATTAAAGTGTCAAGAAGTTTAAGGAGACAATATGAGAGTAAGTGCAGATAAAATTTGATTTTAAAACTTCTCTGTTCTCCCACACTCATTGCAGTATTCTACTTTAATGATTGAAAATTTTAAAACTTTTACAACCCCAGAAAGCTACTTGGTATCTTATATAAAAGCTATGTGCTTTACAATCACCTTCATTCATTAAATAAATTAAATGTTGCATGTGGTTTTTAAAAACTGTTTTTTTCAGTGATTGATAGATTTTATTAATTTTTCATCCTTAAGCATATGTTGATGGGATTCCATAATGTAAAGTATTAATGTGAGGGCTCTCTAAAATTTACCTTAGCATTTTTTCATTAAGTTAAGCCTCATAGGCAATTATAGTTTGTTATTAAAAATGATGCCTTCAAAATTGTATTTGAAAAGGTTTTTTAATTCTCTTGTCATTTTTTTTTCACTTAGGTGAAAATTAAGTGCACATTTTTGTCATTAGTTGGGCTTTGAAGCTAACTTGTATGACTGCATTCTCTGAGGAAGCTCAAGTTGTATTGTAACAAAGAGGTAGCACATTTGTCTACTGAACATGACTAGAAACTGACTTCTCATGAGACATGGAGGACAAAGAACGTGCTCATGCACAATTCTCAAACAATTCCACATAGTCTATGCTTTCATCATTCATAGTGAATGCACAAATATAAACAGGGATAGAATATTTAATGTTACGGCTCGCACTTTCTCTCTCTCTCTCTCTCTCTCTCTCTTTTTTTATTGTCAGTAAGTAAACATGCAAACCTGCATGACTCTACCTCAGGAAGCCCCAAAGGGTACATTGTGCAGGGACTTAGCCATGCACATCAAGTGCTACGGAAGCAGAGTAATAAGACCCTGACATGCTACTGGCTGACACATAGGTTTTATTAGATTAAAAGCTCTGAATGCCCATGAGGCAGAATAAGACATTGCATATTCTCTGCTTCTAAAAGGTATGGAATTATTCGAGCACATAAAACACATGCACACATTTCATGTCTGTAAATCTTTTTAAAATGATCACTGCTTTGCTTCCTCCTATTGTTTAGGAGGATATTTCCTTAAGCATAATAATAATGTGATACAATATTTCCCACTAAATATTTTTGTCCTTGCTTCTATAAAATAATTCACTTTATTTTAAAGAGATTTTAAGTACTTGAAACCATATTATGCTCAATGAACTGTTCCAAAACCCAAAGCCTGTATAGAATAAACCATTAAAATAAAGTTATAATTTGCTTTGCTGAAATATAGAATATTCTTAATTATTATTCTTTTATCCAATGTTACAGTTAAATGACACCATGATTAGAAGATTCTTATATCAGCTCAAAACACTGAATTTCTAACTATATGCTTTCTTCAATCAAATGAAAATTCCACTTTTTGCTTATGCTATTGAGTGTCTCCAGTTATATACAGGCTTTACTTAAGTGTTCATATACATTAGCCCTCAAGCTTTCCCTCAGCTCTTGTAAATACTCTGGGTAATTATGCCATTGTGCCCCTGTCATAGCTTTCATACCATGATTTGGTCATGTGACATGGTACAGTTGATCTTAGAAAAGGTCATCATTTGATCATATGAGACTTTATAAAAGTGAAGTTTTCTCTCATTGGAAGCAGAAGGGCAGCCAGAGAGATTCGAGTTGTGATAGGAATTCAATCAAGGAAGGTATCTTATTGCTGTGATGGAGGCACAGCATGAGGCAGCCTCCTACATCTGTGATGAATCACAAATGACTATGGAAAGAAAACAGGGACTTCAGTCCAGCAACCAGAAAAGAAATGTGCACTGGCCATCTGAGAAGAGTCAGAAGTAGACCTTTCCTAAATCAGGACTCAATAGGAGAATACAATTGGATATTATTTTGATCTGAGTCACATGAGGTCTTAGTTAAAATGTCAGACTCCTTCCTGACCAAGAGAAATGGTATAATAATAAATTTGCTTTAAGTACCTACATTCTTGAGAATGCTTTATAAAAAAAATGACAAAAAATGCAATGCCTTGTGAACTAAGGAAGTTCAGAAGGAGATCCTGCTGCTTTAGTTTTGTAAACCATTTTAAATTTATTTTTGTTTATTTATTTTCTAAATGTTGGCTCAGGCTGAGTTTCTCCAGCTTAATTCAGGCATAATTCACAAAAATAGAGTACATTTATGATGTAAAATGCAATCTTTTGATGTACGTATACATTGTGAAATAATTATCATACTCAAGCATTTCCATAACCTCATATCTATTTACTTATTTTGCTTATTAGAACATTTCAAATTTACTCTCTAAGCAAATTTGAAGTATAAAATACAGTATATTTACTAGAATCGCCATGTTGTACATTAATTCTCCAGAAATGTTCATTCTGTGTATTTGAAACTTTGCACCCTTTGTCTATCATCTCCCTATTTTCCTTGGAAATGACTACCCTACTCTTTGTTTCTATAAAATTTATTGCTTTTAGTTTCCTTATTTAAGAAAATAAATAATTTGTCTTCTATGCTTGAATTATTTCACTTTGCATATTTTTCTGAAGAGTTTCATAAATGAAGTTAATTTTCTTCCTTTTCCAAGGTTCTCTCTCTCTATTTCTCTCTCTTTCTCTCTTTCTGTGTGTATCACATTATATATATATATATATATATATATATATATATATATATATATATATATATATTTGATGGACACAAATAGATTCTATATCTTCATTAATGAATAATATTGCAGTACATTTTCCAATTAAAAATATTCATTAGCATAGGTTAAGTACTTATCATGTTTATTAAAGTAAGTTCTTATTTACATATATTTTCTCATTTGTTCTTTATACATATATTGTAATATTATATTACTCTTACTCCTACTGAACTTGGAGAAACTGAAGGCTAAAGACTTTTGAATAATCCCCTTTAGGTAAAAATGGTAACTAAATGTCAAATTCAGAATATAAAACCAAAAAGTCTCCCCTCAGGGTTTCATACAACCTCAGAGCTCAGGGAATCTGATTACATGCTCTAATAGAAAAACAAGTAATGTGGTGAAGATCCCAGCTTCTCCAAGAGAAATTTTTGAGAAATTCAACATTGCAAGTGCAACACCAGACCCAAATTAGCTGCTGCATTTTATCAATAACTTGAGGGGATTTGTCTGCATATTAGTTTTTTAAATTTGTGAAGGCATTTGGTACAGTAAGAGTAGCAAACACTGTTGAAAGAGCTACTATATCCAAGTGAATTAAATTACCACTTTTAAAGAAAAATCTACATTCATATGTTGATAGCAGTATTACCCTCAACAGCTAAGATGTAGAAACAACTAATGTGTTTGTCAATGGATGGATGGATGGTTAGATGGATAAGAAATTATGGTATAGATGTGCAATGGAATATCATTCAGCCTTAGAAAAGGAGATCCTGCCATTTGTAATAACACGGATGAATTTAGATGACATTATGCTAAATTAAATAAGACAGAAACAAAAGAAAAAATACTGCATGGTATCATTTATATACAGAATCTAGCAAAATTTGAGCCAGGTGCAAGTGGCACATGTCTGTTATCCCAGTGACTTGGAAGAATTGCAAGTTTGAGACCAACCTCATCAATTTATCCAGGCTGTAAGCAACTTACTGAGATCCTGTCTTTAAAAAAACAAAAAAATTACAAATGGGTCTGGATGTAGTCAGTGGAAAACACTCTTGGGTTCAATTCCAAGTACCAAAATAAATGAGAAAAAGTTTTAATACATAGTCATTGTCCTAAGAATTTTTTTTTAAAAGTTGAATAAAAATCTGTAATTTCTCAGTAGCCAAATAAGTGTACACCAGCATTTTGATGATTTCATAGGTTTATAAAACAGAGACATGATACTAATTTAAAACCTAATTATGCTATAATGTCTAACACATAATCTGCCATGTAATAATTCATAAATTATAGCTATCTTTTTTTTAATGATGAAAGTAAACAAAATTGGGTGATACTAAGAACTTCTTAGGAATTTCATCTCTATGAAGTTTGCCTGGCTTTGTAGATCACATTTCTACCTTGGTGATCCAGCATCATAATAGTGTTGTGAGGCCAGATGAGACTTCTAGAATGGGATACAATAGGCTTGCCAGCTCCACAGCCCCATAAGCTAACCTCCAACTATTGAAAATACCAAGTTGTATTTAGCTCTGTGATTTCCTTTCTTCCAAGGATAGCAAAACACTGATAAGATGGAATCATTTTTCCAGATATGTGGGAGCAGTCTTTGCCACTCCCAAAACCTTCCTTGTGCCATCACTGTCTGTTCACAAAGTTGAGATTATCAGATCTGATTGTATGTGAAGAGGACATATGTCATATTTCAAATCTTTTTTTGTGAGTAAAATAAAAAATAAAATCCTAGTAATTAAATATACTGACAGAAATTGTTTTCAATCACATTTCTTTAAAAAATCATTTTCTGTTTCTTTAAATAAACTGAGTTATACCTTCTATGCATATTTAATTTTCACTCTTAGAATTGCTTCTGAGGGAAAAATTACTTCTAAAATAATTTTCTCTGCAATTAGGTAAATGAGGACCCTATAGGCCTAAAATGCTCTTAAATTGGGAATTACTTATTTTGCTACTTAGAGACCAAGATAATTGGCAGTGGAAAAATTTCTGGCAAAACAAAAGGATGACCTTTTTCTGATTTAATCTCTGAAGAAAGGATTTTAGTCTGGTACAAACACTGATAAGATCTTTATCTACAACTCACAAGATGTTTTCTGAACTATGTATGGTGCTTTCCTTTATAAAAATAAATCCTATCATAAGTCTGTGATGTGATAAGCTGCTATTTCTCAAAGTGAATTTATTGACTTATTAAGGCCTCTTACTTAATTCTTATTAAGCATTTTTTTGTAATTCCAGGATTCAACATTTATTTATTCTAATTTCTTCATCAGTTCAGAGGCAGTAACAATGAAATGCAAATAAACACAGTTTGAGAATCAGGTTATACATATTTGATTACTGAATCTACAACTTAAGAGTTTTGTGTGCTTGAGTATATTTGACTTCTCTGTGCCTTGTTTTCCATATGAGTAAATAGGTGTGTATGCACTTATATGTAGGTATAAATATTTATATAAGACATTGACACCAGTAAGGGCATAATACATATTAAGATTTTATGTAAGGGCCTAAAATCTTATTTCCTTACTTTAAAACTATTTTATCCTCTAAATAAAAACAGGGACCACCTTGTATAGTTGTGCTGTGTGTAGACTGCACAATGCTACCTTGCAGAATTTTTCTTAGAGGCTAAAACTCTATCTTCACTTCCATTGATCTGCTAATGCTCACAGGCTTGAGAATTCTCAGAGCCAGTTAGCCCTTCTGATGTGTCCAACTAAAGAAGTACATTTTTTTGCTAGTCAAGGTACTAGTAAAGTCAACCAATTAAAAGACCAATAACGTTCTGCTTTGTGTGTCCCAATGCTTATAATTAAATTTTGCTCTATATAATGAATAGGAAATACTGATATAATTTATCTTGGACATTCCAAATGTAGTAAAGATTTCATTTTTTTTAAGTTCCTATCAAGCATAATTTTTTCTTACGACTAAATGCTGAATATAGGTATCACAGACATGCTTCTCTCTCTTCTCTGTCTCTGTCTCTCTCTCCATGTGTGTGTGTGTGTGTGTGTGTGTGTGTGTGTGTGTAAATTATTATTGGTATACATACTATAGTTACTTACAGTTATTGAGTATTGAATGCATACAAGAGTAGGATGGATATTCATAAAGTTATTGCATTATGTACTTGTCTTTAAAGGGCTTCTGTTTTATTTAGTAGGCAAGAAAAGTAAATAGAAACTAGTAGAACAAAGGAATATTAAATATGTGTAAATATTAACTAACTTTGTAGATAATTTGGTAATTATCAGATTAAAAGTGATAACAGATAAGGAGGCTATGCATATCACAAAAGAGTGGGAGAGCAGAAACAAAAATTACTCAAATAGAATATTCATACTTGAGTAGACAAAGACAGAGTTAGAGGTATTTCCAAGATTTAAAGACAAGTATCAGTAGTACCATGTGCTAATGTGGGCAAATTTGTGATTGAGTGAATCTAAATGTAATGTTTTTTGAGCAAATTACTTCATAAATTAAATATTCTAGGGCTGGGGATGTGGCTCAAGTGGTGGCGCGCTCGCCTGGCATGTGTGCGGCCCAGGTTCCATCCTCTGCACCACATACAAACAAAGATGTTGTGTCCACCAATAACTAAAAAATAAATATTAAAATTCTCTCTCTCTCTCTCTCTCTCTCTCCCCTCTCTCTTAAAAAAATTAAATATTCTAAATACAAATCAAGGACTTTCTATTTATTAACAGTCTGAAGTCTATTGAGATTCTGGATTATCAAATCATACATGTAATAGTTACAAAGGCTCTAATAGGGCTCAGGAGGAGTAGCTTTCTTGTGGTTCCAGAGGCAGGAGGAACACAGTAGGACTAAGCAGGGAAGGCATTATTTATTTTGGATTGTCGGAGTCATTATGTAGTATTAAAGATTTTCTCCTTCAAATTCTTGCCAAGAATGGCTTCAAATTGGGTCTAAAAAACATACAGAACAATGCAATTGGAATGGATGTGGAGAAGGAGGGTGGTGGAATCCACACCATGCAGACCTGTAGCAGGGAGGTAGCACTAAGAAGGGCCATATGCTATGGACCTCAAGCTCTGCAGCTGAGCCCATGTTTTGGAGTTAGATGTTTCAGTAGGTCAAGTTCAAAAGAAGTGTTCACCTTCCAATCCCTATAACACTCAGAAAGTGGATTTATCTAGAAATAGGGTCTTTGATGGAGTCATCTTGATGAGTTCGCACTGGAAGAGATGGTTTCTAAAGTCAATGGTTCATGCTCTTATGAAAGAAAGGAAAGGCAGAATAGATTATAGAGTCCCAGAGGACACACAGGAGTAAGAAAGCCACACTACTGACAATTAATAAAGGGTGTGGCTAACCAAGGCACACCCATAGCTGGCGGTCACCCACAGCTAAGTTCATGCTATTACCCACAGCCAAGAAACATGCATGACTCAGACCTTCCCTATCTATGAGCCTCCAGAAAGACACTCCACTGACTCCTTGATCCTGGGCTTCTCGCCTCTGTACATGGAAAGTAAATTTATGTTCAAATGCCAGTTTGTGGTCTTTTTCCATGACAAACCTCAGAAACTGATAGAGGAACATTTAAAGGCATTCCTGTCTCTACTGCATGGTATTGGCCAATTTACTTCTCACTTCTCCAAATCTTCATTGGCAATGTAATAAACTGAAAAAATAAACTTAAATCCATGATAATTTCAGGGGGAAATATGGACAAGGACCACATTCAATCCACAACTGAAAAGACTATGAAAATAAAGTGAGACAACAGAAGTAAGGTACTTGGAGCAATTTCTGAAATGCAGCAAATGCTTAATAGATGGTAACTTCCAGCTATAGAGGTGGCAGCAGGAACAAGTATACAAGGCTCATACATAGACATTTGGCATAAGGAAGTATAAGCAAGCATCAGAATTCTGGTGACAAGAATGAGTTTTTAAGTACTTAATAGCATGTAAATGGCAATGAGGAAAGGAACATGGTATATAGAGATATTCCTGAAGTAACTTGTCACAACATCAGGTAGGAGCACACACACACACACATACACACACACAAAAAAAAAAAACAGAGCAAAATAGCATGGTTTATGCACTTAAGTTCAGAAATGAAGGGTGTGTGTGAGTAAGCATGGAAGTCCAGAACCAGCTGCCTCTGATGTTGTACCTAGCTAACCTGCCATGGCCAGATGGGTCTGATGGATGGTATTTTCCAAAAACATCACTTGTGGTCTGAGGATGTAGCTTAGTGGTAGAGCCTTTGCCTTGTATGCACAAAGCCCTGGGTTCAATCTGCAGCACTTAAAAACAAAAATGACCTGCTATTAATAAACTATGTCAGTTACTGATAATTAATATTTTATTTTTTAATTTCAATTCTCTTGTGTTCCTGAGAAGACAGTTGTGGCTTAAAAGTTTAAGGTTTAATAGTTTAATTTTAATTTTGGGGAGCAAGTCAAGAAAAGAACGAACAGTACAACTAAAAGAGAATCTGAAAGTATTTATTACAAATTAAGTGAAAGCTTAGTGACAAATGCCTCACTGTCCCTTGGAATGAAACATCAAATAGTAATCATTCCTTAAGTGGCATTAGTTCCTTAAGAAAATGGCACTGGATAGGCTGAAAGGACTTTTAAGTAAGTAAAATAAGTGACAGACTAGGAATAAAAAGCAAAAAAAGAGTAGGATGCTAAGATTTCACTTAATGGTAACAATAAATAAATTTCAGAAAAGCTAAGAACAGATGTACAATTTAAGTTTCCATAAGAACACATTTAATTAATATCACAAAGATGTAACTTTAAATACATTTATGATAAATATCTATTTGCAATAAACATCTTTTCTGGAACTTTCTGAAGGTTATAGCTAAGCTGTCCTCTATTTCTTACAGTCTTGGCTAGTTTTTGTGGATGTGGAAATAGATAATTCACAGCTTTCTGGGAGACTATTTCTTTAATATGATACAAAGTAAAGTTGAGATAACCTTTCAAGGAGAAACTATCACAGCACTGTGATAAAAAAAAACACCTGTTGTATCAAGATTGATATGTAACTATTTTTCTCCATATATCTTAAGAAATATAGAAGTAATGATTTTTTTTGCCTTTTCAATATATCAAATTTTAAATTAATGAAAACATATTTTATTACAAAGTCAAAACCAAATCAGAGTCCTACACATGATTAGTTCCTAGTTACAAGTATCTGGTACACTTAATATATTTGGTAGCCAAAGATCTATAATTATAGGGAAATAAATAACATAATGGAACGGGGCCATGGAACACAGACATAAGAACATTTAGATTACCAAATTATTGTTTGTATCTCTTCTGTCTTTAAATTATAGAAAATATTTCCTAATTTCTATTAAAAACCTTTTTTAAGCCTTTCATTGTACCTGTTGTAAAAGTATATGAAAAATTGAAAATATAATACTGATTGACATAAAGAATATCATAGTAATAACTACAGGAAAAAATGCTTTTATGGTTCTCTCAGTAGATCAACATTTTAAGGACATGTTAGAGCAGCTTCTCTTTGACTGCTTCATGTAATGTTCTTCAGATGTATTTTATCTAACTTAATGCATTGTTTAAAATTTAGATTTAACACAAGTGGGAGAATTCTTATCATTGTGGCCACAAAAAGTATTTAAAAGTTGTTATGAACTGTCACATATTTCATTAAGTACTTTTGATCAGAATTCTTGAGTTATAAATACAGCTTGGTTTGCAGGTTATTGCAATCAAGAGCTTATAATCACTATATTCATAGTTAGGTAATGTGTTTACTGCATAACCTAGGTACATTGCCATGCTTGAAAGTGTATAAATTCTATGAATTAGTTTTGTATGAGAGAAAGAATCAGCAATCACTGTGCATCTTTTGCAAGGCACTGAACTTGAATATATTCAGAATGAATTTCTGAGCTATGTTATGGTTAACAAATATCCATATTCTCAAATTTTAGATCTCTTTTTTCAGAACAATCCTTCATTCCTTTATTAATGCATTGTCTCACTATGTTAGTATGTTAGTGTATATATATATATATATATGTATGTACACACAGATATATGTGCACATATGTATATGTATATGTCTATTTTATTTTAATGAAAATTTTATTTAATTTGTCCCTAAGTGTGAATGCCTTCAAACTACATTGATTCAACAAGTGCTTTCTGCTAGTCTATACCATTTTCAAAGAAAATACTTTGTAGTCCCATGTATGTTTTGCCATTTCCCACAATTGGACTTCTTCCCTTCTATTTATTCCAATTTTTGTTTAAATGAAATAAGAGATGAATATGCAGGTATTCTTGTTCTTTGGAACATATATAGATGGAACAGTAACCCATAGCAAAATATCATGGACAAGAACATCACACTGGCAAAAACTGATTTGAAGTTTAAGTTGTTAGGAGTCAATGTGAATTTGTCTAGTACCAGAAAGGATCCAGGTGGCAACTTCTCTTGCCATCACTTTCACAGTACTTCAGTAAATAGTTAATAACCTCTTACTTCAAGAACAAGCTGACAAATGCAATGGAAAGAACAGAGATCTCATAAGAAGGGGGTTGGTCCCATATCCCTACACAACTAGTTGTATAGCCATAAAAACCTTAAAAATTTAAGGTCATATAGTATATGTAAAAATACAAATGTACACAATTAATTTTACATAATTGTTTATGATTTTATTAATTAAAAACGGCAGTGGACATTTTCTCACAAAATATAATTTTCTTGATATGGGTTTACAAAAACCCTGATTGATGTCACCTTTTTTCCAGAATCCTCTATCTTTTATGACAGGTAATTTAAATGCTGAGAGTTTTGACATCTTACTTTGTAAAATAGCAAAGGAAGCTGCTACATCAACTCTAGGATGCTTTCCCTCTTTTGATAATATAAACATAGTCTCTCAAGGTGGAAATACAGCTAAACTCTATAAAATTATAATAATCTGGTTTAATTTGAAAACTATATAATATATAATACATATATTTCAATAAAATAATAATGAAACATTACCAAAAAATATATATATATTCATGGAACACAAAAATATTTCCTATTAACTATTGATCATGCCTGTGTAATACAAGATTTAAAATTGTTTCCATTTGAATTAGAATAAGAAATAATTGTCTGTTTTTAATTTTATGTTCCAGATAGAAAAATAAAAAAGTTCCAAAATTTCAGCTTCAAATGTGGAAAGATTGCCTTTCCTTGAATTGAAAGATAGAAGGATCATAATCACAAAACAGGACAATCAAGAGGGAAGGGTGAAAGAAAGTCAGAGAGGGATAGAAGAAAGAGAGAAGAGAGGGCTGGGGATGTGGCTCAAGCAGTAGTGCGCTTGCCTGGCATTCGCGCGGTGCTGGGTTAGATCCTCAGCACCACATACAAATAAAGATGTTATGTCCACCGAAAACTAAAAAAAAAAAAAAAAAAAAAAAAGGATTAAAAAAATTCTCTCTCTTTCTCTCTGTCCCTCTCTCTTTAAAAAAAAGAGAGAAGAGAAAGTGTGATAGTAAATATTGATGAAAAGCTATGTAAAGCTGGGTCTGTAGCTCAGTGGCAGAGAGCTTGCCTAATATGTGTGAAGCACTTGTTTGGTTGCTTAGCACCACATAAAAATAAACAAATAAAATAAAGGTATGCATTCCATCTACAACTACAATTTTATATATAAAAATAAAAAGCTATGTAGAAACAAAAAGCAAGAGAAATAAGTGGCAGAGTTTCACTTAAGAGTCCAAACAGACAGATTAAGTAGTTGAGAAAGGGTTTCCCTGGCTGAAGGAAGATATCCCAAAGTCTTGCTGTGAGAAGGGATGAGTTTGAACTGTTAAAGCAAAAGGGAGAGGGTCAGCAACTGGGGAGTGCCAGCCAAAGGAGAAAGTAACTCAGTTCAGACACAAGTATGAGCTGATCACAATGAAGTCACAATAAAGATCTGTATTTTTTTTCAATGTGTGATAGGTTGTCAATGGATAATGGTAAGCAGGAGAGGATATAACCTGATTTACCTTTTAAAATAATTACTGGGTGCAGCAGGAAGAAATAATTATAAGGAGCAAAGCAGAAGATACTTTAAAAGACCACTGTAGAAATCCAGGTGGGAGAGATGGTGGCAGCTGGCCTTAAAGGTAGAATGTCAGGTGGGCTGAGTGGTCATATATGTCTTTGAGAAAAGTCAGCAGAGTTTGCAGATGGGTGCTTTATTGGATTAGGAATAATATTTTAATAATATTTTATTATTCCTAATAATAAAATTTTAATAAATTTTAAAAATATATAGAAAAAAATCTCATAATTCTTTAAAAGCTTTTGGGAATAAGTTAGAATAAAGAGGCAAAATGATAATGAAGGAGAAAGTGGATAATTGAAGAAGAAATGAAAACCTTGTATTCCTGTATCACTTTTGAAACTTAATGGATATTATATGAGAAAATAACCTTTATAAATTATTAATATATTACTTTTTAAAACTTATTTTCCCAAGGATCTAGATAAAATGTTAAATTCTACATATAAAAAATATATGTTTAAGATTATCCTTCTGGAAATGATCCCCATTCTATCTGGAATGTGCATTTTTTACCAAGACGTTCTTTCCCTTAAGAGAGTCCACACTGCATTCCCCCTTGAATGTGTATCTGCTTTCCTAAGTAAATCTCCATCTCTGAAAAAAATTTGTTTACTTAAATTAATTTCAAAAATATTTCAAAAATGAAATAATTTATATTAAAAATCAATCATTCATTGATCAATGTGTTCAAATGGTTGAAAATAGCTCAGAATCAACTCTCACTTCACATAAGATTGAGGTACTGTTTTGGATGTCAATATGTTAAAAAGGGATATATTTTTAGAAAGGAATTTAAAATCTTGTGTGTTTGCACTGTCAAATGATTTCATATCCCTACTGTCAAGTAAATATAATTCAATTTAAATGACATTTAAGATATTTATCTACATTTGCCATAAAAAGTACCTGATACTTATTCCTAAATTTATATATCTAACTATGAATATTTGATTTTGGTTGTGTTGCAATCAAAACTTGGCATAAGACTATGCCAAAATTTTTATCTTATCACAAGGTGAAAAATTGGGAAGAAATGTTTATATAATTCTCATTAAACTAAATGTCATTACCAAGAAGATGTTTCTTTGCAAATAAAACACACTTCACTTTTCCAGCCCAATTTTCTACTTTACCTTTAGAGAAAAATATATTTGTGTTTATGTATTTGGTGGTGCCTGGGATTGAACCCAGGACCTCACATACACCTGGCAGATGGCCTACTATTGAGTAATGCCTCCAGCCTATGTTATAAAATCTTAGTTGATTTTTTTATCATAGTACATTTACAATGATGGAAACAATAATCAAAAGAGTTTCTTCCTGTGCATCTTCATTGTGTCTATATGGAAAATTGAAGCTAATGCTGCTGTAACTAATAATATACTCATTCAAATTGTTATAATCTGGCAGTGATATAAAGCAATGTCCTTTTTCAAGTAGTAATTGGATGAAATTAAAATTAACTAACATCTACTTATTTTTAGAGATATATTAAATATATTAGATTAAACATAGATATGATTTTTCAAGATTTATTCTTTTTTTACAGAATAGAAATTAATTATATTTCTGAACTACACATTGGAAGGTTTTTGAAAAAAGAACATTTTATATTTCTAGAGAAAATAATTTATTATTTTCTAAAATTTATACTTAATAGAGTAGTAAAAGGACTGACTTTCATAGACCACATCTCAGATTTATACATGGGTAAAATTGTTCTGAAACGAGGATAAAATATATCGATGTCAGCACACAGTCTAAGGAATAATCAGGAATTCAATACTCATTCTGAGAACCTACACTCTGCTGGTTGCATTCTCTTTGACAGAAATCTCTTGTAACAACATAATCCCACCATATTTCTCTTAGTACTCGGAAAACTCCTTTTTAGAGTCCTATGACAGTTCCCTTTTTCTAGTCAACGTGGGCTTTCTTTTCTCCTACTGGCTATTGAAGGATTGAAGACCTCATTTATTCCTTGGTTTTAGTTTTCACATACACTTCATTAAGTCCCCAAATGATGTTTTCTGCTCACATTCAACTGTAGAATACCAGACTCACCATTTTCACTAGCATGTCTAGAGGCACTTCAATTTCTAGATGTCCAAAATTCAAGTCATTCTTTAATGCTGGTTTGTACCCTTTCCAGTGAACTCTGCTTCCATTTATGGCAGCACTATCTTCTTGACTTCTCATTATATAAGACTAGGAGCAACTTCAAGTGAAAGTTTCTGGAGCCAAACCACAAAAAACTGAATGACAGCTGTCCTACCTAATGTTATTCCTATCTCTGCCCTTCACTTTCCTCATCCATGATGTGTGTAATATTAGTACCCGCTTCATGTGGTTATTGCAAAGTTAAAATGTGAAACACTTAAATAATGATTGGTACTGTACATGCACTATGTGGATGCTTTTCTTCTTATTTTTTTACCTTTATCTTCCTCAATGCAGACCCTCCAGACTCAGTCAGTCACTAAGTTCCTCCAGTTCTAAATCCAAAATATTTCTGAATCCTGTTCTCTTTGCTTTCCAGAAGTTGGGCAAATCTAACAAGGTAATTTGTTGCACATTTACTTATATAATTTCCTTTCTTAATACTGCTTTGTTGTTTCCCAGCTTTCTCAGGGGATGAGGAATGCAAATGACTAATATTATATGTAAGTGGCTCACGTGCCTGATCTTTGACTCCCTCTCCTTCCAGGCAGGTATGATTCCACTGAAGATCTCTAATCATTTTACTCCACATACTTCCCATTTCCCCAGGTAGCAAAGGACTCCCATCTCTACTTGATGAAGCACTGTTTACTAAGCCCCTCAATACAAAGATGGCTTCTCCTGGGGCATTTCTCTATCCACACACCTCTCAAACCAGACTAACCTACTCTGAGCACTCACTTGACTACCACACTCCCCGTCATAAACATGACCAGTACTATACCTAAGCAACTCGGTAGGAACTTTATTGTTCACCTCTATCTCAGTGGCAAGGACAGTGAGAGAGAATGTCAGGGCATCTCAATACAGCACTCTTTCCTTAGCATCCAGCATATTAATTCACCTTTCCAGTGGAGAAATAAATATCCAGCACTGTATCCTGCTCTTATGGAGATCAGAGTTTAATAAGAAAATGAGAGTCGGCAAAAGCAAGTGGGAGAAGTATCATGAGGGAAATACACAGTGTCTTTTTACTTCATGGGGACAAGCCTTAGCTTGATTCAGGCTAAGATTGCAGGAGAGCTGGAGTAGCTAGGTGAAGGATATGGACTGGCTGAGGAAGAACTCCTTTGCACACTCTCTGAGGCCAAGAAGGATACATTCTGTGGAAAGGGGAGGCAAGTGGCTTGTTCAGTGGATAGTGTGAGTTTGCACAGAGGATCCCATGAGACCCATATCTTGTAAGCCCAAGGGGCTCTCTCAAAACATTCTTCTCTAATCAAGACTTCTGGGACTTTCTGATTCCTCTGAGATGGAGAGAAATTAGTTGATATGATGTCAGGTTGAGGACTCAAAATCTGTTTCAATTTTCTTAAGGACAATAACTATAATAAAAATATGCTGACTTTTGCTATGAATTTGTAGATCAAAATTCTTAGTTTATACATACACACAAATATATTAACCCCAATACACAGAGAGAAAGTTCTGAAAAATACATACAAAATTATAGGTTGGCTGCATGTGATGGAAAATCTTCATACAGTCTGTTTATACTTTATATATTTTTTACTTTATACATATCTCTTGTTTGCTTATCAATCTCACATACCTTTTGACATTAATTGTGTAATTATAACTTTAAAAAGATTAGTAAATATCAGGTAGAATATGTATTTCACTTAGAATATAGTTTGATAGGTATGCTTGACTTTAGTTTGAAAAATGTGTTGTAATCTAAGAAACCATCATACTTCTCTGTGCCTTGGAGAAGGCACATGTGGAAGGAGCACAGGATGCTAGAATGGTAATGAGCTAATATTTGTATAATCTTAATCACTAACATTTAAGACTTGATTTCTATTCTGATGCATATGCGGGATTTCTCTGCTTCAAGCCATCTCAATTAGCTATGCAAAGGGGTGAAAGTTCCAAGGATTTGTTTGGCAACACATTTCTGAAAGGCCTTTTGGTGCAGCTGCCTTACATTTGTTTCATCAAGAGACTAAGCAAAACTAAAGTAGTTCTTCATGATGAACTGGCAGGAAAGTGCCAAGATAGTTTTATTGCTTATCAACTTGGCAGTAGGAAATGTTAAAATATTACAATCTCTCATATCTATGAACGAAGACAGGCTTTCAGCGGATGGCTCTCCAGGTCAAGCATGATTAAGATGCAGCCACATGGCACTGGCTTATATTTTGAGCCGATAAAAACAAGATAGAAAAGTTGGATACTTTTAAATGTATTAATAGTCATTTATCAGGAAAACTCTATGGATTTGAGGCAAATCCTAATGTAAGGAATTAAACTGTCTCCATTTTGATGTTGAAAAGTGCTGGAACTTGCATCGATCAGTGGAATTGCTGCTGCATTTGGGAAAGAGGATTACATCTACTGAGAAATTATGTGCCAAGAAGCATCCTGAGATAAACAACTACATTGAAAAGAAACTGACAATTTACCATACATTTCCAGAATTTAAAGGGTTGTTGTGGAATGTTTTCTTTTCATGCAAATTGTGGAATGGATGAAAGTGACAGCATGGTGACACCAGCTAAATAGAAACATGCTGTAGACAGTCATTGCAGATGTTTCCTCACAGGCCTGCCAACTCACAGGGCACTGCAAACCACCCTCGATTTAAACACTTGGGCTGGACCTAAAGAATGATGCTACTTTTGCCAATGAAGCAGTGGTTTTCTGCTGTGAAACCTCACTTACAAAGTTTTATATATTAAACAACATGAAGGGTTCTTTTTTCTTGCTTGGTTTAATATGAAGGCCACTTTGATCAATATATTGAATCATTGCAATTGAAATAGCAAATCACAGGGTTTTCAATCCTCCACAATTACTATAATTGATTTTAATTGTCAAAACATTTGATCATAACAGTTTTAGCAAATATTCAAATTATTGAAGAATGTAAAAGAATATCTTCTCTGTTGTGTCTACCAGATTTCAGTTTATGACTGATGTTAAAGGTGACTGATAATTGTCATTAGACAAGATTTTCATTTCCATATAACATATCTATATACATAAATTCATCCTACATATTTATAAATAATCAATAAGATTTGCCATGTAAAAATTTGGAGAAGAGTCAATTTGCTATGGGAGAAGAAGGGGTCTCTGCAGAAGAGTCCATGGACTAGCCAGAGAGAAGAGGGAGTTGTCATCTAGGGTTCTTGGCTTATATGATGGGAAAAAAATTTAGTACAGGCCAGTCAGAGGCATCGAGTCTGATTTAAGAAAACGTATACACGATGAAGAGAGAATGAGGGCAATATCAAGACAGAAATGCCTTTTGGTGTAAACTAGAAGATATATACATTCAAGGGAGAATATGGGCGATCTTGAGAGTTGGATATGTAGTTTGGGGGGAGTCCCAGTTCATCTCTTAAAGAAAACATGGTGAGGGGTGTATATGGAAATGTATGCAGGGATGATATCAGTTTGGTGCTCTCAAGATGGGTTCTGGTGCTCTTGGCAAATCTCCAAATTCTTAGGCTGACATTGTCTTCATTATCTGATCAATAAAGAGCATTGAAAAGTCCCCAAAATTATAATTTCCTCAAGATATTACATCTCTCTTTTATCTATTTATTGGGAGTTATTTTATAGTGCAAAGGGAGATTTACAGAATAACTCGGAATTTGTATGTAATAGGCAGGAAAGAGAGACTGAATTGGGGAGTGACAGCTCTGAAAAATTTAAGAAAATTCTGAATTAAAGTCTTTCCCCTCTTCTTCCTTTATGTCTCCTTTGTACCTATTCTTTTATCAATTCTATCCAACCTCAAATGACAATGAAACAAATGTTGTAAGATCTTATATGTCTGACTCAAAATATCCTAGATTTTATTCATATTCAGACATGCACTTGAGGTGTAAAAAGTAAACGTAATTTTAAAAAGAATTCCATAAAATTCAAAGACAAATAATTTAGAGTCTTCCTTCTAACTATGAAAGGAAGACAAGTATATTCATTATGAATTTATTTTCTCATAATTAATATGTTTTAAAGCATAAATATTAATACACATTTTGTAAGTAATCTTTGAGAAAGAAAAGCAACTAAAATTTTCACTAACAGAAAAAACAAACGTACCTATTTATTTTTTCAGAGTTAGTTTCTATTATTTTAATTCCATTTTATATTATAAATTTAAATATAATTAGGATTTCAGACTTCCTAATTCTAAACCTTTCACATTATATATAAGGTAACTGGTCATTTTATAAATTAGCAACCTTTGGACCTACATCTTTATAATTCTTCAGTCAAGCTAAAATACTAGATTATATTGTTTGAATTGTTCATGAAAACAATAAAAGACCATGAGTGCCATTTTTAATTTTCAAAGACAGGATAGGTTATGTGAAGTATAAGTAGAAAATAAAAGTAAATGAATTATCCAATCAATAATTGGGCAAAGTAACTAAATAGATACTTCTCAAAGTAAGAAACACAGATGGTCAACAAGTATATAACAAAATGTCCAACAATTCTAGCAATTAGAGAAATGAAAATTAAAATTATGATGAGATTTTATCTCAATCTAGTCAGAATGGCAATTATCAAAAATACAAGTAAAAATAAATTGTGGCAATGATAACGAGAAAAGACTGCCCTCAAACATTGTAGCCGGAACTACAAATTAGTGCAACTACTCTGGAAAACAGTATGGAGATTCCTCCAAAAACTAGGAAGAGAACTACCATTTGACCCAGTTATCCCTCTCCTTGGTATATATCCAAAGAATTTTAAAAATCAACATATTACAGTGATGTAGACACATCAATGTTTCTAGCAGCACAATTCATAAAAGCTTAGCTATTCAGCAAACCTAGGTGCCCTTCAACAGAAAAATGAATAAAAAAATATGATATAATACACAATGGAATATTAATCATCCATAAAGAAGACTGACTTTATGATATTTGTCATTGAATGGGATGGATCTGAAGATTATCATGTTAAGTGAAATAAGGCAATCCATTAAAACCAGAGATTGAATGTTTTCTTTGATGTGTGGAAGCTAACACAGAATAAGTCAGGGTGAAGGATAAGGAGTTTAGTGGAGTAAACAAAGGTAAACGAAGGGAATCGAGGGGAGAAGGGAAAAGGAAAGACAATGGAATGAATCTGATATAACTTTCTTACCACATATATGAATATACAACAGTGAATCTCACCATTGTGTGTATCCACAAGAAATTAATTTAAAAAATAAATATTTAGCAAACTGACAAAATAACTGAATTAGAACAAGATATATTTCATGCTTACATAATTATGTCAAAATAAATTCTATTATCATGTATAACAAAAAGAACAAATTAAAGAAAAATTGTCAAAATGGGAAATTTGGAAGCAAGTTTTTAAAATGTGAAATATCTCTATACTGGAAACCTCATTGATTCTATATTAATACTTTCTTTTTTTTTTTTTAACACAGTCATTTATTTTCTCTTTTCAATTTAGAACAACAAATCATGCCTCTATGACCATGTTTCACTTATGCTTTGTTTAAGCAAATTGCTGGTGTCTTTCAGAACTCGTTTTATATGATGAACACTAGTTTGTACAGAGAGATGGTAGAACTTATCCAGAGAAATTTCAGACACTTCTCAATGCTTGTCTTTTTTTTTTTTTGAGCTATAATGTGGTACATATACACAATGGAATATTACCCAGCCCTTAAGAAGAATGAAATTATGACTTTTGCAGGTTAATGGATGAAGCTGGAAAATATCATGCTAAGTGAAATAAGCCAAAACAAACAAAAAAAACCTCAGAGGCCAAAAGTTTTCTCTGATAAGCAGATGCTGGTCTATAACGTGGGGGATATGGAAAAATGAAGGCATATTGTATTGGGCAGAAGAGAGTGAGGGAAGAAGATGGGGTGTGTACATGGGAAGGATGGTAGAAAGAAACAGACATGATCACCCTATGTACATGCATGATTATATGACTGGTGTGACTCTGCACCATGTACAGCCAGAAGAATGAGAAATTGTGCTTCATTTGTATACAATGTGTCAAAATGCATTTTACTGTGATGTATGACTAATTAGAACAAATTTTTAAAAATAGATTTAAAATAAATAAATTATACTATTTGACTTTGGGAAATTGGTGGGATGGATTGAGAGGACTGCACATCCATGATGGCAAAGGTCGTTTTCCACAATTAAAATCAGACATGTTAAATGGGAACACAAAACAGTGTTTCGTGTTCTGTGAACACACAAAAAAGCTACTGAATGTTGTCAATAATAATCACTGAGAAACATACAGTACTGTATTTAGTAAATATTCTAAAACAACACCAAGACAGAGAATATCACTCCCAAAAGCCTCAAAAACTTGTGAAGAGATTCAGTAATGTCAATATTACATGTATATCATAATTACAGAACACTGGGAAAGCCTATTTCAAAATAATTTGCATGCACAGTCACATACTTAGGAATATGGAGAATGTATTACTCAAAATTGAATGTCAATTAACATACAAAAAAGCATAAAATTCAAAATAAGTCTTTACACTCAAGTGTGTTTCTTAGAAAAGTTACACAGTTTTGAGTTGTAACAGGATTTTACATGTGGAAACTGCCTTGCAGATCATACTGAGAAGTCAAGTTAAAGAGCTTTGCATCATGATATTCACATTTGAGACTAGCAAAAGCATAGTTTTTTAATGACTCATACATTACTCCCCTCCTTTTTTTTTAACAGTGCTAGGGATTGAGTCCAGGTGAGCTCTACCACTGAGTTACATTCCCAGATGTTTTTATTTTTATGCTGACACATGTTCTCATAAAATTTCTAAGACTGAATTTCGACTTGTGATCCTCCTGCCTCAGCCTCCCATAGCACTGGAATTACAGACATGAGCTACTCTGGTCATAATCTGTATTTTTTTTTCCTTTTGTTATATTAGCTCACATTTGGTGATTTGCTATTGATCATTTCATGTCATCTTCGATACAATTTCAGAATTATTTCTTTTTGTGCAGGTAAGATTTTATGTACTAACCAACATATTCTATATTATAAAAGTAGATTTTCTTTTGTTTTAATCTACCACTGAGGAAACCCTCACCCCTATTTTCCCTGATATATGACATGAGATCTCTGTTCTTCTAAGCAGTCTGTTTTTGAACACTAAATACATTGTTATGGAGAGTCATGCACTCTAACCAGTGAATGAAGAAGGTATTCCATGTCAAATCAGAGTTAAAGCAGGAACTCCAGGTGATAGCCATTCTATCCCCTCTTATATAGTGCAATTAAATAAAATTGCAAAATAAATTGGGCACTATTATTTATGTTAGCTTAAGATAATGGGAATTGTCAACATATACTAAAATAAACTATCTTTAAAATTTGCAGATCAATTACTCTTGATGAAAAATATTAAATTTATAAATTTTAAGACACATTATATCTATATATCTATATCTATATCTATATCTATATCTATATCTATATCTATATATATATATATATATATATATATATATATATATATATATTTGTATACAATTTATTGATATAATCCAAATATATTTCCTAAAAGAGGTATGTGCTGAAATCTGGTATGCCAATCAGATATGTTATTAATAATTAGCCATCTACTAATGTTGCCTAGAAACAAAGCATATTGTTTTTCTACTAAATTGGAAACAAATGCAGGACATACAGAACTTACCATCAATGCTCACTTCTTTCCCTTGTGATGAAGTCAATGGGGAAAACAGAAATTTTGAAGCTGAGAGTAAGATAGTGAATTTCTTCTTTGTCTAGACCCCAAAAAAGAGTTGAGAGTAAAGAGAACACATCTTTCCTTTAAGAATTCCTTTGAGAAGTGTTATGGTTTGGATATGAGGTATTGCTACAAAACTCCTCTGTTAATGAAGCAATGTCCAGAGGTACAGTAATTGGATTGGGAGATCTGAAACCTAAAGTTCATCTTAGTTTGAAAGAACTAGATAGTAACTGTAAGCTGGTTGGGCATGGCTGGAGGAGACATATGACTGGGAATGTGCCCTGCAAGGGTACATCTTCCTTTCCCCACCTTCTGCCTCCTTAGTGCAAGAATAGCAGGATTCTTTTTCCATACCCTTCCCCCCATGATATGCTGCCTCACCTTGGGCCCAGAGCAAGGAATTGGCCATCTATGGACTGAGACCTCTGAAACTGTGAACCTCAAATAAATTTTCCTTTTTTTAAGGTGTTCTTGTTGAGTATTTGTGGGACAGAGATAAAAGGCTAACTAAAACAAGAAGCAATTATAAGGGGAAGAGAATCCAGAAGGTGAAAACCTCCTCTGGTTTAGACAGAGTATTGTAGATTAAAACTCAGACCATGAAATGCTACCAGTGAGTGTGTAATGGGGAAGTAACCTTTAGAAGGTATTTTACAGTAAACATGGCAGTGAATGTAGGAAGATGTATGTCAATAACATTATTAAACAAGATTTTTGATTATTGTTAACTATGGGAAAATTATTTATTTTAGAAGAACGCGGAAAATTGAAGAAGAAAAAAGTTGAGGATGCTGTTCAATGAAGTTTATGTTGACACAAAGTTTCCAAGAAATTACAGAGTTTTGGAAAATGGGCAGAATATATAAAGGATTGATGAAGGGACATCATCTAAAATGTATCCTTTCATTGGATTGGGTCATTAGTTTCTCTTCATATATACATATAAATGTGATTTTCTTAGTTGTAGGTGGACAAAATACCTATATTTAATTATTTTTTTAATGTGGTGATAAGGCTCAAACCCAGCGCCTCACATGTACTATGTGAGTACTCTACCACTGAGCTGCAACCCCAGCCCCTGGGCTATTTTTTTCTTAAAGAGTTTTAAATCATATCCAAATTTACTTTTATTGAAAATCTGATAAGAAATAAAAATATGAATTACTTCAGTCTCTGAGGAGCACTCCTGAGAGACAAAAGAAAGAAAAAAAAAGTATATAGCAACTTGTGAAGAAAGAGGGTCAGTTTTAGAATACTTTCATGGGTTTGCAATTATGTACTTTATAGACTGCGTGTGTTTATATCCTAAGCAGAGTGGCCAATAAAAGATGAATGACTTCATGCTGTTAAGAAAAACTGTAGGTGATGTGGATATAATTAAAACCTAACTGAAAATAAGAAAAAAAATATACAGAGATAAACTAAATACTTGTGTTAAGAATATACTAGCTATAGTCAAATTAATGCCATACAGATATCAAGTATGTGAGTCAAGACAAATGCTCTCCTTTTGAGTCTACTTGGGCAGTGTTAACTTTAAATAAATTCTAATTCATTTCAAAAGTATTACACTACACCATAATATATGAATACACATTATGACTTCATAATTTCATGTTTATATTTTTGTATAATGCTTATTATATAGAACTAAATGTGAAACAATTCTGGCACAAAGTACATAATAGATTTTTGAAGCATTGATTTTCACTGGAGACAGAAGTCTTCATAGTAGCCATGTCTCAGACCACTAGACAGAAAAAGAGTGGATGATGAGCCACTTCATTAAGAGAATGAAAACTAGTTCTTCATGCACAAAAACCATTAAGAAGACTTTTTGTCAAATTTATCACCTTGTGATAGATAAGAATAAATCAAAAATCAAGGATAATTGCAATTTCTCAGAAATACTTTCTATTTGTTCCAGCCATATACCTTCTTTTTATGATTCCTCTTTCTGTTATTAAATAAAATGCATGAAAAGCCAATATTATCTAAAATTTTCCACATTTGAGTGTAGAGAACAGTTTAAAACAATTCTTAAAGGAAGAGTCTCATCAAAACTTCTGGTGCATAAATACTTAGGAAGAGATAAATATTTCTATATTTTATTTATTAGACATGAGAAAATAAAATTGATGTTTGTACTGATATTTCACTTTGATAAGCCTTCCTAACATTTCTGAGTAGATATGGCAAAATTTTTTTTCTAAATATAAACACATGACCTTAGTATAAATTAATTTATTGAATGAAATAAATCAAGAAATGGTACTTTTTAAAATTTATTTATTTGATAATTTTTTGTCTTAACCAAGAAATACTTTGCTATAGGCATGTTCATATATATGCCTTAAGTTATAAATCAATAATATTCTTAAAAATCCAAATGTAAGTGCATTTATAAAACATGCATTACTTTATTATATTTAATATTTATAAGACATTGAATTATTTATTATATCATATAATGATATATTATTATATCAAAAGCTTTTATCAGCTAATTATATAAATCATAATGCTTAATTACACTTAATGTTTAAAGAGCAATGAAAAGCCTTTATAAGTTATAAAATATTTTTTAAAAAGCAAAATAATGTAGTATTTTATCTAATGCATGGCATCAGAATACTGCTGAACATAGTAACCTTAATAATAGAGATATTCAAGTTAGAACAAAAAGTATTACTCTTAATAACTGAATCTAATGCATTAAGTAATGTTTAACATTTTTTAATGCATTTAGTTTTTTTCCAAATGATTCCAAGTAACTAGTCTGCATTAATTAACTAGTGATTTCCACATTGTATATCTACATTGAGTATCATATGGTGATGATATTTTGTACTTTTCTAAAATATCTGAGCCCTACTTGAGGAAGCTTATTGATATCAATTTCAATATATTTGTTATTCCATAAACTTTAATTTTGTCTGTATACAAGATATAAAAAAATCAACATTTTAACTTTTTAAATGCAAATTTTAGCAGTATTATGTATATTTACATTGTTATGCAACCAACAATGGACAGATATATTGTATAAATAACAAGGTATAGATATAAAACTAGTATTCTATATCCAGAAATTTTTGGCCAATTTATTTACATTAAATTTGAAACATGTGACCTTTCTAAATTCTTTTAGAATTTGTGTATGTATACATTATTTATATAATTTATACCAAAACAGTTAAGGGAAAATGCAGTTGCATGAGCTACTTTGTTTTTTTTGTTGTTGTTGTTGTTGTTCTGATATTCCAGGCTGTGTGACGCTCCTTAGTTCAGTGACCTTACCAAGATTTTTGTTCTTGAGTCTATCATCGTTCATTCAGATATAATAATCTTCAAGTCTATATCCTATGTGTTCTTATGTTTTGACTTTTTTTTTTAGGTTTTAAAGTGTTTTGGTATTCTAAACTTCATACTAATATTGCAGCATGGACCATACCATATGTTTTGAACCAATACTTTATAAGACCATGCAAATGCCTGTGATATCTTGTGTCTTGAAAATTATTTTCATATTAATTCATAATATAATTTTGTCGAACTTAAATTTCTAATATCTCCATCCTTCAAGGATAAGAGTGCTCACACAAAGTAGCCATTCTTTCAATATGTGTTGGCCAGAGTGAATGAATTGCCAGGAAACATTAAAACAAGGACTCATTATGGACACACCAAGGGCAAGAAAATCAATAGATGCAGTACATATTAAGAAGAAAAATGTGTCAAGGAAACACACCTTATTAAGATAACAAAGCACACATGTTTAGCTATTCTGCAATGTTTTGCATATGTGTAGCAATATTAGCTGGCCATGAATGCATCATTGAAAAAGATCCCCTTGTATTGGGCATTGTCCCTCTTTAAGAGAAGTGTAATTGAGTTCCACTAGCCTTGATTTAGAATAAGCAGAAAGATATAAGAATGTTTGACCTTGAAAAGACAATACTCCAGAGGGATGTAAAATATGCCGGTAGGAATTAGTTTCATTCTGTGTTGCTTTCGAGGAGAAGCTCTCTCAATGGCTCTCTAATCTAAATACACTGTTTGTGTGTGTAAAAAGGGGATGTGTCATAATCTTATGAGCTTGACATCACTGGATTTGGTATCATAGATCAATACCATAATCGGTAATGTGTTTAATTAAAATTTTTTTAATGTACATTTATTTATAACCTATGGTCTGGCAGGTTCTTGGCCACAGTGATACTGAGATGAATCAAGTAGATTCCCATCTACTGGGTGGAGCCCATCAAGTCCTCAGAAGGTTATATTTGAATTTTGTAAGACACAATTTTCTATGATGAATAATGCTACTAATGGACACTACAGATATAGACTGATTAGAGGGGTGAAACTTCTTGAGGAACATCTCCTGGGGAAAATGACTCCTAAGTCCTATGGAACTGTTAAGGCCTATTATAGTGGGAGTTCCCTGTTAAAAATAACTTGTTAATTCTTCTTATTATCTAAATACATTGTTGACAACATTTACATCTGCATCCATCACTGCATACATGAAGTTCATATAAACTTCATCTATGCAGTGATGGATGCAGAATTTTTACTAATATCTATAATGGCATGGGTATGAGGTGTTTCCTGAAAATTCCTGTTTATGCAGGAATATTTAGAGGTAAACTTATTTGGCCACGAGACCTATAAACTTATCTGTCCATCTTAGTTTAAATCACTGGGTAATAACTACAGGCAGGTGGGATGTGGCTGGAGGAGATAGATCACTAAAGGATGTGTCCTGAAAGTGTATCTTCCCTGTGGCCTTTCCTCGCCACATGCTTTCTCTTTCTCTACTTCCTCACCCAGCCACAGGGGAGAAGATTTCCTTCACCGAACATGTTCCCCCATAATGTGTTACATCATCTTGGGCCCAGGGCAATGGAGTCAGTCTGCAATGGACTAGACCTCTGAAATTGTGAGACGCTAATAAACAGTTCTTCTTCTTATTTGTTCTTGTTGATAATTTCTGTCAGAGAGATAAAATCAAAACATTATGGTTAAAAAATGCATCATTTTTGGCCAATTAAGTCTAAAAGGAAATGAAACTCAGTAACTTTTCAAATCAACTGATAACAAAAAACAGATCTTTTATATAGTGTTTTTAATTACTTAGCTGTGAAATTGAAAATGGAAATATATATTATGCTGCTAAAGTTCTTAGTTCTTACACTATTATTATTGTTCCTATCCTGCCATCTATCTTTAACAGGCTTATATGTAAAATATATTTTATACTGCTTTCTCCACATTATTACTTGTGTAAAGGTTGATTATTACTTGGTCAATCCTGGAGCCTATGATTTACTTAAAGAGATCACTCTCTGGTCAAAAATAATGCTTATTCAAGATGTTTCTCATGATAGAGCAATTATAATACAGCTAAGTTCAAACTAAATCCTTCATCCCATTCAAAATTATATCAGAAATTCTTTTCTGCAAATAGTGACCAGATTTTTTAAAAACACATTAAATAATAATCTCTCTTGAAAAAAAAATGTATGTATGCTTTTTTCCATATGGTAAATTAACTGTTACTTTATTAAAATCTACTTTTTAAAATATTATTTATTAAGTGGCTACTGTATCCTTGAAATTATTCTAAGTAAGTATTCTCCAAAAATACAGAGAAAAAAGCTTGCTTTCAGCAACTGATATTTTGTTGGGGACCACAAACCAAAGAGAATAATTAAGAAAAATAAACAGGGTTTTGAATAGCAATAAGAACTAAAGAGAAAATGACAAAGGTCATGAAATGCTGAGGAGTAGTATCTCTCATAGAATAATGACCCAACCCGAGTATTAAAAGTTGTTAATTGCTTGAACTTGCAGATGTGTTATACTATATGCAAAGAAGAGCTAAGTAGCAGGTATAATTTATCCATCAGATAATCTGCTATGGAGATGGGGATCATCCTGTTTCCTTTCAGTGGACCCAAGTAATCCCAAGGGTCTTTCTTAATGAATCAGAGGAGTCAAAAAAGAATTAAAGAAGCTGCTTCTGTTGCTGCCTCAGAAGATGGTGAATGGTGATGAGGATACAGGCAGTTAGGCATCCTCCAGAAGATGAAAATGTTTAGAAATGAACACAGCACTGCTGACAGCTGGACTTGAGGCTAACAAGACCCTCTAGAATTGATATGGTATCAAGCCATTATATTTATGGTAATTGGTGACAGAAGCAATAGGAAACAAATTTAGCATGAGAGTTTGGATCAAATGACCAAGAATGTTTTAAAAGATAACTTTGAGAAAAAAAAATCTGAAGGAAGTTGAGAAAATTTTCATGAACCTACGATGGGATAACGTTTGCAGGAGGCAAGAAGAGAAGGTAGATTCCTCCAGTGAGTCAGGAAGGGTGTTAAGGGGAGACAATCAGAGAGCTCAGTGGGAAGGTGGGGATTTTGTGAAAACTTTGAGAGTCCTGCAGTTTCTGAAGACTTCAGAGAGAAGATCATTGGAAACTCACCATTATAGCTGCTCTAATGAGAACACATTGGTGGCCTTGGGGACTTCTTGGGGCTAGATTACTCAGTGAATGGAGAATGATGGGATTCATTTGTTGTTCATCTCCCAAACCCAAACTATAATGCTATTCTAAATTTCTAGGACTTGGAGGGAAAAAAATAACCTGATTCCCTTCTGTCTTTGAAAATATTTTCTTCTTCCATGACACGATAAAGATTGATTAAAATATAGCATAGACATTTCTGTCTCAGAATTAAGCTTTAAAGTGACATGAAGATGAATTGGGAAGAATGTAAAAGGCTTTTGCAATGAACCTTATTCTATGTATTTATTTGATATTTATTGCAAAATAAATAGATACACAGGGAAAAGACCATAGTGAATTGCTAAATCAGGGCATTGATATGGGGGATATTGTGTATCTTCCCTGAATAAAAGGAAAGAAAAAAACATGCTTGTATTTTCTGATTTGCAGGCAACAAAACATAAAGGAAAGTGGTTTCAAAATAATGAGTATCAAGTACACTAAAAATATTGCATATTACTTTACCTCTATTACATGAAGGTAAATAATTTTACCTTTATTACATATAGGAAAAATATAGAGAGTTGTATTAATAAAGGTGAAACAGGAAAATAGATATACATTCATAAAAATTATTAAGAATCTTTTCAGTCTTCTGGCAGCCTTCTGTCTATTGAGGGAAGATAAGAAAAAAAGAGCAAGTGTGTACCATGAATAACGGGCATCTGTGCCTGAATCCTGTTGGATATAGTCACATATGAGTCAGAGATGGAGCTGGTCATTGAGGCAGAAATGACTTCTTAGGAAAAACACACTAACATAGGAACAAGAAAGATGAGCAGCCTGCCATCTGTGGAACAGAGACAATAAGAGTGAGATGTCTGGAAAAGTACAGGGGCAAAGGTAGCCTGGCAAGGCTGGGATAGCAGAGGTGGAGTGCTCCAAGGTGTGAACCTCAAATGCCACCCTCTCGGAATCTATGACTGGTGGTGGTGTGTGACTGCAGTGAAGGCATTTCTCCTGAGAGTTTCTCTATCCCAGCTATGTTTATAGGGAATATAACAATTCTGGAATTTGCATTGCTCAAATGAATCCCAACCACCTTGTCCTTTCTTTAAATCACCATCATTTTGAATATATGTGTAATATCATGATTGGTCCAAGACTAAAAGTTAGGTTATCAATGCTACTATACCATGGTCACCCACAAATTAGAAATGTCAGTCTCCCCCTGATTGACACAGTCACTACACTGCTGAAAAAGAAAGACAGCAGGATGAATCTGTCAATCTGTCTCAGATAATAATAATAACAACTGTAATGGTAACAACAACAACAATAATAATAAATCTATATTAAATCCAGTAGGATCTGTAATAACTTGGGGATTGTGCATAATAGTCCCCCAAATTGTGTTTTTATTCTGGACTGTCACCAAATAGATGTCAGAAGACTTTTTGTGATACTGAAAAGTGATCACATAATTTTCAAGATGCTTTCTCAAAAGGCTTATTTGTCTTTGAATAACACTCTTGTCTGCCTGTTTTGCCCCTCTGGAGTCTTGTTTCATGTCATGTTCTCTCATCTGCTGCGCCTGAGGGCTCTTCCAGTGGGCTTTGAAGTAGGGACGCTCTGCTGTCTCCTCTCCTTAGAATGCCCCACCATGTATTTTTCCAGATCTGCCTCCTCTTCTCTGAGATTTCATCTCCACAGTCTTTCCTCAGAGGAGATTATTCTGACACCCCCATGTCCAAGGCACTTGCTCTTATAGTCTTCACAACACTCATCACCATATGAAATTGCCTAAATCACTGTGTACTTCCTTATGATCTGCTTTTTACTCCCACAAACACAAAACCATTAAATATAAATTTTGAAAGGAACTGTACAGAGAGTGTATGAATTATCATCCCATATGTCTCATATGCCACTATGGGACAGTTTGAGATTAGTTTAATTAAACTACAATTGGCTAAAGCACATGTACACTTTAGAGAATAACTAAGGCATACATAGTACCTGGAGAAGGAATAACAAGAGGGTGCTGTTAGCTTACTAAGACTGAAGGAGAGAGAGGGTCTAGGGACACAGGCATTATCTAGTGAGGGCCCCTGGGATAGAAGAAATGGAATGTGGGCTACTATGGGAATAAAAGCCCAGGCCAATTTCTGTTTTACTTGACAATACACTGCCAATAGACCTAAGGCTTCCTGGAGCCAAGGAGCAAAGTCTAGAAAAGTATTAAAGTAGATCTGTGGGGCGGGGGAGGGGTGGGAAAGGAGAGGGGAGGCAGCAATTGATTGTGTCTATTATATCCTCAATTCTTTTTTTAATTATATTTATTTTTTTATTAGTTACACATGACAGTAAAATGATCTTGACAATTCATACATTTGAATCAAATGGGGTGTAATTTCTCATTTTTCTGATTGTACAGGTTGCAGAATCATATTGGTCATACAGTCACGTATAAACAGATAGCAATAATAATGTAATAATAATAATATAATATCTATTTTATTCTGCTGCCCTTCCTACCTCCCTTCCTCTCCCCACTCCCCTCCCATCACATCTCTCTACCCAATCTAATGTGACACACTTCTTCTTTTTTTTCTCCTCACAACATTATATGTGTATTCTGTATAATGATGAGGGTCTCCTTTCATCTTCCATGCAATTCCCCTTCTCCCTCCTTTTCCCACCCATCTCTCTTCCCTATTTAAAGACCTAAAAAGAGCATAGTACAGGGACACAGCCACATCAATGTTTATAGCAGCACAATTCACAATAGCTACACTGTGGAACCAACCTAGATGCCCTTCAATAGATGAATTGTTAAAAAAAAAAGTGGCATTTATACACAATGGAGTATTACTCAGCACTAAAAAATAACAAGATCATGGCATTTGCAGGGAAATGGATGGCATTAGAGCAGATTATGCTAAGTGAAGTTAGCCAATCCCTAAAAAACAAATGCCAAATGTCTTCTCTGATATAAGGGGTGTGACTCAAAATGGGATAGGGAGGAAGAGCAGGAGAAGAAGATTATATCCTCAATTCTAATAACAAAAGGTGAATGAAATGTTTACTTTAGTACAAGGCCTGCCTGATCTGTGGTCCCATGTCTTAGTACTGAACTTTACCTCTTCATTCAAAAATTAGCTTTTGTAAAATTATATACTAGATGATCACAGATGCTTTTTATGATATTTTTTCCTATATAATATTGTGTTATTTTTTATCTCAAAATGGCATTCTTGGAACATTTACTGTATTTTATAAAATAATCAGGCATTCATCAAGATTGAGGGACTATTGCCAAAGAAAATAAACTCTCTGAAGACTATTTTTCTTTGTTATATTATTTTAAATGTGTAAAACTATCTCAATCATATATGTCCATTTATATTGGCAGAAACTATGTAACAATATTCTTCCCATTCTAGTTGTCTTGATTAATACATTAGAAATATCCTCAGTTGGAAGATATTAAAATCATCCCAGGATTAATTATCTCTGTCTCCTTTTATCCAATAAATATGATTTATTTTAGAATTCTATGGGATGAATTAAAGTAAGTGGCATCATTTTTGTGAAATATTTATACTGTTCTATAAAATTCATTGGTTTGTTTTCAACTGCTCTCCTATAAGTCAGCCACTGTATCTATATACAAATACCAAAAGGAAGGTAGATAGGATGGACACTAATACTAACATGAAAACTTAGTTGGCTTGAAGCATTTTCTTCTGCTTCCTGCTGTCTGGTATGGAAGTACTGCAGCTCAGTTCTTTGCAAAGTCCTCCTACATCAAAACCATGTAATCTATTCTTGCTTGTTTGATTGGTTTTTATATTTTAATTGATTGATACACAAGTGGCCATAAGAGGAATAATTTCCTGAAAGAGAAATTTTCAGCATTTTAAAAAGTGATGTAATGAAAAATTCTCTTTTCATGTTCAATATTAAAGTCTTCCCGATTCCCCAGATTTGTACAAGTTACAAAAATGTGCAAATGTTGCATTTTATTTTTGTGGAACCATGGTTTCTTGAATGTAAGTGATGGCGGTAAGAGCATCATTCTCATCATCACATATATTCTTGCTCTTCCAAAATTTTAATGTACTACCTTATAGTTAGTTAGGCAGCATGGTACCAAAAGAGGGCAAGGAACAGAAGGCAGGTCACCTATCATACCCAGGGCAGATGAAGAGGGCAGGGTGGCAGATGCCATGGGGACAACTTGACAAAATTAAAAATCACAGGGGGAAAAAAGATCACAGGAAAAAACAGATATTCTGAAAGTGAGTTATATGTATCTACCCCCTTTGCAATTGTATCTTAATGTTTTGATCTAACTTCATTTAAGTACATAGCTTTTTTATACACTTCACTAAGCAGAAAGAAACAAGTCCAAAATTCTCTCTCCCTTTCTCTCTTTCCTGCCTTCTCTCTCTTTTCTTTCTCTCTAATTTGATATTGAGGATTTTCAAACACAAACAAATTAAACAAATAAAAATATTTTATATATATTTGTAATTATTATATTTAAAATAAATTGTGCAAAGCTAGGCCTTAGTGAATAGAAGAACAAGTCAGTAAGCATATGAACATATGAATCAAACTCAGGGATTTATCTAAAATTTGCAGAAAGCATAACTCAGAAAGAAGTCACACAGATTAAGGTAGGCAGGACAGAGACATTAAAAACTAGAGATGAAAAATCTTAGTTGTAAGATTTAGTTGGAAATAAGGCATCAGGAGCTTAAGTTGGAGACAAACAGATTGAATCAAAATGGTGTCAGTACCAATTCTTGAATAAAACATCAGTAGCAAAATGAAGGCTGTCATTTTATAATTATTTCTTCCAAGTGTCAAAAGAAATTTCAGATTGCAGTTAAATCTGAATTGGCTTCAAAATGGCATTTGGTAGTTGGATAGTAAGTAGAAAGTAAAGATAAAATGAGGATGTATATTTGGTTTGTGATTTCAATGCTATGTGCTCCTGTTGCCACTCTTTGTCATACATACTTGTTCCCTTACAAAACACCACTATTAGTGCCACACAGGTTGAAGGCAAAGGCTGTCCCATCTTACCTTAAAACCATTGACTGAAAATAGGAATTAGGTTAATGCATTCAGTTTTTTTTTTTTTAAAGAATGCTGGAAGCTTTTACTTACTTCCTTTTGAATAAGTGTAAATATAAATTAGTTCTAAATTTGGACACAAAAGTAGAAACTGAACATCATGTATAAATATGCATATGAATCATTAAATTTATGACTAAAAATGTAATTATGGATAAATTCACTCGAACAATCATTTATTTGGTCAACCAGCTGTTGAGTTCCTTCCAAATATTGGGCATTGTCCTAGGTGCTGGAGGACCTGGTGACAAAGGAGACAGAAGTCCCAGCAATTATAAAGCTTAATGATACCTAAATGAAAAATCTATTGCTAAAGTAACTGAGGGAGTTGGTGAAAGACAAAATATATTGTGCAAAGGAGATTATTCATGAATTTAAAAAAACTAAGTGGCATATTTATCCTAGAAAATGAAAGTGAAGAAGAAAATGGTAATCATTAGAAAGTGAACACTCAACACAAATTGACCATGTACATTTTTTCACATGATTATGTTTACCAATTTTTTAAAAAAATTCTTATTTGAAATAGACACATTTGTATAAATAAAATTTAACCTAATGTTCTTAGTTATATTTTAGAACTAATATGGTAGTTTTTAATAATTCCTCACTGCTGCTCTATATCTCATTGTAGGGTTGTTTCCGAAATTAAATTATATCTTAAGTATTGAGCATTTAAGGTGTTTTTAAATAACACATGTTTTCTCACGGCCATAACTTTGCTAGTGAATCTACATAGAATCATTTTATTGTGGTTGCAATCTATTTTATTATGGAAAGTACAGGATTTGTGATGTTTGTATTCTGTTACTATTTCCCCCTCAAGGTATTATTAGAACAGCTTTGCCAAACATGGGTAGAGAAGTCAAAGAACAATACCAAGTTCTCATTCAAGCCAAAGATATGGGAGGACAACTAGGAGGACTGGCTGGAACAACAGTAGTCAACATCACCCTCAGTGACGTCAACGACAATCCAATTCGCTTCCCCAAAAGTATGTAATTTACCCTAACTCAAAATTTGCAGAGCCATATGAAATTATTGAATTACAATGTTATATAATGCATTAGCAATTAAAATCATTTCCCAGACATTTTTTTGGTTTCAGGGAGCATAATTCAACAGACAAAAATTGCATGACATCAGAATTTATAATTTCAATGTATTTCACATCCCATATTATTTTAATAGAAAATAGAGTTAATAATTGAACAATCAGACTTATTAAATCAATGTTAACTAAAACAAAATATTTATAGTTATTTGGGTGGGATCTTACCCTGATACATTATTAACTTAAGACGTAACACAAATATACATAATCTGATATAAGGCATCATATTTATAATACATGTACCATCAGATTTTTTATTATATATTTAACATAATAATTCTGTGACTCCATTTTTGTAAATATACACATGGAACTATATTCATATACTTTTGTGAATAGGATGATATTGATGATATTTTATTATTTTAGTTCTGACTAGTTATTTCATTTTAGTTTTGCAATAGGTGAAAATTGCTACAGTTTCTTTTGATAATAGAATGGTTCACACCTGTATCCTCTCTATAACTCTGTGTTTCCCTTTGAAAATGAGTATTTCTCACTTGTATTTCATCTAGTTTTCTGTTACAGTATTACATTTAACACCAATCAGAACCTATTCACTTCCCAGTGCATTTTGGGGAATTATTTCTCTGTTCCTCAGAGTTAGAATATTGATGCTGAATGGTTTTAGTCGTAGTTTTATAAGAAATTTGATTAAGTCACCAGGTAGTTTTTTTGTCTAGAGAGTTTAAAAACCAAAATGATTTTTTCTTTTTCCACTTCAGAAGGACAATTAGGGAGTTCATCTACTAAAATCTGTAGCACTAAGAATATTTAAATAATTGTATGTTTTATTGCTTTGGCTACATGTTTTCATATTTGAATGCTTTGTCACTTTTTTCTATATAGTTTCAACCTATATTTTCTTCATTGGTATATATTTTTATTCAGTAATCAGAAAGTCTAATTGCCAAATGTTTGGAATGGCATTTAGAAATCATTATACTTTAATGCATATGTTGATTAGTCAATTGAACCATTCTACCAGGACACATATTAAAAAATGCCATGTGATTCATGCTAAACATACATAGTTTCTGTCAATTTAAAAAATTTATGAATATGTTTCAAAGATAACACCAAACTTTAGAACATGGAAAGTATATAACAAAGTTTACTAGATAACGTTATGAGCAATAACACAAAATTCCTTAAAGCAATATTTTTTCTTACTTTTTTATTGAGGGAAACAGAAAAAAACATTAAAAGGAGAAACAAATAATTAATTTGATTACCTATCATATGATCTCATTAAAGAATATGGTTCAAATTCTAAAAGCTATTCATGTTTTTCTTTTTTTTTCTGTAGTTCTTTCTTATTCCTTTCTTTCTGTTTTATTTATTTTTTTAATTTTTTTTATGTCTGCTTTAAATTCGGCAAGCTGTGATAGATTATTGAGCAGTATGGATTGAGAGATTATTCTGTTTGCATGTAAAATGTGGGATATTAAACATGCGTTCAGATTCAGGTTTTGTGTATATAAAGCCTGTGGAATCTATAGTGTAGCAAATATGTTCTGGGAAATGTGATATTCTTATTTATATGGGTGATAGTGGTGTTTCCAGGTCAGAAATTCAAAACCACTACCATTGGAAAGATGTCCTATTAGTGGGTATGTGTCAGGGTTTTAGCCCCTGGTTTCCTCCTGACCTGCGGGAGACATGGGGAAAGCATGCCCTGACCAGGATGAGCCAAGAAAGGCAAAGGTTGACTGGCCTTCGGCACCCAGGCGCCCACACCCTGCCCTCCCTCGCTGAAAGACAATCAGACACGCTAGGGAGACCTTCAAAGCAGGATCTTGTTTATTGAGGAAGTACACACAGCTAATATAATGCTCAGGAGCCAATCAGAATAAAGGTCAGAGGGGTGGGGTGAGTTCACTTGTACACGCTTCCCATGTTCTGTAAGGGAAGGCATGAGCTGTCCACGAGGGTGGAAGAGTACTGGACCTATCCTGGAGGTGGTCTGTTTTTTCTGTCACCACCACACTACCTACTGGCTGATTGCCAGGCGCCATCCCAGCCACATGTGCGGCCCCAAGACCGGGAAGCAGGCAGCAAGTCATGTCCTACAGGTATGGGTGAAGAGTATTTTGTAGAAGTTTAGGCAGGGATAATAGACCTGGAAAATACACAATGAAAGTCTTGATTCAAGAGAAGCTACATATAGTTAGGAGACACAAATTCCTGCTTAGATCCCACTGAAACAGAAAGATAACTTTAGATCGTATGTAGGGGGTAAAAGAATATGGATAGGTCCATAGGCTTGTTGGGTATTTATTCAAGTTTCAATTTGTGTTTTTAAGGGTGATTAAACAAGAAAGTATGTGAGAGAAGAGAGCATTGAAACTGTTAGAGCATTTATAAGCTATTCCATGAACTTTATGATTACTGTCTTATCTTCTTTTTTACAATAACATTATTAGATTAATATTTATCACTTTGCCTATAAAGAAGATGGACCCTTAGAGAGATAAATACTCAGTTATCAACAATGAATTGAAGTTACAAGTTTTTTAACTCTGAAGTTCACAATTCTTCTAATTTAACATGATATTAAAAATAAAAACTATGGTTTTCTTTATATGCCACTCTAAAACAATATTATTTTAAATGCACCTCTAAAACAATCATAACATATATTAAACTGCCTATACTCATAAAGAGAAAAATGAGAGGGCAATAGAAAATTACTTAGCAGATCACTGTGATCAAATTATTTTATGATTGTATTACATGCACATTTGAACCACTGTCTAGCATTATAATAAGTGGGAGATATTGTTGAATTATTTGAAGGAAGAAGGTTTTCATGTTTTGCATGAATAAAAAATTAGTCAAACTGCCTGAAGTTTTACATGTCTTTGTGTCAAAACTTTTTTAGTGTAACATCATTTTGAATTACATTCGTCAGAGGAAAAGACAGAATACATTTATACACAGTAAAACCATTTCTTTCGAGGCCAGTGCTCATTTAGCAGAAACATTTCTCATATGGAGCAATTAAACAGCAAATGTGACATAAAATTATGAACTGAAATGATATCTATTTGAATGTTAATGTCAAGAAAACATGTATTTCCTACATAAATAACTTAAAGGAGAATTCCCCAGACTAGCTATATTTGCTCATGACTCTTAAACAGTTATGATAAAAAATCTTGCTTCAGATGAATTTGAAATACTTTTTCCATTGCTTAAACATGCACAACATAATTTCTTAGAATTTACTTATCACAGTGCTTTATGGCAATGTGTATTCATATGCATGTATGACTTATTAAGCCCCCATTTGCATCCATTTTCTTCTATAAAAGGAGATGGGAAACCATAAATGGCAAATGTATTTGTATAAAACTTATGAAAATAGTTTATCATTTTACTGCTGATTTAAAATTTATTGCCCCATGATTTTATAACTTTTCTCAGTCTGATAATGATGATGATGACTATGGTATTGACTAATAAATTACTATGTTTTACACAACATAGAAATTGTTGTGTGACAATGATTTGGATGTTCCTTCTCACTTAACTCTTATAATGACTCAGTTTCAGAAATAAAATTGCAATGCTATTTTGTTTAAAAAGTAAAAGAGATTCATCCAGGAACTTCATTTTTAAATTAACTCTCTCTCTAGAGTGGAAATTTATTTTTGATGCCTATGTTTACCCAAAAAGTTCCTCCAAGTAACCCAGAAAAGTGTCCACAAATGAAACCAACAATACTGGATCAGAAGTGGAAATAACCTGATACCTACAAAAAGAACTCTATCTAAAATCATATGAAGAGAAAGTATTTTCTTTAAAAAATGTTTTGCATGAGAGTTATATGGCTCCTATCTATTACAATCAGGGATATCTCTAGAGGATCTTTATTTGTAAGTAAGCTACAAAAATATTAATGATTTCTATTACATGAATTTGAAGTGGCTAAACCATCTAACAAGCTGATCTAAAGTATATATTATGAAATCAAATTACTTAAGTAATGGGGTCGATTCAAGAGTATAAACATATATGCACATAGATATTTATATGGTTATATATACACAAACATACACACAGTCTCAGAATATGTGTTATATGTGTTAAAATAGAATATCTCCTGGCCTTTGAGTTCAGAGAAGGCCTTGTACTACTCATCTGGATATGGTGAGGATCACTCAGTTCCTTTCACAAGCTTCCTTGTTACTCCCAAGTGCATTTTTTACACCTCACTTCCTATCTTGCCTGGAAATTCTGGCTAAGGGCAGGCGACCTGTTTATTCTCCAAACACACAAAAAAAAACAAACAAAACCTAATAACACTCCCATAATATGGCTAATCAAAGCCTTTGAGCCTGGTGTAAGTTGGATACAAATGTTACAAAGTTGTAATATGTATACACTATGTATTTATGTTACATTATTGCAGAAGGGCAATAATGTAACATAAATTACATTAAGGGCAATAATGTAACATAAAACAAAATGCCATGCATTGCTTTTTAGATAAAAGAGCTTTGATATGTGATAAGGACTGAAGTATACAGTAGTGTAGAGAAAGCCCACAGAAACAGTAAGTGAAGCAGAGCCTGGAGATATCTCAATAACAGAGTGGAAAGGACACGGGGATCTTCTGGACTCAAAAAGGAAGTTAAGTAAGAGGAAGACCAATGAAGAAATGACTTCAGCAAGAAGATGGCTTTTGTGTTAATATGATGAGCTTGATGGAGGGGAGAAAGCAAAAGGCCATTGAAAAAGGCTTTAAAATCCTTAAAAAGTGTTTTCAAAATCGAAGCCACAAAGAAATATTTCTAAGATATATAAGCAAAGAAGTGATACATGAACTCTCACACAAAGAGAAAAAATAACTGAATTAAAGAAATCATGCTCTGTTTATCATTCGAGTATGAAAAATCTTGAAAAGAAAATGAAGTTATGAGAAGATGAAAAAAAGCAGATCAAGTCTTTAATACTTAAATTTCTGACATTAGTGACGGTCTTTAACCATAGTTGTGAAAGAATCCTAAAGCTACCTTTAACTCCATATGGTTCACATTTCTGTACTTCATTTTTGCTTTATTATTGGTCTTAGGAGCTATATAGACAAAGAAACTGGATTTTGAAACTGTTTTGTTAATAAGAGCAACACAGAACCAAGTGTAATAGTAAAAACCTTGGAAACAAAATTCTGATATGTAAGAAATATATCTTATTAACAAATATTTGATGTAATAAAATATATCATTCAATAGAAAAATAATTAAAACTGCAGTTTTATTGAAGTAATAAATTGAAGTAATTGAATAATGTAAAAATAATATAATTTTTTATTTGAACCTGCATAAAGAGAATAAATTTTTAAATTTCTTCCCTCAAGCACCAAGTATAGATTTTTTAAGTAACTGACAATCACACAACTTGGAATAAAAACAGTGATAAACTTATGAACACAATATATATAAATGTACTGGATGGGAATCCATATCATTACAGAACAATGGAAATGTTGGAAGAAATGATATCTACATTGATTACTGAAATAATATTATTATAATAGTGTTAGTGGAAAACCAAAGCTATACTGAAATACTTACAGCACTGCAAAACATGACATCCTATTTAAAGGTTTGTATATATAGAACTATGAAAAAGTAGAAGTGAAAAGACAGAAAGGGAAGGAAGGAAAGAAGGAAGAAGAAAGAGAAGGGGGAGAGAGAAAAAAAATCAAAGAGAGCATTGAAACCATTCCTGAAAAAATAAATGATAGTCAGATATTTATACATGAAGAGATTTGTAGTGATAGCTAGTGAAACATTAAGGCACGGGCAACTAAACAGGGAAAGTCCAACAGTCAAATACAGGCAATAGAAAAAAAGAAAAGCCAGTGCATTTGCACATGATTCATGATGGTATGATGGCCATTAAGAAATCAAATTAAGAGACAGCTAGTTGGACTGTCAGTTAACGAATTGGTTTTGGCTAAAAGAAACTAAACTCTGACATGAGAGAGAATATTACAAAACTTCATCTCTTCCAGATTACCTTATTAAAGTCTCAAAAGGAAATTCATGAGTAACCAATCCTTTGAATAAATAGATGAGGTCAGCTGAATTTGAAAGTCTAAATATTTATTTGTTTTAAGTACATCTATATCTATCTATATCTATATTGATCTTTATTTTTATTTGTTTTTATGTGGTGCTGAGGATCAAACCCAATGCCTCACAGGTTCAAGGCAAGTGCTCTACTACTGAGCCACAATCCCAGTCTTGAAAGTCTAAATATTTATCAAAATTTTGTTAGTTTACTTATTTTTGGTACCAGGAATTGAACCCAATGGCAAATAACCACTGAGCTACATCCTTGGCCATTTTTATTTATTTATTTTTATATTGAGACAGAGTCTTGCTAAATTTCTTAGGGCCTCCTAAATTTGCTGAGCATGACTTTGAACTTGTGATGCTCCTACCTCAGCTTCCTGAACTGCTGGGATTACAGGCATCTGCCACCATGCCCAGATAGGCTCTTAGTTTAAAGGTGCTCAATTTTTTTCTAAATCATAAGAAAATTTGTATTATTTTTGTGGAATATTTTGGTAAGGTTATTTGACAATTTATGTTAGAATTCTTAATGTGCTATATCTTATTTGATTAATCAGAAATTATAGGGATAAAGTCAACTGAAAGAACTGTTTACATATTTAAAAAAGGATTTAAGGGAATATTAAATGCACTCTGTTAAGATGAATGAACAATGGAAAGTTAATGATGCACTTGAAAGGATGTGAACTCTTGCCAAGATCTACATCATGTTTATTACCATGTAACAGGAATAGTGAGTATATAATTCATATGTATTGAATATATATATATATATATATATATATATATATATATATATATTATAGAATGTGAAAGAGATTTTTATTCTGATAATAATTAAGTAATATAAATGGGCTGTTGAAATTCCAATGCAATTTTTTGAAAAAAATATAAAGGACAATTAGATTTGTAGGGAAATATAGATATGTTTATTGAAACTGTAGTTACTATAACTGCAGTATTAGATGTAAAACTTATACTTGCATAGAGGTACTTTGTAAAAAGGAAAGGAGAATCAGAAGTCCAGAAAAAAATGTAGTCAGTTTTCCTTTTTTTTTTTTTTTTTTTTGCACTACAGGCATAGAAAGAGTGTAGAAATAAATTAATTTTATCTTTAAAGCCTCATCCCCTTTTGAATATTTTTAAATCTCCTGATAATCTTTTTCTCCATATTTTCACTGACTGTGCTCTTTAATCTTTGAAAATAGAAACCCTCCTGTTTATGCCTAACCCACTAAGTCACACATTATTGAAATGTACATGCTTCAATAGGGCTGAAAGTATTAATTTTGAGTTATTTGTATTTTAAAAGCTTGCTTACTAACAAAATATTGCCTCAGTTTAATTGATTTCAGGTAGTAAAATGAGACCAAGTGGACAAACCAAATAAAGTAATCATTCTGTGGGTCAGAGATGCCACTTGACTGGTCCTTCTCATAACCTAGAACACCTGAAACAGGTGTTGAACAGATTATCTGAGCTTATAGGGCACATCTCCCAGGACTGTGTTCAATGATGACACATAGTTGACTTGAAATTGTCTGTGGTGGGAGTTCTTATGCCATAGAAGTTGACAAACACTAAAACTCAGGGCTTATACCTGCATTCCCTCCCTACTCAATATGTGTGTTCACAGTCATACCCTACCAGGGTATGAATGGGAATTATGATAACAGTATAGACATCATAGTTCTAATGTGATGATAAAAATATTTATTGATGGGAAAGATTTTAGATACATGCTACAAAATGTAAAGCAGTTTAGAAATGATTCCTAAAAATATTTATTCTTCTTAAAGGGTAATATGTATTTTAAAATGTCTTTCTTTCCTTCATATTTATGTCCATTGACTTTCTAAAAGCTTTATACATTTATTCCATGTTATTTCTGTGTCAGAAAATAATGTACTCACTCCCTGTGAGTGATAGACATGACCCTGTCTCTTCTTGCAGAAGAGCATGAGGAAGACATTGCAGGTACCTCAGAGAGAAGTACTATGGGAGACTCAGTTAGCACACAATAACAGTAATACAGAGAAGAAATATGTGTGAGATCTCTGTTAGCAAAGACTATGGTAGTTGTGAAAATGATAATATGTGTATAGATTTCAACAATTTTATTGGATCAAAAAATGGTAGTATTTATTTTCTATCAATGGAGGATTTTAATTTATGGAACAGGAGAAATACTACTTGCTGAGACATTGCATATTAGATATCTTTTGGGGGACATGGCAATCCTATAAGCTCTATGTGGAATGCAACAAGATCGATGCCTTGAAGTTTTGGAACATCATAATGTTTTGCCAAGTATAAAACTCAGAAGTTGTATATAGAGAAATTTAAAATATAAAAAAAAGTTAGTGTGAATAGAGTAAATGAAGTCAAGAGGATAGATGAAATTAACTAGAAGAGAAAAATCAAAGGGGCGGCTGGAGACAATGGCTCTTGACCATGATTGTCAATAGAACCAGAAGGAATGTAAAAAATCCTGTTATTCAGGTCTAAACACAGAACCACTAAAGTAACCCCTCTTTGGGTTATTCTTGGGCTGCAGCATTGTATCCAAATCTTTCCATATGATGCTAACATGCAGCAGGAATTTTATCTGATCTTGAGGACATAACAAAGGGCATTGGGGAGGGGACAGCTGTGAAGTGGAAGAAACCAGAACTCTATATAGAGAATGTAAGAGATGTTAGAAGTGTGCTTCAAAAAAGAGGGAATGTTGAAGAGGGTTGAATGATGCCCAAAAATTGTTAAGAATTTAATGACAAAGAAATAAAACTGGCAATATCAGAGGAAATCTTTAACAGAATAGTGGCTTCAAAAACCAGCCTAAGTCTACATGTGGCTTGCTTGTTAGGTAGAAATAGGTCACAGTGACAATAAAGGAGAAATTTTGTTAAAAAGGGGACAATAACTAAAAGAGTGCCTGGAGTCAGTTTGGAGCAAAAGAAAAACTTTGTGAAATAATCAAATATGAACACTGTCTATTCTTGGGAATATCTCAGTTAAGAAGAATATTGATTGTGAAAACAGACTGTGTGATAAATTGTACCAGTATTTGCATATTGCTGGAGTTCAATAGTAAGAAGGGAAGATGAAGGATATCTCAATTGAAATTGGCTAAAAAGCGGGAGGGGGATGCTTACAGATGTAATAAAAGTTTATTATTGAAATTTTTACCATGATGCTAAAATTCAGTGAATATCATCTAGACAAGTATTGTCCAAAGTCAAATGTAGAATTTAAAATGAAAATGTCAGGATGCATTTAAGACTGTTGAGTCATTAGTCAGAACAAGATATTTTGTGTGTTTTTTTAAAAAAAAAAACACTTTTTATAGAGTATGGGGAATAATAGAAAAAGTTTATGCTGAGGTATTCTTTGAGAGAGTCATGAAGAGTTCCCATATAATCAAAGTAAGTAGTGTGGTTGCTCTTTTCCTAGCCTCAGGTATGTAGAGAAGAGCCTCCTCAGCAACCAGGGCAGATCACAATGGCTGCTGTTATTTTCCCAGACAGGGAGCAAATCCTTGGGATAGTGTTTTCCATATGTTTAAGAATGTTGAAGTACCCAAGGAAAGCTGTTTGTAAAAATAATTACATGATAACCAAAGGAAGGGTAAAGATGTAGCTGCAGAAGGGAAAAATACCCAAGAGTCATTTTAAGTCCTACAAAGGAGATTTTCCTCATATTGAGAATTTGTGTGTGGAGTGCATCACTGAGGGATCTGGAGGGTGAGGCAGTGTTCTATCAAAGTAGAGGCAATTCCTTGCTCTTGGGGGTTGCAGGATGAGATGCTTCCAAGATTCTTCACTCACTGCCACTCAGATAAATCAGACCTGGAGAAGCAAAACTATACCTTAAAACAAGGACACACCAAACCCCTAGCTTTGCTGTGTCCTACAGTTGGGGAGTAATATCTTGGAGAATTAATAGGGAACAAAAAACTGACCACTATATTGTAGTTACTGCTGCAGATGATGTTCTGGCTCAACATTGTTTTCATCCAAGGAAAGACATTCACTGAGGAAATGGAGAGGGGAAGAAGGAGAAAAATGAACATGCTGTACCTATTCCAATAACAGGAATATTAGTGAGGGATTGTTTGCAGGTTTGGGAAAGTGAAAAATCTACATAACACCATTCTAATTTTATTCTGTGAAATACAGTTCACAGTCGTTACCTGGGAAAAGAATTAGTGAAGTTAGTAAAGCTGAGTTTGTGGAGAGTGGATTGGTTTAAAATAGAAATGAAAAGAGAATGGTAGTTACTTTAGCATCTGCATACTTTGCAAGCAATGAGGAAGGTGAATTCTAGGTTAATGATCATAATTTAAACCAATATCTAGCTGTCTTTCTTGTTTTTTCTTAGTCATACATCTCTCCTCTTTAGAAGATTAATTATGACTATTAAGGGTTGTCTTTTGTCAGATATAGTAATAAAAGAATGTCAGAAACCAGGCATGGTGGCTTATCCTGTAATGCCAGCAGCTTGGGAAGCTGAGGCAGGGGAATCACAAGTTCAAATCCAGCCTCAGCAATTTAGCAAGACCCTGAGCAACTCAGCAAGACACTGTCTCTAAATGAAATATTATAAAGGGCTGGGGATGTGGCTTAATGTTTAAGCATCCCTGAATTCAATCCCTTGTACAAAAAAGGTGGGGGGCATTGGGAATATATATAGGCCACACATTAATAGTTTATTGAAATGATAAATCAAACTTTTCAAGTGCATATGGAAAGGACAGGAACAAGATGAGAATTTATACAGATTAATATACCAGTGGTCCTTCTGATATTGGAGTTGATAGATCACAGTGGGAGTAGCTGAACAAAGAAAATTATAAGTCAGGAAATTCTTAGCCTATTAGCTTTTTCATGTGGTTGTTTCTGTGGATTGATTCTATGGATTGATGGTTCTGTGGATTGTTTCCTATTAGATGACCTCACAGACCCAATATCAAGTTGGCTCAGTTCACACTCTCAGTCTAAATATCATACATGGAATAGAATTATAAACATTTCTTCAGACCTTCGAAGTTGCCATGCTAGATTAATATTTGTGATTTTTCAATTAAATTCTTCAATGACATTAAATTGTTAACACTCCTAGATATGTTTAAACTCATTTGAACATTACACAATATATACATATTTTTAAAAGTAAGATGGGGAACCTCATAAATATGTATAAATTTATGCTCTTATGTAATCATTCAAAAGAAAATCATTGAATTCTGAAATAGACAAAACTATAAAAAGTCTGTTTATCCATTTTTATATTGTCTTCATCATCCTGTGGACAAAGCTACTAGAAGCTGCAGTTGGACCTAATCTTTTACCTGAATTACAGGCATGCTAAGTAATTAACTTACTATATAAATATGATTTACATCTGGCCCTATATTTTTGCATTGTTTTATTTGCATAGAACCAGAAGTTTTAGATGGATGAGTTCTTATTACTCTTAGAAAAGATTTATTGCTATCATTACATAGAATTTATAAAACTTAATCCATTAATTTTAGATATATACTTAACAATTCATGTACATGCTTGTACAATTTAGAAGGGACATTTATAACCTTTGTAAACGTTCTTTTCTCTTTTAGTTGTTGAGAACTGAGATTGTATTAGATATAAACATTTCTAAATTGCACTAGATTTTACAAACATTTTGTTTTCCTTTCCTCTTCTGCGTTCTTTGAATTTCCTTTGTTTTTTTTTCTACTATTGTATTTTAAAAGGGAAATAATTTAACTAAAATAGTAAAGTTGTTGGTGCCCAATCCTTGACATTTTAAAACGTGTTCAACCTGCACTTTTACTAAGTCAATCATTGCTAGAAAATGCTTCTCTTTCAATTGATACAAGTTTTTCAATGGCTTTAGGTAATGATAAATTTGTGAACAATTTAAGATGAAAAATTTCAAAACTTTTTTAGAAAACTTATATCAGTAGAGTAGAATAAACACTAGTTCTCTTCAAATTTATTGTCACTAGTCTCATAGACATTCTGAGAGTGAGTAGGGATAGATTTGTCATTCCTGAGGTTCTATTTACAGATGTTTAATGTGTTTGGTTTAAGCCCAGATTGAAGTCAATTTTGTCATCAGAAAGGTCTTTTCTTGTGGACTTTTTTTTTTAATTAAAAAACTGCTTTAGCATTTTGAAGACAGAGGACCTAAAATATTACTAAACTATCAAAATATTTTGTTATTCCTGAATTCTCCAATTTTCAGAACAAGAAAATAAATATTTTAGTAAAATTTAAAATAATTTTTCAGCATTCTCTTTTTTTCATTCTCACACATTTGTACGCAGCTTTCTCTTTCTTATTGTTATTCATATAGAAAAAATATTATAATGCATATTCATGGGGACATTATCAATAAAAATATTAATTAAAATTTAATTAGTAGTAATGGATAATATAAATTATGTTATTATACACACACACACACACACATATATATATATATATATATATATATATATATATATATATATATATAAACTAAATTTTATTTACTATTGTACCAGTGAATTTTTGAAAATAAATCTACAAGATGAATCAAAATTATTATTACACCAATCTTAAAAATAAAAGAATCACTAAATATTTTGCCCAAGGTCACAGAGATATAGGTAAAGTTTCTATAAAGTTATTATTATTTTTTTAACTTACAACGATGTTGGTTGCTTTCTCTTGGTATGTTCTTTACATACTACATTATTTGTCTATTATTACATTTGCTTAAGAAATCAAATCATATGCAATTAGGTGAAATTAGATGGCATTTCAAGGAAAAAGCATACAGGATCATTATTTAAACAATTCTATGTCTAAATCTAATTATGTAATCTACAGTTAGGTGATTGTGTATGTATATGCATATACACATTCTGAATATTAAATGTAAACTTTTTTAAAAAATTGTATAATTATTTAGGTGGGCTCAAGGATACAATTTTGAGTTCTTAAAATGTTTAATAATTCATATCAATTTATTCTTAAACATTTCATATTTCTAGCATTCTAGTGCCGCAGTCCGGCTGCACCAAACTAACGGGGGGGGGGGGTGACGAGCAACTTGTGTACATTGATACAGCAGGAGTGGGAGCCGTTTATTGTAGGACAGGAGGGGTATATATAATATATACATTCCACACAGCTTATCTTAATTAACGTAAACTAGATACAAGAGTCAACCAATAAGGAATCTCCACACTTAATGGCTCTCTGACATTACTTCACAAACCACTCCCTCTGGCAAAATGCCAGGCGCCAACTTGACTTGTTTACAGACCCTAACATTCTAGTATTTAAATTTTTTAATTTGTTCTTTCTAGGTATACATGACAGTAAAATATATTTTGACATATTATACATACATGGAGTATAACTTCCCATTTTTTTGGTTTACAATGTGGAGTTATAGTGGTTGTATATTCATATAAAAACATAGGAAAATTATGTCCAAATTATTCTGTGGTCTTTCCTATTCCCATCTCTCCCTTCCCTTCATTCTCATTTATCTAATCCAATGAACTTCTAGTATTTTTAAGCTCCAATTATTACCTGTCATATACAAATGATCTTTATAAATAGTTGAATGTTGAGCTCTTACACAATTTTTTTGTCATCTGAAGACTTATTGCTTTAAATATAAAATGTATTTCAAAAGTAAATTTGTAAAAATTTATTTCATCGTTTTAAAAAAATTTTCACATTGCTGAAAGTTTTCAAGATATTTATAATTTGTTCATTCATTTAATATATTTGGTTATATCATATTTTCTCAGTAAATTAAAACATTATTTATATTCTTTTAAGTAAATATATGTCTCTTGATAGTTTCATTAATGCTTCTGAATTTTCTAAAAGGGAAAAATTGAAGGAAACTATATAAATTTGATCACTAAAATTCCACCTTAGATCATTACATGTAATATTTCTTCTTTCCCAAGGGATTTTGGGAAAGCATCATTTGTGCATTCTATGAATATGTAAATATATTTTTTACTGTGGGTACCATCTCTTGTCATCTGTTTTATTTCTTAATCTGTGTTGTATAGGTAGTGCCATTAAGATGTTTCATATGCATCAAAAGTAGGACACCCAGAAAATGATGGCAGTGTAATTTCATAGTACATCATAAACAATTCAACTTTTGCACAGCTGAAGATTACTTCAGAGTTCTGAATTAATCTGAATGACCCCAGCTTTAATGCTTTTGAGATTCTAGAAATGATAAAATGTCAAGTCATTGAAAATAAACCGACAGAACCTAAACAATCTGACGTGACTAATGCACAGTTTCTCTGGCTTTTTCCATACTCTGTAGCTTCTATTACCAGCTGCAGTATTTTACAGAGCAATGCTTGTCTTAATGAACATGCACATCTTTCACCTTATTGAAATATATGTCTGTTATGTAAAGAACAGAAAATCTACTGTTCTGTGTATTTGAGTTTTACATGCACTAAAACCTCGATGCACAGAAGAAATGTAAGTGATAAATAATTTCTTTATTACGTCTTAATTTTAAGGGATACAGATTAGTCAAATGCTGTTACATCAACCATATATGGACAATGCCACTCTGAATTTACCACAAGTTTTCCAAAGCCATTAAATATTAATGAAATTTGTGAGAATGCTCTGAGATGACAACTCTCAAAAAGAACTGCTTAGATAACTTATAACTTATATTGACAGAGTACTACAAAGTATAGCTATCTTCACATTTATTGTTAATGGACTCATAAAGTGTTCTTTTTTAAAACATAAAATTCACATCTCAGCATAGTGTCTTCAAGGGGGGTTATTTCATCTCTAGTCTGCATTATTTGGTACCCTTCAAAGTTTAAAGTGCTTTTTCTCACAATAGAGGGTCTCAGTTTTGGCTAGACTTTCCATACTCACTAACCATTATCCAGTAGACATGACTCTAGTCTTTATTATTTTTCTCAATATACAATTTATTTATTTTTGCTTCTATACTTTTCAAATAAAAAGCTACCTTATGAAATCTAATACGCAACTTGAAGCTGCTCTAACTGAATATATTGGAAAGTGTCTGCAGAAATACCCTATGCTCTTTATATCCTCCTATTTCCCTAAAGATATCATCCAACACCTGCCCTGCACTCCTCAGGGAGGTATCCTCACCAACCCAACAGAAATCCCCTGTATAGAGCATCATGCTATTGCTCTCAAATCAATTTTTATCCTTTTACTTTGTAATGTTTAACAATAAATTTCCTAACTAAATATCCTATGAGAGGGAGATTTATAGTACTCATTCAACTTAAACCTCCATTTCTCTATTTTTTCAGCAAAAAATTTAAGACTCTAACACTGATGGACCATGAGATTGGACTATGACTCATCATACTATCAATTTAAAGCTTTTATTGGTTCTACTGATTTTTATCCCAATCACACAGTGAGAATCAAATGTTGTAGACTCACTTCCTAATAAATCATATTTATATTTAATTGACATTAAAAATTTTAAAAGGGGGATTCCACTTCTTGGGTCCCTTTCTTCCTCCAGGAGAAGTCTTTTGTGCTGTTCTTTAATAAACTTCTAATTTCTACTCTGAAAAAAAAATATTCAAAAGGAAGTGAAAAATATCTCATATATTCTGTGCTCTGTTACTTTTCTCTGAAATTTCTCTTTGAGAAGTTGAGTAAAACTTGAGTGACTATGCCCCATGCCTTACTGCCACACTAAAAATAAATTCAAGCATCTTCATGCTTGCTCAAAACTCAGGAGTCCCTCAAATCTGTACTTATTGAGAAATATTTGTGATCTGAAGAATGTAGGTGACAATGGTCACATTAATTTCTACTAGGTACTTGTCACTTTTTGATAAAAGACAGATTGCCCTTGAATGTCCCACTTCCCACTTTATCCTTCTTGGAGACAATTGGGCAACATTTAATCCTTTCATTTTTTATTTTTCTAGTTGATCTGGTGGCCTAGGTTTCAAACCCTGCTTAGAATTTTGTGAACATTGAACATCTGGCAGCAACTGTGTTGTTTGGCAAATAAAACCTAATGAAAACAATACTAGTTTATGAGAAATGGCTACTTGGATCAATTACTATGACTTTCATTAAATATGATTCCTTAATAAAGTCTATATCAATGCTCCAACATTGTCATTAGAAAGTTTTATTATCATTTGTTTGTATTGTATATTTACTTATTTAAACTGTATATGGTGTATTCTTTTAGAAAGTCATCTTACATGTATAATACTAAACAATTAATTACTTACTCACAATTATTTTAGGTCAGTATAAACTATACCTTCTAGTGGGACACAGTGGCTCATGCCTGTAATCCCAGCAGCTCAGGTGACTGAGACAGGATCATTGCAAATTCAAAGTCAGCCTCAGCAAAAGCAAGGCGCTGATCAACTTGGTGAGACCTTGTTTCTAAATAAAATACAAAATAGGGCTGAGGATGTGGCTAAGTGGTTGAGTGCCCCTGAATTCAATATCTGGTACCAACCCCAAATATATATATATACCTTCTTTCTTGTGCATCAAATAAACAAGATATAGGTGGATATTTAGCCCTCTTAAGACAGAATGTGTGTTCTATTGAGGTGATGTTCTTTCGATGTCAGTTAAAATAAGGCAGATTTCAAAATAATTTACAAGAAAAAATGGGAAATATTTGGGAGGTAGAGGGTAGCTGGCAAAATTTAACTGTTACCAGGGCTGATGAGATTACCAAGTTTTGCCAACTGATTGTGAAATAACTATATATTCTATAAAAATAATTGGTAATGAAAAATGAAATGACTTAATTTAATAATTTTTCATGCCATCTTGAAGCAAATAATTATAATTTTAAAAAGTAATTTGTTGAGTGAACTTCACCATGCAAGAAAAGTCTTGAGTGCCATCATTACTCAATATTCACATATGTACTAGAATTCTAAAAGAACTTAATCACTGCACTTTGTTTGTCCATGGGAAAGTGACATTCAAAATTTATTTATAGAATTTGAAACTGGAATTCCAGTATCAAAATTAAACATTGAACTTCTTCATTCATTTTAGCATCTGCACTTTTAATTTCCTCCTTTTCTTTTCCTTTTTTTAACTTTGATTTGAATATTATTGTTTACCCCATTAATATTCACTTTGATGAGATGTTCAAAAAATAGTATGTCCTATTTATTTTCTTTATCTTAAACTTTAAATTTTTGACAAAGGTTTTAAATTATGTCTACTATTTTCATAGTTCTGGAATATTTTCCACAGATAAGTATTCTTTTTTTTACATTTTTTTTCTGATCCAGTACATATTTCATGTAATGTAATTATTCTATTTGGTGGTAAAAATGATCATTTTAATTTTTTCTCCTTTAATGAGAAAAAGAAAAAAATTGGGGAGTTCAAACTTTATGTACTCAGTTTAAATATTAGAAAGTGTGCCAAGTTAATATGTATTAAAAATGAGCTGATGCCTGGCATGCGCGCGGCTCTGGGTTTGATGCACCTCATACAAATAAAGATGTTGTGTCTGCCAAAAACTAAAAAATAAATATTAAAAAAAATCTCTCTCTCTCTCTCTCTCTCACTCTCTCTCTCTCTCCCTCCCTATTAAAAAAATGAGCTGAATCTTTGTCTCCAATATGCCTTATTTAAATTCATCGAGGTAGAATTTTGTATTAGTGTACAGCTTATTATTTCAGTTCATTGTAAGATAAATTCATAGTCATTGTAATGGTTACTTTCTGGATACATAACCTTCAAATTCATAAATAACTATCCATCTATCTATTATCTATTTATTATCAATTTATTAATTATATATATATATATATATATATATATATATATATATATATATATATATCTTCTTATTGTGTTTTAGATTATATTTTATTGGTATTGATTACTTTGGTGACAATTATGAAGACTTTTACCCTCACATAGAAGGTATACTTTGATATCCATCATATTAAAATATTTCCACACAGTAATTTTAATATAGCACACTCTATTATTTATAATACCCATTTAAAAATCAAAAGCAGGTCTACTGAAGTGAAAATGAAGTTATTACATATAATCATAATCCTTGACAGCAAATTGCCTTTGCATTTTGCTCTATAATGTTCCAAATTTGATTTACTTTTTGCAGTCTACATTTTTCAAACCTGATAATCTTCCTTTGCTAGTTCACTGTCAATGCAAATTACATATATTTTATCAGGCATCTTCCATCTGAAAGTTCCTGAATCTTCTCCTGTTGGCTCAGCTATTGGAAAAATAAGAGCTCTGGATCCTGATTTTGGACAAAATTCGGAAATTGAGTACACTATTGTTCCCGGAGATGGAGGGAATTTGTTTGACATCGTCACAGATGAGGATACACAAGAAGGAGTTATCAAACTGAAAAAGGTACATAAACAAAGGTTTTGACAGTTTACTATCTAAAAATAATTAAAGAAAATGAAAGAGTATTAGCAATTTTAATTTTCCTTTAATTAGTAATATTTTAAATAAAAAAGTTATAATTATGAAATATTCACTCCCACAGATAGTGTTATTCTATGATTTAACAAATATGGATTTATATTGAAAATTGAAGCCTAATAATTTGATTATTTACTTTTTTAACACTCTTATCAGAGTTTAATTTCTAATTAATTTTATAGCAATGTATGTACAAAAATGATCAATTTAAAAATGAAAAAACAATCAATAACTTTTATCTTACCAAAGTTGATCTTGACATTTCATGACTTTTTGGAGAACACAGAGTATAAATATCTAAGTTAGCACATTATTGGTGAGAGTTGATATCACAGTGGAGAAACACTATTGTTGGTAAGTTTTATTCAGTGCAGAAGTGGAAGAAATAAGAAAGGATAATAATGGACTTGAGAATTCTGTAAGAAAAAAGCCTACAGAGACTTTTACTTTTATCAGTTAGGAAGTAAGACTAGAAATATCCCCAGTGAAGAGATCATTGAAATAATACAAGAAAGAGATTTAGATGCTAATAGTAGTGAAGATTGAGAGAATTGTGATTCTGGCCAAACTTTAGAGCAAGAGAAAGAAAGGGAGAGTGGAAAGAGCAGCGGAGGAGGACAGCAAAGTTGTTCAGACCCTTGAAAGAAATCATTACTTGCCCAATATGTAGTTTTGTCTTTTATTGGGTAGTGGCACATGAAGGAGTGTGTAAATGTGAGAAAGAAACCTGATTCCATTGGAGGCATGTAGATTGCTTCCATTATAATGAAGAAAACAATGAATTTTGAGTAGTGAAGTATAGCAAAAAAGTGAATCTTATTAAATTTAGGTCTTCTTTCCCCCTCTCCTTGTACAATGTATACTCTCTTAACCCCAAACTGCAGTACATGTTATTTCTGTTACTATTTATGATTATTTCAACCCAGAAGAAATATTTTTGAAATAAGTGCTATTAATCAGTCTTTTCTTCTCATATTTGCTCGGAGCTCTGAATTTTAATAAGAAACACTATGAATTATAATGAAAATCATCATAAAAGTAAATTAAGCTTCATATAGATAGTCATTTTGTTTTTATTCCCACAAATGTACATAAATTGTACTTAGTCCAGAAGTTAGTTAACACACATGATACCATCTAAAATTATGCATTAATGCTGAATTTGAGAAATACACAAAGAAAAAAGGCGTATGATTCTTGTGTATTTCTCTTTTGTTATTTAGTATTTCTCTTTTCTACTCAGTAACATATCAGTGAATATTCTTATTAATTTTATGTAAAAGTATAATATTTAAATATTTTTCAAAATCAATCCAAATGAAACAACTGTAACAAATATTAATAAGCTAATAATACTAAAAATGGTAGAAAATATTTTACTATTTATGATCATAAATAGTATCTTAAAATTTAAAATTTAACCATTAAATTAATTAGATTTACAAAGTTTATCTGAGTTGCAGAATTAATACTAAATTATGCATATATACATTTAAATATTCTTTCATCTTGCTATTATAAAAGTATTTTATATTCATCAATGTAGTTTTATATATTTTATATTTACTTTTATAGACACCTATTTTTCATCCATGCCTGTAAGTAACTGATGATTAGATGTCAATCAGAAAAATCTTTATTTTTAAATATATTTGGAAAGAAATAGTGTTATATTTCTTTATTATTTTATGAAGTCAAAAATATAATGTTTTAAGGAAGTGTTGCAGTTATAAATTATAAAAAACTTAACTATTATTAATCAGTAAAAATGCATTTTCAGTCCAAGGAAAGATTCATAGTGAGTAGGTGCTACATCATTTTTTGTTTGAATTTTTGAGAATTTTAAAAAAAATTTTATTGGATTGACTTTGAGATTTATAAAACTATGGAAATGCCTTATTAAAATTGAATTACATAATGCAGATAATCAATCTGAAAAATGTGTCTCTAAAAAAGACAAAACAGTGTATCCTCCTGAGGTAAATTAATCATTCATCTTACTGGCATAAAACTCCTTGTCCAAATAAATCTGTGATTATACCTTTCCCTTCATCATTCAAGGGATATTTATGGTGTAGCCACCATGTCCCAGATCCATTTTGGACTCAAAGATAGACATTCCCTGTTCTCCAGCTCCATCCATTCAATTGGGAAAATCGGAAAATTAACACATGAAATATCTCTATCAGCAATGATAGATTCAAGCTGATAGACATAAATCAAGGTAAAGAGATTACAGGAATGTGAAAGGCAGTCTTATAGTAAAGGTCAAGAAGACTTTGGGGCTATGGTGAAATGTAAGCATATTTCTGAAGAAAGACAGATGAACAACAACTGTGTACATTACATGTGTTCAGAAAAACTAAGAAACAATTGCAAAATCTCTCTCTAAGGAGGGACTGATGGACAAAGAGACTGGAAAGGTCAGTGAATAAAAGGAATGTTGATTGAAGACAAGGTATTCAATGTCCCATGATGGAGGTCTTGTAGGTCAGGTCAAGGACTCTGAGCTTGGTAATAATGAGGGGAGTTATACGTAAATCACCTCTGTTCTAATAGAGTCAGTTTACTCTGTATGCTTTGAGGAAAATCAGACTTAAGCAAGTAAGACTTACTTAAGTAAGGCTGAGAAAAGCCCAGTGAAAAGATCACTGAAATTAATCCAAGAAACAGATTGAGATGCTCATAGAAGTAAAGACTGTGAGAATTGGTGATTCTGGCTAAATTTAAAGAAGCAGTCAAAACATATTGTTATAACTATTTTTATCATGTAGAAAATTACACCAAACAATTCAGTACTTACAAAGCCTGACAGAATACTTGGAGTCACTTTCAATGTTGTAACTTGCTGTGATCTCTAAATAAGGATCCACCAGGGGCAATCTCTACCTAGTAACCTATTCTGTTGAAAAAAATGCAATCTATAGACTACATCTATTAAATCTAAGAAGTAAGTATTGCAACACAATTTTTGATTTATCTAACATCTACATGTTGGATTGCATGAAATGTGCTTATGTACATATACATACATACACACACACACACACACACACACACACACACACACACATATATATATATATATATATATATATATATATATATATATATATATCTTTATCAAACATGGTGGTATGATTTTATGAAAAAGGAATAATGGAAAAATATTCAGCTGAATAAAGTGCATGGAAAACTCAAAATAAATTAAAATGACAGCTGTATTTAAAATACAGAATTCTTTTGGTTAAAGCTCATGTAATAAGACTCTTCAAGCATTACATGCAGTAGGTTCTCAGAAAACTTTATCTTGCACTTATTATTGGTCTTTGAAGAATGAAATTAGAAAAAAATAAATGTGAATGTAAACATCAACAGTAGTATTTTAGTTTTCCATATGATCTTAAAATTATTTTTTGACAGTTTCTCATTTTGTATCACAGCATAGAATTGCAATGCAAGAATGATGAATTCCTACATAAATCATATTTTTAAGTATACTAAATACATTTAGGAAATCCATAAATATATATCCTACATATGAATACATAGCTGCATTTTAAAGATGAGTTATTTTAAATTTTTGGCTGACAAACTTTTAAGCAGCAGTAGAGGAATGAAATAATATATTCTTCAATTTAACAGAGCTTCTCTTTTTTTTAACCCACTTAAAATACATTCAAATGCTCAATGTTCTGAAGCACATATTTTCAATGTTGTTTTATCTTCAAAATCTTTTATTTAGTTTTATTTTACTGTATACTTCTCTCTTTTTCCTCTGTAGGGTGAGGATATATAAAAATGAAACTCAGGTTTATATAAGCTGAGGAGAATGAAGAAAGGTGTCATTTCACTGTATTACGTTGAATTCAGAGTAAAATTAGGAAAATTTGTAAATCTCTCCAAAGCACACAATACTGGTAAAAACCCAAACCAACTCTTACTCTACTCTTGCATGTTACACTGAACAAAGTATACACAAATTAAAATTCTCTTATGTGTTTTTGAATAATATACAATACCAACACTAGAAAAACTAGAATAATGCTTCTGAAAGTTTCAATCACATCTTAAAATCTAGGAGCTGGGATATATTTGCAATGAGAAAATCAGCTGTTTTAAATTCAACAAATTTCTTATATTTAAAAGACAAATAAACTATATCTTAGTAATTACTCCCTATGAGAAAAATAAAAATAAAATATATACTCCTTGAATATAAAAATGAATAGGAATTTACATTAGTTAAAAAACTCTAAATGGATAAATATATTGAGAAACACTTTGGTTTGCTTGTTGCTGAATGAAAACTTAGGTAATTAAAACAGTAGAGTGAATACTTCAGTTATACAAAGAACAGTTTAATATCCTGCAGAATTTCAGAAAGAGTCCTGTACCATCTCTATAAAAATGTCTGTTAAGAACTACAAAGTAGTGGTGGCATCTGTTTAAAATGAAGAATGATGAAGTAGTGGCCTATTTACTATAAAATAAGTAAAACATTTTTTGAAATTAAAATGTTTAACCAGTTTGATGTTATCTTAGCAGATTTTTTATTTTGAATTTACATAACTAAAGATCACATTAAATGTAAAGTAGAAGGATTTTTAAATAGGAGATGAAATATTTGACTTTTCAACACAATGCTTTTATAAATAGACTGTGGCCTCAATTGGTTCCATTGGGCATCTATATTTTATATTTACTCATGAATCAGTAAAACTCATTAATTTTATCATTTTATATGACTGAGAATTATTTCCACACTATATGACTTGGTAACAGCACCATCATGTGGTAAATTTTAGAATATCTCTTAGGAATAAAATGAAAATAAATTGTAGACTAATTTATATGCTCAAAAAAATTAATAAAATTTAAAAATTCTATTTTTAGTAACTCTGACATTCCTAATTTCAGAGAAAGGGGTACTCCTTATGTTGTTTCTACAAATATTATGTTCCTGTTTTTTTCCAAATATTTGTCTTTCTCTTGTTTTTTTTTAAATTTCTAAACCTTGTTTATATTCTTTAAATACCTTGCCCAACTTTTCTTAATAGATTCAACTCTAAATTAACCCCGAATTAACAAAACCAAGGCCAATTTTTCTACTGCTTTGCAGATTTTTCTATTTGAATATTTCTTAATGCTTTTTTCAAACTCAAAATGTATAAAGCCATATTCCTTCTTTTTTCCCAATAAACATGTGACCTATCTTATTTTTGTCCTTTCTAGTTTTTTTAACAAAAAGTCCAGAATGCTTCTTAGGTTTCTACCATTCCCTTAGACCTTTGTTTGCCAAAAACAGGGCATGAGCTTAGCCAGTGATTTTTTCTGAGCAGAAATTAATGTTGTGGCTTATATCCTTCTTTAATACTCCCTTCCAACACTGCTAAGTATTTGCCAGCTTCACCCCTTATCTTCCTTCAGGAACTCCTTCATCCTGTGAATGAAGGGTGGGAACTACATCTGATTATCTTACTTAGATTTTTATCTGGTCCCCATTGCTGGAAAGGTCAAAAGCAGGCTGCATATTTTATTTTACCAGCCTCTGTACACACTGTCACACACATGTACAAGCTCCTTTTCACCCACACCAAATTCACTGCAGGTGTCTACCTGAGTTGTTGAGCTGTTCCACATTCTCATGGAAGTCTCTTGCTCACAGGAATTTCAATACTTTCCTGTTACTTAGTATTATCTCCCTTGCTTATCATCAACGGTTTTTTTGAGCCCTTCTTCCCAAACTGGTTGTCTCTTACTTTATTTAACAAAATTTCAGCATTTCTGCAACAGCACTTATTGTACTTATGACACTCATTTATGACATATCTGATTTTTCTTATTTGAAGTCCTTTATCGTGTTTATGTTTTGTCCTGTTTGTTAAAGAAAATCTCTAAAATATATAGGGTATTAATGTTTTGTTGGATAAGACAAAAAACATTTCATGTTCACTTACGTACTATATAAAGTTAAAAATATTTTGCAAAGTATATAAGAAAAGCAGTGTTTTATTAATTTCATTAATGGGAAATTTGAAGTGCATGGAAGAAGGATACATTTTTCAAAATCACATGGCTTATTTTCAACTATGGTATATTTTGAAAAGCATATACTTTCATTGCAATGAATAATGATATGTGACAAAAAAAAATAACTGGCCTCTCCAGATAGGAATGATTTATACTGTACATGTATGTGACACATATATTTCACTTAAGCATTTATAATACTTGATGAAACCTTTTGTCATTTTATGAAAATTATTATTGACAATGTGTAGCAAGAAGCCCTGACATTATTGCCTTTGTTTTGATTTATTTTGTCTTTGTTACTAGATTTGTTCCAGAAATTATTGTCACTAAAAAACAGACGTTGAACTAATGTCCATGGTCTTTCAGGTACTTGCTAAATGACCGTCAAAATATTTTCAGTATTACAAAAGACTGGAATGCAATAACTTTGCAAAGAAAAACTAAATGCATTTTAAATAAGTAGTTCTGTTGTAATATTTTTAGAGATAAGTTGGATGTAGTGTTTATTTTATTCTTTAAATAAAAATGGCAATTTTTTAATTTATAGTTATATAATTTTTAATTGTATAAGAAATACTGTGAACACTGTCAAAAGTAAAGCCTATATTTAAAATATCCACATTTTTTTTTGTTGCATGCTTCTTCACTATAGGGACTTTCTCATGTGGTAGAAGAACATCAATTATTCATCAAATCTTTGATTATTTTTAGTGAAATATTGAATTTAATTCCTTCTTCACTGGAGATTATATATATATATATATATATAAGCTTTCCCATCTCTTCTCTCAGAGAGGAATTGACTTTATTGATCATAAAATTAACTCATGGAAAACTTGACTTTCTTTCAAAATAATATGTGTTCTGAACATCTTATCTTTATTGTTCAGCTGGTATATAAACTTGCTTTGGAAGAGTGTTTTTCTAATGTATTTTCATCACGGTTCAGTCTGATTTAAATCTGTTTTTCTAACTCCTTATCTTGAAAGGGACTAGTACATTTTGTAAAACATTACACTCCTCGCTCATTTGTGTCCCTTCACAGTTTTCTATTCTCTTGACTGTGAAGACCTACAAAGTGATTGAGTACAGCCTTAATGCCAAGGATACATTGTTTTTTGTTCATTTTTGGAGAGTTCCCTTCACTGTGTTGGTAAAACTGATAGATGCTCATCATGAAAACTGCTGCAATAACATTATAGATGGGAAGACGGCTAAGCCACATCCCTGGTCCTTCACTGTCGGCTTTTCAGGCTGATTTGAAGGTGTGGGTTGAGGTTGCAATCTGATACAAGGTTGGAACTCTTTACCAAGCTAACTGGTTGCCTGCAGAATTAACTTTGCTGAGGTTTTATGATTGTTTTGTTAATTCCTGGCTGAGATCAAGTCTCAGTCCTCATAGGTATCCTTTAGGCACTTGCCACACTGGCTCCTGTGCTCACATGTTCACTTGCTCAAGACCAGCCAGAGAAGCTAGGGATATAGCTCAGTTGGTAGAGTGCTTGCCTTGCATGTACATGGCCCTGGGTTCAATCCCCAGCACAACCGAGAAAAAAAAAAAAAGTCCAGCCAGAATCATTTGCACCATTTGCTAGGTCAGACATCTCCAAAATGTGTCTTCAGTCAATGTCAAATGATTAAGGGCCTTAGTTCTATATTCATATTAATTTTTCCACAGAACTGAACAAGTTGACAAGAGTAATATGCCATTTAATTCACAAGTCCCTCACACTAAGGAGCAGAATTATTACATAAAATGGTTGGGGGCAATGGGGACAAAAATAGGGAGCATCTCAGAATTCTGTCTGCCACAGCTTTTCTTTTCCAGTTCTCATGTATCTGTAATTATAGGTACCTGTTTCCACTCAACATTATCTGGAAACAAGAGGAGGCCTAAAAGAGCCCAGGGGGTTATTCTGATATTTAATATTAAAAATAGCTTATCCTCCTTTTACGTGAAAAAAAAAATTATTTGTCACTGAACATTTTATGTATATTTAATTATCTGGACTTCAGCAAAGAGTAAAGAAAGCAATGTAACAAAAAGAAGTAAAAGGTGATAATTTGACCCTTCTCTCACTTTGTATACCAGAGAGAAACTAAATATGCCATTCTCCAATTCACCATAGTCACGGTCTTATGTAGCACAATTTCCTATATTGTGAATTGTTTTCCAAAAGTTCTGATCTTACTAATCTTTTGTTACAGAAAAATCCAAAGAAGTTGCTCAGTTAAACTCTCTTTAGTCAGTCTTTTTCTTATTTTTCTAGAAAGGCTCACTGAATTAAATATGCCCAGAGCAATGTCATAAAATTCTCAAAGTACTGTGTAAAAAATAAATATTTCAAATTTATTTAATCCCATCAAAAATAGAACCAATTTTCTAGCAATTACCAAAAAAAAAAAATCTTTTCTGTTCTATAATTATATCAAATGTTAGAATTTTTGTCGATTACAAAATCTCCCTCCAAATATGGCTTTGGTCTGTCAGATGGGTGAGTACAGTCAAGTAGAGATGATTGGTGATTCTTTGCTCTTTCAGAGTTACACCAGTTTGTGAATTTGCCTAAGGGTCAGAGTCGTGAAGAAGTCCACATAGAATATAATTGTGGCATTTCTCTTACAATTTTCTCCTGTTCTTTGATCTTCGTAGGAAATAACTTTTTGGTTGCAAAAAAAAAAATCTAAATGTACAAAAAGGTTCTTTCATCTCACTCTCTATTTCCCTCACTGCCAAATTCTTACCTGTTGTGATAGGCCAGGACTTCTTTAAAAACATACATCATGTCTTATCTCCTAACAATAAAAGTAAAATTAAAAAAGCGAAAAATGTTTCAGAAGTCTCTTTCTGTCTCTGGCTTGAAATTGGTTTACCAGTAAAGAGTCAAGTTCATCCAGACAGATGTAATGTATTATTAAGAGGGAAAATAAAACTATATATACAATATATAAGCTATATATACAAATATACACATTAGTACAGATAGTCAGAGGCATTTCAACATCTAGAGGAAAATTAGAGATGGGAAACAGTTGGTAAGAATGCCTACATTTTAGGATAGCCGTGGATTTGGAGCCCAAAAGAGAGTAAGTCTGAGCTGGAGCAACTCAGTTTGCTTTGAAATCAAGGACTCCAAAGTTGTTAAAATTAGATTGCTCTAAGATAGATGTTAGGGTTCACTGTCAGGAAAATACATTGTTTAACATTTATGGAGCACTTACTTTTTTACATGCAAGAAGAACTTTGTATTTTCTTTAATTTGAATTAGCCAGTGTACTCTTTCAACTTACTTTTTTTTCTCTTTTTTTCAGACAACTACTATGGTGTTTTAAATGAAATTTATTGCTTCTTCAAACTTCTCCATTAGACAACATGCCTTTATTCTATAATTAATTGAATGCTGAGAGAAAAAAAAATCTTATTTACCTTTGTACCTTTCTGTTTTTCCAAGGGGATATCTCTTGCCTTGCCAGAACCTTTTATATTTAACTAATTCAGTGCTGAAAGTTTTAATTTGTTATTTGTTTCTTCCTTTTTCCAAATGAAAGTTATTGTTGTAAAGAATTTAAATTATTACTAATTCACTACTCAGAAACTTACATAATAATCCTAACTTATATTCACCATTATAGTCCTTAATATATAAAATATGTGTCCTGTCTTGTTTTGGTCTTATTTATTCGAAACTGTTCATTCTCACTATTTGTACTGATTTCTTCTTATTGCTTTAAATAACATTTTGACATATTTTTCTGGAAATTTGCTGTATTTTCTTGAGTCTGATTCCTTTCTCAAAGCATGAGAGTCAAGCTTTAGATGGGTCAAAATATCATCATGGGATTATCCTCTATCTATGCTTTCTTAGATATTTCATTTCTGATCATGGGACCAGTGGCCATATTGTCAATTTTATTTCTATTTGTTTTAAGAGAAATAAACATTTCTAACAGGAAAGTAATAAAAACTGAAAGAAATCAATGTTATATGTTAACAGGTATGACTAAATTATCAGAAAGTCAAATCAATTATTTGCATAGAACAAAGATAAAAATAGGAATAAGAATATAATGAACTTGATAAAATGAAGGGAATAATTAAAGGGGAATAAATGTATGTTCTCATGCATTAAAAATATTGTGAGGAGACTTACTTGATGCATATACAAGACTTATAACTGATTTTACCATAGCAGATTCCATTGAATTGTGAGAGTTTTTAATACATAAGTGATTTTTTTTCTCTTTTTCTCAGAAAAAATACATAAAATAATACTCATGTCTTTAAAAGTGAAAATAAACCTCCTTTAGTTTCCTCTGGTGTGCTAGATAAAGGAACAGATGCTGTCAAGGCAATTAGCAAATCATTGTGGTCACACTATAGGCAACTGCTTTCCAAACAGAAACTTAAGGGTCCCCGTATTCACTGTTAATGTTAAATTTGTGTTTTCTTAGTTTTTCCTTGGAGATTAGAAGTCTGAGTCATTACACTTAAGCTTATCACTTAACAAAGCAACATAGTAGCACCATATTTCTGGAATATAGCATTTTCAGTTACTTTCATAATAAAACTAACATTTACAATGAGGGTGAATGTAAATAGTAGCAAGTTAAAATTGAGCATTACTGAAAATCTGGAAAATGACTTGTATGTTTGTTCCAATGCCTTCTTTAATTTGTTCATATATGTCGGAAGCCTGAATTCTTGGTGATACTTACTGACAATGCATGGGAGAACCAGTATTTATATGCAGTTCTGAGAACACAAAAGACCAACACTCTTCATAATTACCATTGTGTGTGATTTTGAATCTTGATACAAATGTTTTCTAATAAAATGACTTATTAATTCATAATTATTTAAAAGGAAATGATACTAATGTCACAATAGGAAAAATGAGCTTAAAAATGTGCTGTTATGCCAAATTAACAAATGGAATCTAGAAATTTTCAATTATACAATTCCATTTTTGTTCCATTTCTTTATCACTGCTTGCTTCCACTAGATGTCAGTATTGGATAAGATGTGAGAAGTGCTTTCCTTAAACTATTAACTGATTTCAAATTGCTTTTATAAAATGTGTAACCCCTATCTAGTATGTATGCTCATAAGTACATTATGTAAATTTAATATGTGCAAAAGATTATGTTTATGAGTTACCCAGAAAGTTTGACCTTGTGCTTTACTTACACACTAATTATAAAAGTGAGACATTTCAAAACCAGTATAATTAATACCAACTTGCATTGCTCTGAAATGATGCTCATGGTTTATGCCACATTCTATACAAATGTAACACTTCAATTTGGATTTGTCCTCACTACAGCCTTTAGATTTTGAAATGAAGAAGGCATATACTTTTAAAGTAGAGGCCTCCAACCTTCACCTTGACCACCGGTTTCACTCTGCTGGCCCTTTAAAAGACACTGCTACAGTGAAGATCAGTGTTCTGGATGTAGATGAGCCTCCTGTATTTAGCAAGCCACTTTACACCATGGAAGTTTATGAAGACACCCCTGTCAGGACCATCATTGGCGCTGTAACTGCACAAGACCTGGATGTGGGCAGTAGTGCTGTTAGGTAAGAATAAGAAATATTTTCTTTTTATGTGTCTTGAAAACAAAACAAAAACAAACAAATAACAATTTTATGATCAAAAGTGCATCATGATTCACATATAGAATACGATGCTAGAAATTATATATAAGAATAGAGGAAATGCCGTAGGATTTGGACAAAACATCTGTATCAATCCTCCTTGCAACATTTACTGCAGAAAAGCTATTGGATATGTCACACAAACTAACAAATCTCAATTTTTAATCTATGAAAGATTTAATAAATGAAGTTCAAAGAATGATTTTCCAAATTAGTTAATTTAAGACACTTTCACAGTGCCTAGAATGTAGCAGCTATGTTATAATTATTTTAAAATTTCTGTCCCCAAAGTTAGTGTTTAAAAATGGATGGTTTTGTCATTTGCGATTTGAAAGCGATTTTTTTTCTTATTGTAATGACTTTTCATTCTGAATGTGAGATTGAGACAATGGAAACACATTTAGTCAGTCCAAGAGTAAGATGAATTAAGGAATTGCCCAGAACTCAGACTTTGCACGGAGCTCTTTCCTATGGATACCTCCTCACTAATCTCTCTCTCTCTTTCTTTCTCTCTCTCTTTCTCTCTCTCTCTCCCTCCCTTCCTCTTTCCCTCCCTCCCATAAAGCTATAACTTACAATAGCACTGTGGAAGGATGATAAAATCCCCTTTCCTTACATTGATCCTGCAATAGGATTGAGACTTTCTCCCATATTCTGTTGTTTGCTAACTGACCTTACACATCTTCAGCTCTTGAGAACCAATAAAGAACAGCAATAAAAGCTATTTTGGACCAAATTAAAAAAACATTATGTATTCTTTTAGAACAAAAATACTCTATTGATATAGAGAGGAATAAACATATCTCTTAAGATTTTATGACATGTGGTAAGTAAATACCAAAAAATTGTGTCATGTATTCAGTGGTAGAAAGCACATCACTGTAGATAGCACAATCTGAAGAAGTGGTTTAAAAGCATGTATTTTTTTTATTGTATTCATCTGAATCTATCCCATGGGGTGCTCAGTCAGTCTAGGCTGTAGTCTTAGATTACCACAGACTGAGTGAATTAAACAATAAACATTTATTTCCCAGATTTCTGGAGGCCGTAACTTTCAAAATCCAGGTGCCAGCAAGTCTGGTATCTGGTGAATATTTAGAAGATGTGGTCATCTTCTTCAGTGGTCATGAGGCAGAAAGAGACAGAAAGTTCTCTGTGGTCCACTGTTTATGAGCATGTGGGCCCCACTCACACAGCTTAATCACCACCATCTCTTAATACCATCATATTGGAGATTCAGATTTTGTATCATGACTTAAGGGGGTGAGATGTTCACAAGCACTATGTCCTTAACATTCCATTCTGACATATCAAGATTCTTGTCCTCACCTTCAAAATGTGTTCATTCCTTCCCCAGAGCTCCCAAAGTCTCAAATTATTCCAACATAATCATTTGAGTCTAAAGTACAAAGTCTAGCTAAATAATATCTTAACCAAATATGGTTGAGATTCAAGGTAAGATTCATGCTGAGGCAAAAATGCCCTCCAGCTATGAACCAATGAAACCAAACAAGTTATGTATTCCCAAAATACAATTCTGTGACCTAGGTCAGACATCACCATTCAAAAAGGGAAAAGCAGGCAATGCAAAAGTGATGACAAGTCCTATGTGAATGTGTACTGCAGCAGGCCAGACTCCCTTCAGCCCTAAGATTTAAGAATAAACCTTCTCTCGGTCAGTCCTCTGCCCTCCTGGACCACTGGGACAAAGCTCCAGGCTTTTGCACTCACCAGGGTGCTAACATCACCCCTACTCCTGAGCAGGACTCTACACATGCTGTTGCTCTCTATGTTGGCCCTACCCATGTAGGAAGGTGGCCTCCCAGCCCTCTATTTGGCATCCTCACCCTTTGGCTCTACAGGCATTGTATTGCACTGTGAAATCACTGGGAAGGCAGCCATGACTCTAGCCTTAGGAAGGTTAGATTATGTTGGAGTCCTTTTTTTGAACTAAGGAAAGCACATGTTCTCAGTTGAAGGTACTGTAGGGCTTTGGAAGTCTGCGAGCCTTCTTTCATTTTTCTCACTGGTTTCTTCAGTCCTTTTTGGCAGAGCTGCTCCTGCTGTGATGACATCTTTACTCCTGGCTTTTGTTGTTATGGTGGTTAGAGTCTGTTGCTCACACCCACAGGAATCCCTTTATCAAATTAGTAGTCTGCCAACCCCTACTGTGCTCTTCTCAACACACTTTCTCATGTTTTACTGTATGGATGAGCTATTTCCACATTTTAAGATTATGATTTCCACTGGCTTAACCATTCCATCTTTAGTTAATCTCCCTCCATGTTTTGCTGTAAGTAATTGGAATGAACCAAGTTTCTTCTCCAACACTTTGTGTAGAAAACTCAGCTAAATAGTAAGTTTCACACCTTGAAAGTTCTATGTTCCACAAAATGCTAGAATATGAAGACACTTCCCCAAGTTCTTTGATCTTTGATAATAAATATTGCCTTTCCTCCAGTTCCTAGTATGTTCTTTTTTTCCTCTCTGAACTTCAACAGAATGGTTTTACCATCTACCTTCTACAACACTTGTTGGTGATTTTATACCTGTTCTCTAAGTAGACAGAAACTTTCTTTATACTTCTTTTCTTCTTTCTGTGTCTTATGCAGGATGACTCTGAATGCCCATAATTTATAGAAATGCAAAGGTCCCTAATCCCATCCATAAGGGTTTCACCTCTGAACCTAAACACTCCACAAAATGCTGACCTGTAATACCATTACATTGCAGGTTAAAACATCAATATATATACAAGGGGAGCATGGCCACTCAGATCACAACAGATTCTTTATTTTCTATAGCACATCTGTGATAAAGACAGAACTCTAAAAGAAGCACATCTGTCTCACAAAAAGGGAGAAAAATTATAGTAATGAGCATACCTTACTTTTCAGGTCAAGTACTGGCCAGTTTACTCATGGGGCTCAGGCTGTTTTTCTGCATGTCAACATTGCAACATGTTTCAGTTCCAGTTAATCTAAAGAGAATGAGTAGAAAATGCCTTGCAAACAAAATTATAGTTTATTTTAATAAATGTGTAAAGCTATTAAAGAAATACTGAAGATTGTAACAAAAAATAATGAAAACATTAAAAAAAACCACTGATTAAAACTCCATACAGTTTAATAAAAGAGAATTGGGGTAATAGTCCAATTGCATATGTCGAAATCACATTCAATTTTTTAATTGTTGAATTACATGATGATACAAAAAACATTAACAAAAGTTGTCCTTCTAATGCAGTACTTCAAAACCCTTTCACACAGAAAAATTTAAAGATTATATAAGTAGAACACATCCTTAGGTAAAGGGACAGTTTCAAACCCAGGAAAATTGTCAAATTCATGATCCTGGTATGAGAAGGAAAAGAAGGATACATTTCAGAGAAATTTTCCTGCAAAGAGGGCTTTCAAGTTTCATTGTTTATGTCATAGGAGTCAGGGCAATGCCACTTTATTTTAAAGTCACACCCTAGTCTTTCTTCTAATGAGTAGTGCCTGCTTCCAAGATGAAGATGGATCTAATTGATTCTGTGAGAGTTGTCAGAAGACAGAATTGTTTTGAAAACATGAAACTGGTCCATGTTCATGGAGTAAACAACAAACTTGAATCATGCCAGTTGTGGAAATATCCTGTTGAGTCATCTTCGTTTGGTATAAAAACAGGTTTGCTCACTTAACAATGATAGTGAAAATATGTTCTGAAAACTAAATATCAAATATATAATTATTTGACACATTAGGGTACAATCTATTTGTTTTTTTCTTTGTTTAATATCTTTTAACAGTGTTACTATGAATGGTAAAATTTAGTAGTGTTAATCTTTTATTCTGGATATTTTATTACTGCTATTATTATTATCATTACACTCAGCACAGTAAAGCCAGAAGTAATACCATCACCAAGAACTAAACCAGCTTCAAAGAAAGATTGGCTTTGATTTTCTGCCTGGCAAACTTACCACACAGTTCCCTAGTAGTCTTAGTTTAATTTGTAAATATTTTCCCCTTTGTTCTTCCAGCCTTTGCCTTTTAATGCTCTCTTCTTCTGCCCCTAGTATTGTCTACCCTTTGTGGTAGAACATGTTACAATAAAGGTCATAAAAATGATTTCTAGTGAGTCAAGTCTGACTGCAACATGTGTACCTATTACTAGCTACTTTTTTAATACACCAGAAATTAATCAGATGGGCAAAAATACACATTTATCAACAAAGCACATGTGGGAAGAGACACAAAAGTGAAGCCAAGCTTCCCATATGGCATGCTAAGGCAACAGATAAAATTTATTTTAATTATTGATAAAATTGGATGGGAGATACTACATGTTCAAAAAATGTCCATTCTATTTTTTTATCTTCCTTAGCAGGAATTTTGTGATGATTAAAATAAGTGGTGGTATAAAATATTTCTAGATTAATCTGCCACATTCTATGAGCTGCATATGTGATTTGTCACTTTTCCTTCAGCATATAAACTTCAGAAGGCCAGATACTGCTCTTCACTGGATTTTTATCTATATATCTATCTACCTATTTATTTATATTTGGAGTCAGGGTTCTACTATGTTGCCCAAGCTTAACCTAAAATCACAATTCTTCTGTATCAGTCTTAATAGTAGCTGAGATATGATCACAATCCACCATTCCCCTCTCTTCTGCATTGGTCTTGATGAATCCCACATACCTCAAACATTAATGTTATAATTTGTTCTAGAAACTTCATCCCATGAAGCAGTGGTTCAGAGGTAGGGATTTTTGACAGTGATTAGAGCTAGAAGATAATTGGTGGATTAATATACTTAATGGAATAATAATTTGAGTGGATTATTGGGTGGTAACTGTAGGCAGATGGGGCATAGCTAAAGGAAGTCTGGTTTCTGTATTGTATTATATATAATATGATACATATATTATATTATATATGTAATTATAATATATATATATATATATTTATTTATTTAAAGAATATATGCACTATAAGAATTTGTTTTATATAAAGATATATGGTCATGATCCATAAAAAATGTATTGTATTATATTATATATATTGTATTGTATATAATATTATATACAATACAATACAGAATGTCACTGGAAGCCTGGTTCTTGAATTGTATTATATCATATATAACATCATATTACATATATATAATTATAATAATATATTTGTCTCTATGCCCTTCCTCCCTCCCTTTCTCTTCCCGCCCCTCATTTCTGACTGCCATAGGTTTTGTGACTTTCTTCTGCTACATCATAAGTTTAGAGCAATGGAGTTGGCCAACTAAAAACTGAAGTTTTGAAACTGTGATCCCAAAATAATTTTTTCTACTCTAAATTATTCTTGAGAGTTATTTTGCTCACAGCAATACACAGCTGACTAATACAATTACCTAGAACATAGGGGTAGATAAATAAATATTGGTTAAATTAATGACTTGATTTCTATATTATAAACTACAACCAAATAGCAAACTATTCATTTATAAATATTTTCTGTATGATGCAAAAATCAAAATGATTAAATATTTTGTTTACAAATATAGAACAATACATGGGAAACTCAGTAATTAATTAATAGAACTTGCTTCTAAGAAACACTGCATATATATTTTTTATGGATCATGACCATATATCTTTATATATAACAAATTCTTGTAGTGCATACACTCTTTAAATGATTCTAAGAATATATATATATATATATATATATATATATATATATATATATATATATATATATAAATTAAAATTCACATTGCAAATACAAAGTAAAGAGATAAGGCTGGAGTTCTAAAAAGTATTAAATATTTTATCTTAATAAATATTTTATAAAGTTTTATAGGTACTACTTTTCCTTAAGATCACAGTATCTGAATACTGTGATATGAATCACATTATTTTAAAATAAAAAGTGGTCATGAAAACAGAAATAATTCTCCTCTACTAACTGATAAAATATAATACAGGAAAAACTTACTAGAGTCATAAAACCAACTGGACTCTAGAAAAGGAAGTATGTTTCAAGTTTACAATAAGAAACAAATAGTGTGTTGGTTTCTATGCCATAAACTATTCTTCATGGATTATTTTATTAAGTTAGGAAGAGCTAACTATTTACAATAGTTGAAACTAATTTCCAGTAAAAGATATATTATGAATTCTTACATCACTTGAAAACCTGCAGAATCAAATGAGAAGAAACAACTCCAAAAATGTTAAATGAAAAACATAAAGATATTGTTTACAAATATTGGTGGACCAAAGAGAAAAAGCAGACAGGACTTGATTTGAAATACTTCAAAGAAACTCAAGGCAAACAAAGCATTAAAGGGGACACTAATTTAGAAACTGCAGTAACAGCTGAATGTGTTAATCTCTGGGGAGTTTGCCTTATTTGAATTTGTCACAACTATGCTACCCTTAAGATTTAGGACCCTCAAGAGAATTATTTTTCTGAAATTGGTTTTTGTATGAAGTCTACTTGCAAATATGCTGATGGCATATAGCTTTTATTAACTGCATTTATAGAAGCTAAGAACAGATAATCATTTTACAAAAAGGGAAAAAAAGAGTGGGGGAGGAAATTAATTTTTCTGAGAAGAGATTGATCAAACTTCCTTTTGCTATGACATTAGAGCATAAGTTCTATAAATATAATATCAAAATCCTCATGTATGTAAGCCCTTAAGAAAAAAAGGCCAACACACACACACACACACACACACACAAACACACACACACACACACCTCTGCTTATGATAGATTTGGAAAAATGCCCTTTCATATATTCATAAGCATATGCATTCTACATTTTATTAATAACATTGCATTACATATTAGGATACATGTTTTACCTCAAAAATATTAACTTTGTATATTGCATTTAAAGCTTGTTCAATAAAAGTATTAAATCAAGTAGGTTTTCACTTGCACATTTTGGGGGTTATTGTTAAATAGTACCATGTTAGTCAGCTCTTCATCAAAGTCACAGAATACATGAGAAAAATAAACTTAAATGAAAGATGACTTATTTGGGCTTACGATTTCAGTTCACAGATTCTTGGCCAAGATGCTTTTGACTTGTGGCATCTCAGTATCTTATGCAGGGGAAAATTGGGGCATAGAATGTCTGTCCACCTCTGGGTGACCAGAAAACCAAAGAAAAAAAGTCCTGCTCTCACTATCCTTGTCATAGCCTTGCTCCCAATGATGGAGGTAACTTCCTTCCGCTATGCTAAGCCTCTTAAATGTTCTTCCAGTAATTTGGAATTGGCAATGAAATATGCATATCATTTTGGTACCTGTGAAAGCAGAAGTCTAGGATGAAGGAAAAGAAGTGGAGTATAAGAAATTATTTTAGTGATAGGGAATGTGATTTTTTGAACAATAAAAAAGTGGTGCTAAATCATGTCTTCATAATTGTTCAAATGCATTTTAAACTTATCAGTGATTTGATTTTCATAACTGTGATCTCACCTAATCACCTTGGGTAACCATTGCTTGTAAACTCAGCAGGAACCCGCCCCTGGGAGACAATAAGGTATACTTGTTGTAGACATGCTCTTATCATGTTATTGGTCCTTCTGAATCTTGCTCATATACCATATTTCTAGTTGACAATACAAAATGACAACAACACTCTTACAAGAATGCATTGCTTATTTTGTTTTCACTAGGAAAAAAAAATTCTGTTCCCTCAAACCTTATATTCAAATAAGGATTTATTTATATTGGTAGCAAGTGACTATCAACATATAATGATATCATCATATTTAATTTATACTAGTTCTGGGATGTGCACATGTCTCACATCACACACAATAGAATAGCTGATATTATTTTACAGAGAGAGAAATCAAGATACCAGAAGATCAAATCATGTCTTCAGGAACAATGGCAAAAGATTTGAAGAAATACAGCTAGATCCCCAAGTTCTCATTATTATAAGCCTTGGAACAAATAGCCAAAGAATTAGCTTTAATTTACAAAGAAATTTTATTTTAGTTTAGTAATACATTCAATTACGCAGTGTCACTGTAATGGAAAGGATGGTGATTTATTTCAGAGGCCAACCTGTTTTGCCTTAGGTAACTCCTCAGGAGTTCTGACCACCCAGGTGAACATGGGATGTATCATGGACCTGAATTGCTATGCTTTCCTTTTGCTAGTGGTTCAGGTTACTTGCTTTATCTCCAAGTGCTGAGGGAGCAAACATTTAAAAAACCCTTTCCATTCTCTTTCTTTTCTTTTCTATCCTGTGTGTGTGTGTGTGTGTGTGTGTGTGTGTGTGTGTGTGTGTGCAGGGTGATGGTAACAGGGATTGAACTCAGAGGTACTCAACCACTGAGACACATCCCCTGCCCTATTTTGTATTTTATTTAGAGACAGGAGTTGCTTAGTGCCTCACCTTTGCTGAGACTGGCTTTAACTTTGTGCTCCTCTTGCCTCAGCCTCCTGAGCTGCTGGGATTATGGGCGTGTACCAGAACACTTGGCTCCATTCATTCTCTCTATAATTTCTTCAGTTGCTTTTGGAGAATAATTCTTTTGTCACACTAATTTGAAATTATGTATGTATGTGTTTGACCTATAATAATTAGTTATTTTAAATGCATAGTAAATAATCATCATATATTTTCCTGAAAAAATACTGTAACAGTCAATAATCATTAGAAAATTAAAGAAATTAGTCCATGAAATAATCTGTCATAAACCATTCAATGAATTATTAGAATGTGAATAATTTTAGTGTAAATTAACTAAAGAGTACACATGTCTAGTTTTGTAGGAAATCAAGCTTACTTAGAAGAAATAAAAGAAATAAAAGATTCTTTAAAACATAATATAAGCTTTTAAGACACAAATGGTAAATTGCTTTAGATAAAATAGCAAACAGATTCAGACCATTTTGCTGTGGCTCCTAGAGACAGTAAATAAAATTAATGATGACCTGAACAAACATATACTACTTCAAGGCACTAATATGAAGTAGTTATGATGAAGCTATCTGGAAAGTACTTCAGGATAAGTATGTTTAACACTCATTGATATAAATTAAGAAATTCCATGTCTACCCTCTAGCCTGGATATTGTTAATAAGAGCAGTCAGATGTTCTTATAAAATAATACAGTGCACCCATGTAAGTACAAGGCCCTATGACTGAACAGGGAACTCACTGATGAACTCTAATGAAAGGAACTTCTTATGTACTCAACAAAACAAAATACAAAACTCTTGTTTTGCTATTTTCATTTTTGAGAAACCACCATTAACATCAATTCAAACATGTAGGTTAGACAAAAGAAATAACACAGGAGGATTTTGTAGGAAAGAAGTGATGGATGTCACTCATAAGGACTTGAGGACCCTTCATAGGAACAACACGAGCAAAGGCAAAATGTGCATTTAGTGCTGCAGGGAATTCAGAAAATAGCTGGATTGAATTGAGAACCACGGCCCAATGAAGGACGCATAAGATCCAGAGTCAGAAATATTTCTAGGGATGAAATGCCTACATTTATTAAGCACATTCTTTATTTGTATTATCAAACCCTGCTATCTGTATGTTTCAATACATAACAAAACTGAGAATCTGTGTTTTATATTCAAGACATCAAGTTCAGAACCCAAGCTCAGTATTGGTGTAAACCACATTTTCCACCATTACAGCAAGCTGCTTCAAGGTCTCAACAAATTGAACAAAAGGTCACATAAAAAGCTCTGGGAACAGATGATGTTTTCTTTAAAGAAAAAAAAAATCTTTCTCTGAGAGTATCTAAAGACAAAATACATGGTCCACATAGAACAAGAGAATGGCAGAGTACAGGGGAGTCTGAACACTGACATGTACATGTATCAAAAGTTTCACAGTTAGAATACAATGTGTGACTGTTTAAGAAAAAAACAAACAACAAACAACCACAACAACAACAACAAAAACAGGCCTGTCACTTTGGTGCACAACTGTAATCCCAGGTACTCAGGAGGCAGAGGCAGAAGGATGGCAATTTTAAAGCCATTCTGGACAACTTAGTGAGACTCTGTCTTAACTTAAAAGGAATGAAAATATAGTTCATATAGTTCAATGGTAAAGCAACTCTGGGTTCAATCCTCAATACCAAACAAAAAAAAAAAAGGAAAGTATGAGAAAAATTAAAGGAAAATGAATACATAACAAATATAATTTTAGGGTCTGGGGATGTGGCTCAAGCGGTAGCGCGCTCGCCTGGCATGTGTGCGGCCCGGGTTCGATCCTCAGCACCACATACAAAGATATTGTGTCCACGGAAAACTAAAAAATAAATATTAAAATTCTCTCTCGATTTCTAATATATATATATATATATATATATATATATATATATATATATATATATATAATTTTATTAACACATTTTATATTTATACCTCTTTAGACACCTATTCTAAGCATAATACTTATATCCAAATGAGATATTTAAACAAAGAAGTGAAACATTTCTGTGTGTGTGTGTGTGTGTGTGTGTGTGTGTGTGTGTGTTACTCTCTAATACTCTCTTGAACCCAGGGTGTTTTTACAAGGTTTCAATGAACTTTCTGGGCTGGCCTGAAACTTACAATCCTTCTTCCTTAGCCTCCCCTTTCACTTTGTCCCACGTCCCAGCAAGAGTGCTAACTATTTAACCATTCTAACTTTATAATGTGTTTAGTTTTTCATTGAACATCTAAAACAAACAATCAACTATCCAAACTGAGATACAACTTTAAATTTATTAAGAAAAAATTAAAAATAAGGAGAAATATAAGATAAAGAAAAAAATAAATGAAAGAAATAAGATCTCAGTGTTTATATGAACCTTTTTAAACTTATGTTTGCCTAAAAAGGTTCATATAAACACTGAGATCTCTAAGAAAAAAGTTTAAAGCTTAATTGTTATTGTTAAGGAAGCAATTACACTCTGAGTGTTGATGTATATGGCTGAAGTTTTCATTAAAATGTTTCTGCAAATAGATTCAATTGACTTTCATTTCATTAGCTGCCCAAAGACAAAAGCAGCAACAACAACAACAACAACAAAATATTAGCAACTTAGAGGAGATAAGAATGAAGAGATTTTGATATATAATTATTACCTAAACAAAAGACTGTTTTCTACATTGACCTGAATTATTATTTTTACATTTTATTACCTAAGTATAAGATGTAATAGTTTTAGTATAGTTCAATACCATCAAGTACTTTTTACAAAATGTTTTGAGAATTAGGACAGGGTCAAAGTTAGCATTTCCATTAACTCAGAGGAAGTTATTTAGGTAAATTAAAAGAAACAATTTTAAGGGGAATGCTTCCCTAATGAAGAGAATAAAAGTTTTTGAGGCATTTCTAAAAACTCATTTACAGAGAAGTAATAAAAAACTGTAGTCTATCAGGTAGCCTTCACAGGTCAGGTTACTGTTTTAGTTTTTTTTTTAAATTTATTTCTATTCAATTGTTAAACCAGTTTTCTTTGCAATAGTCATTGAATAATTGTATGAATTGTTTTATATATCATAAGTATTTAGTTTTTCATTTAAATCTCAACTATTATTGAGTAAGTAGAAGATGGTACAAACATACTTTATTGTTATGTCTCTTGTTTATTGAAAAGGGTATGTTTAAACAAATTATAAGTTCAGGTTACACTGCTGGGATTAGTTGCAAGTAAATATCAATCTATCCTTAGATTTTAATGAAGACTCTTGGAAACTCAAAGTGTGTGATTGTTGTCTCTAGGAAGGTGTATCTCCTGAAAAGCCCTTCTATATTTAGAAACTATGCGGTGTCTTCTTGGAAATGTTCAAAAATTATAGTTGTGGTTTCATTGTCAGTTAGATCATGGCATTTTTTTTCTGCTACTGGTCTCCCAATTGTTATATTGGGTAAAATATCACAATAAAAAATGATAGCTCTTGTTCAACATTTACTCTTTCATTGGGCACTGGATTCAGTCAGTCATGTGAAGGCAGGGCATCAGAAAAATACTAGTCTGTATAAGTTTCAGCCATATTCCAGAAGTCAGGGGGCTTCCTCATAGGAGAACATCCAGAGAAAAGGGTACCAAATCTCACCAGGGGACAATCTAAAAACTGGGTGACATAAAATGGTGAATGAGAGCCAAACACAGAAACCATTTATAATACAGAGCCTGAGAATCTGTGCTCATGGTTTGTGTTTGAGAGATTTGTGCGGAGCTTCGTAGTTCAGGTATTTTAAAGTTGAAGATAATGTATAGCATAACTTGATGCTAGAACTAAGCATAAGTTTGTGGGTATGGAAGTATATTTTATCTGGAAATTAAATGAAATAATGTTGACAGACAGAGGAAAGGGAAAACACACACACACAAACAGACAGTGCAAGTTGACACGTGTGATTCTGGGTCTAAGCAACACATTTTATCTTTTTAACAAGACAGTTACACAGTCAGGTACATATTATTTTCCAAATTTTGTAGAAATGAAGAATAGTGTGCATTAGAAAGAAAGATTCCACACCTAACTGTAAAAAGTATGAGTGATATTTTACATCACTCATTCTGTCCAGAAAACAAGTGTTCTTCAAACTATTTCATTGCATTTCAGTAATAGTCAATTTATGCAGTGCACTTATATGTCAGTGTCAGACTGAGCAGAGTAAATGAAATTTGCTTACTATGGTAACAAGATACAGGATGCTGTAGACACATTATTATTTATTTAGAGGTTTTATTTGTTTTGTAGACTGAATTTAAGGCCTTGTGCATTCTAGGGAAGTACTATATTACTGAGTTAAGTCCTCAGCCTGACATATTATTTTATGCATACATTATACAAATCATTGAATATTTAATATGTTGTCAAAAAAGTTAAAATGTATGTAATTAACTACACAAAGTTGTATTTCTGTTTGAATCAAATTTGTAAATTATGACATGTCTCCAAGTATTAAGTATAAGTAAAATGGTAAATTTTTATTTTGTCTGGGAATGTGAAGTTTTTTCTGGGATTTAGAAATTTGAGTATTAACGCTAATAAATTCTTCTGCAAATCAGAAAAATAAATTGGTTTTCCTGAATAAAACATGTTAAAATGTCTTATTGCCTTCTAGTGGAAATATTTAGCTGTCATATAAACTGGAATAATTGTTTCTGTGCATCAAATTAAGTGCAAAATATAAGTTGCAAGTTGTCTGTGGAGATTACTATCCCAGGCAGTTGGTAACAGAAAGATGAACAAAACTAGTCTCTACTTTTAAATAATTTAAAAGGCAGTGGGAAAGAAAAGAGATTGAATCACCTACAGGAAATATATACAAGCTATGTTATCTTATTTGGAATCTACCGTATTAATTGAATATTATTGCCGGGGTTCGGCTGCAGCAAAATAACCTGAGGGTGACAAGGAACTTGTGTAGACTGATACAGCAGGAGTGGGAGCCGTTATTTATTGTAGGATAGGAGCGGTATATGCACATTCCACACAGCTTATCTTAATTAACATAAATTAGATACAGCAGTCAACCAATAAGGAATCTCCACACTTAATGGCTCGCTGGAGTTACTTCACAAACCACTCCCTCTGGCAAAATGCCAGGCACCATCTTGACTTGTTTACAGACCCTAACATTTCCCCCTTTTGTTTAATTTAAATAATGACCATAGTGGTTTTTACACAAACACCATAAATAATCTGCTACAAGCAGAAGGGGAGGATACAAAATGCCACAATACCAAGCCAATTGATGGCTCCATGCAAGGAGCCCTTGGAAAAATAATACCAGCAATGACACTGTTAGCAAAGATATTGAGTTACAATTTGTTGTAGATTACAGTTTGTTGTCTCAGTCCAGGTAAAGCAGTGTCTCAATAGATTAACTCACAGTTCAGGTAAATCACAGTCCAGGTTAGTTCTGCAGGCAGCGAGCTTAAATCACAGTCCAGGTAAGTTCTGCAGGCAGCTAGCTTGATCCGAAGTCTTGTTTGGTTCTCAGCAACACTGGAAATTCTTCCACCCTTGTCCTCACCGGCACTGGGACAAAGGCAGGAACTCCAGCAATGATGCTAAAGAAAATCCTGTAGTATTCCAGCAGGCGCTAAGAAAACAACCTTCTGAACAATTTAGTACATTATCTCAAGGTTTTTTTTAACATTTGAAATAAGCCTTAATATTGCTCATTACTCATTAGCTTCCAGGTGTGGGGGAACCATTGTAGTTACCGGCCTTGGAAATGATCAAACTTCAGGGATGCGGGCTATCTTCCACCTGCAGCATCCCGGGCAGCCCCAGATGGACCCAGGGAGAGTCCGGGGAGGGTTCTGGACTCAAACTGCCACTGGGCACAGGGAGCAAGAGCCTGTGAGACTGTGCCTCTGGGTCAGGTTTGGATTTGGGTTCTCGCAGTGGCGTCCTGCTCCCCGGGCCGGGGGTCGGGGAAGAGCCTGCTGCCACCGGTTGGAAAGTCCTTGCTGTGCCATGACCGGCTCACGCACATGGCAGCCACGATGCCACGCCAATTCACGCACCCTCCAGTAACGAAAAGTATTCAGTAATAGCCTTTTGCTGCAACATTTTTCCTGATAATCCTTGCTCCTCTGAACTTTCTTCTTTCTGACTAGAGTTCCTGGACTTCCATCAACACATGCCCTAACTGCTCTTGGTTCCACTGGGGTGCCTTCTTCTCTTAGTAATTTACTTCTCACCCCTTCCATATTTTCGTCACAAAGACAATACAACATTTCAAGACAAAACAAGACACAAACATACTGTATCAATCTTCTCCATTTTCTCGAAATGGTCATTTGTCCTCTCACCCTATCTGTCTAGGGACGAGCAGATTTGCTCCCTTCCTATCTATGGACGGGCAGCTTTTTTTTTTTCGTCACTTACCCCCGAGTGTCCTGGGGCTCCCCATATGGGCCACCATCTGCTGGAGTCCGGCTGCAGCAAAATAACCAGGGGGTGACAAGGGACTTGTGTAGATTGATACAGCAGGAGTGGGAGACGTTTATTGTAGAATAGGAGGGGTATATATACATTCCACACAGCGTATCTTAATTGACATAAACTAGATACAGCAGTCAACCAATAAGGAATCTCCACACTTAATGGCTCTCTGGCGTTACTTCACAAACCACTCCCTCTGGCAAAATGCCAGGTGCCATCTTGACTTGTTTACAGACCCTAACATATTACATTGCATGGAAGAAAGATGTTCACATTTCCAAGATGGGTAGAGTCTCAAATAATGAAATATTTTAAAAATAAAATGCAGGTTAAGTGCAAAATAAAGGAAGAAAAGAATTGTAAGAATTGATGGAGATTCCACTTAATGAATGGCCAATGAGGAACTCTGCAGAGGCCTTTCTTGGTAAAACAAATAAACAAATAAAAATTAAAAAAATTATGATCAAAATAAAAAACAATTATTTACTGTCTCTCATAACTTTTCTAAAGGCTAACAGCACAAGAAGAACTATTTACTCAAGTAAGTCAACAAAAATTTGTGAAAAGCAACAGACTTTGGCAGTGGACCCAAAGCCACTACCTCCCTCCTTATTATGTCCCAGCTACCTTGGTAGAAATGCCTTCCCTGGGTATTTGTGGTTGAAGAGACATGTCTTCCCTCTCTTCAGTAGCCAATCAAGAGATAATGGTTTGCTAGGAGGGTCAGGCTGCCAATATTTCTCATCCCCTCTACCTCCAGGTTTCAGAAGCTAAATTTCTAGTGAGTGTGACTAAGGGTCCAGTAGCATCTCTCCTCCAGTCAGTATCACACACAGCTGGAGGTTCTACCCCAGTGAGACTAATAATGTGGGGCCCAAACACCCTGAACAATGAGAGGCAGTACAGGAAGTCCACAGGCTGCTGTCTACACCCAATGCCTAGAGCACTGGCTCAGAGAATTTGCCCAGGCTGAAACAGAGTCCTTGAGAACCCAGAGATCTGAAGCTCTTCTCCAATTACTTGCTTTTATTAAGCCTTAATAGACATATTTCATAATTATTACCATGTTTTATTAGACTTGTGACATAGATACATAAAGGTTGGTGTAAATATGTTTATACCATATTTAATAAAAGCACATAGATATATAGGAGCAATATTTCTAGATAGTACTGGAATTCAGTTAGGGAATTTGAATCTGATAAGGTGTATATGGTCAAACCTCAGAATAGGTATAAGAAAAAATAAATCAATGAAAAAAAGTATAAGGATTTATATTACAATGCAAAATGTTCACTTAATGAAAAAGAAAACAGTAGAGAAGGAATAGAGGAAAAAAGAAACAAAACTTATGGAAAAAAAAATAAACTGGCAAATGCAGATTCAATATTAATTCAAAGACCTTATATGTAAAAGGAATAAACAATCTAATCAAAAGGCAGAAAATATAAAACTACATAAAATCTGATGAAACATGATTTGTATGATTATAAATTTCTGGTAGCAAAGTTATCCAATTTGAGTCCTTGGTTCTGTGCAAATGGCCACGCATTTTTTTTCAACATTTTGTAGCAAGTAACTACACTAGGCAACCTTACTTCTTTGGGCCTCACAAATGTCTCAACCCTTTTTTGTATAGATAACACACTTATATCATTTTGCAGTATATCCCATCTTTCCCTTAGTGCATCTGATACTGTGGGACTTCAAAGATCATAGATAGGGGAAGGGCTCAGGGATATTGATCTTGGAGAGCTGAGAAAGTTTCTGCCTATCAGACTGGGCCTGCCACGGAGTGTGGGGCAATATGAAAGTGGGTGAAGTGAAGTCAGTCTGTAAACACAGATTAATTGACCCTGAGAAAACATTTAGTCAGTGACCTTTCTTGGTAAGGGGGTCTCCTTCTGCCGCTTAGCATAGGATTTCAATAAAGGTTAGCTTTTTCATTTGTGACTTAAATATCTGATAAAAAACAATTTTATAGGAGGAAAAGATTATTTGAGGACTCACAGTTGCAGGAGTCCTGTCCATAGACAGCCTGTTCTATTCCTTAGGCCTCGAGGTCAGGTAGAACATTATATGAAAGAGTGTGACAGTGGGAAGCAGCTCACATGATGATGAAAAAGAAAAGAGAGAGACTCCGTTTACCAAATACAAAATACATACCCGAAAGACATCCTGTGTCCTCCGTACACACCCTACCTGCCTTTAGTTACCACTTAGCCAATTCCACCAGGGGACTAACTCACTGATTAGGTTCAGACTCTCATAACCTCATCATTTCTTCTCTAAACCTTCTTGCATTGCTTCACACATAACATTTTGGGCGATACCTAATATCTAAACCATAAAAACGTTAAAGCCACTAATTTTGACTTGTAGTTTCCCATAGGCTGGGCATCAGAATTGCCTAAAATTACAGGGAACACCCCTCTGTTTATTTTTACTTTATTCTGAGATTAAGTGTGTGAGTAAGTATTTATTTCTGGACTAACCAAATTGTTAACATTAACCCTCAACAATATTGGGACAAATTAGTTGTCTTTGATTTTGGAGAAACATGTTAATATTTAGGATCCAGGGGATATAAAACCTGTAAGGTACTCTCAAATATGTCTGTTAAAACATTAATACATGTGTGTACATGAAGTTAAAAATGAATGTGGAAAGTATTATCAAGTAATATATTGGAGAGGTATTCTAAAATGTTCTTAGAAATGTATGATGAATTTAAATTTAAAAATAACATAAAGTAGAAGTTCTTGTCTGTCATGTTGGAGAGTACCTAATATAAATCATGCACCAAGGTCTACCTACACAAGAACAAATGACTTTTAAACAGGAGGCAAGAGAATGTCTTTTATCATTAAAAACTCCTCAGGGACAAAATTATTTTATTCCTTGACCCCATTACAATTTTTATCCATAAAAATGAAATTTCCAGAAAATTAAACACATAACAACATATACACATAGAGTTAATAAATTTAAAATATTTTCTAAAAACTACCACATTCTTGCACAACATTCATGATACCTAAAATGAATGAATTTTACGGATGAAAAGGGTGAAATTTTTAGCATATAAATTATATCTCAATAAAGTTTATGGAAGGTGAAGTACATTTTAGCAAAGTGGGAACTTACTGGAGCAGTTCCAAAATCGCCCACAGTGTGTACTATTTCCTGAGGAAACCCCTTATAAATGTTTACAGTTCTAATATAAACATATTTGCTTTAAGTATCTGAAATCTGTGTTTATATATGTTCTCTTCTTCAGTCCTACCTATTTCCTCAAAACATAACAAGGAATTCTGTCACCCCCGCACGTGTCCATTTCTACCAATTTAAAGTCAGCTAATGTATCTTGTGTCTTCTTTGGGCTGCAAGTGTCCCTAGTTTTCCTCATCACTCCTCAAAGCCTGTTGAATCAAGTCTCTTTACAACCCTGCTTACTCTCCGTCTTTTGTCAAGATTTTGGAGATCCAGAAATGCTCACAGTCTCATCCTCTTCAAATACATCCACCAAGTTACTTTTCTAGGGGTTAAATGTAAGCCCCTGTGACCCTGCTCAGCAGTGTTGTTCTCCCTTAGCATGTGGCCTACCTCCTTAATAGTATGTCTAAGGTCTTCTTTGACCTAAATCACTCATCTTCTCATTATTGTTCCTCTCAAGTATTTTCTGTAGCAATTACTAACAATGTATAATTCTCTATACTACTTTCACAGGTCTGATAGTGTGGTTGCATTGCTCTCTAAAATACCATCTTTTCCCTTTCACTTTGGGTTTTTCAGTCTCTTTTTCAAGATCATTTCTCCATATCCTTTTATTGCCACCAAACATCAGGCACAGGATGTCTTGCCTGAACCATTTGATTTTACACTTGTTGCCTTTTCTTGGCTCTCCTATGGTCCTCCCTATCCCTCTATCAGTAATTAAGATCATGTGTTGATATGTGTAACCCCAATTCTTGTTTATTTTACTTATTTTTCATGTTTTAGCTCTAGCAAGGTGTCTACTGCATGATGTACACTCAGCAAATATAATGAGTTGCATGATTGAACATAGTATGCATTGAAAATTCTTTTCAAAATGCTAGCTGATAAACACATTCAGTCACAATTTTCTTCTTCAATTAGGCATATATTTAGTTGAATAGAAGTGCTTACAAGGACTATTGTGAGACAATTCTTTCTTGTTCAAAAATGAACATGCTACAGAGAGAAATAGACTTATTATATCCTCATGCTTCCTGACTTTTAAATGTAACTTAACTTCATTTATATTTTTGAGAGCATTCCTAAAAGATAAGCTATTATATTGAAATCACATGGTTTCAATGCATTCTCACACCTCAAATCAACAGCCATGATATAAAAAGATTAATTGCACGGTTTATACCCTGTTCCATTACATTCAGTAACTTCAGGTGCGAAAATCAATTACTAACAAATATTGACAAGTAATTTTTTTAAAATTACTCATTTGTAAAGGCAAACAAGTTTTGATCTCTGACTGCAGTGACATGAGAACTACAAACTTATCAGAATAATAACAAGCTTGCCAGAATAATAACCTGCTCTTTGGAGATACACTTCCCTTAACTGAATTTTCATGATGAACACAGGATCACTTTTTGTGGCATGGGTATTTCAATGGGCCAGCTGCAATAATGTCACCTGCTCTCAGCCACTGTTATGAACCTATCTTTTGTTCCCCTGCCAGAAACATAATGTTTGTAAATGTTCTGTGCATCACACCATATGATTAGCAGAGCTCTTCCTTATAATATCCCTTGTCAATTTGGTAATAATACAGAGTGATGATCATATGGGGATCATTACTGACTTGTTCAAATATCAGCATAAAACATTGAATCTATGGAAACTTGGACAAATTCTTTCTTGTTTCTATGGTTTCATTTCTATAATTTCATAAGTGGGGAGATTGATAATATATTTTTAGAGCTACTGTATGAATTAATGATAATATTTATCAACATCGAGAGAAATGTGGCAAGCTTTAAAAATGCTAACTCTTGTTATTATAATTGATAACATACAGTTCATGTGTTCACCATTTCCTAACGACTTAAGTGAATGAAATTTCTGTTTTGTTATTCATTTTCTTGGATGTTCTACTCCTATTGCTTCACATAAGTCAGCAACATTTATTACCAAATATGTCAGACAATAAAAACGATAAAAAAGATATCATTAGCAAAGGTCACCACTTCTTTTTGAAAGTTGTCCTGACATATAGTATAATAAAACAGCAATGGCTCTTTTATGTTTGTATAAAGACAAATATTTTTGTACAATCACCAAATTGTCAAAGTTTTTCCTTCATTTTCCATAATGTGATTTTTTCCCCTGTCTGTGTTAAAATCAAGATTCTACCTCAGTTCTGGCATAGATTTTTGTTATTATTTGCAGAAGTCTCCCTCATCCAAAGCCCTTTCACAGCCACTGTTAAGGATTTTTTTTTTACTGCTCAAAAAAGTTTAGTATTCAGCAGGTTAAGGAAACCCATGGTCAGCTTTAGAATTTCAGTCTCTGCTGAGCTTTCAAGGTGTCAAGACCCTAAAATAATATGAACAGCAGGAGTACTAAATCTTTCATTATTTCCAGTTTCCCCTTGAGCATACTGACTTTGCAATAAAGAAGCTGTCATTTACATTCTTCTTTATTGCAAGGTGGGTAATAGCTACAGGGAGAAAAATAAGGTACTGTGTCAAGTTAGCCTAACTGCCATTATGATTAATGTGTAATCATTGCACATTTGCATTTACTCTTTTCACATGCAGGTACTTCATAAATTGGAAGAGTGATGGGGACAGCTACTTTACAATAGATGGAACAGAAGGAACCATCGTCACTAATGAATTACTAGACAGAGAAAGCACTGCACAGTATAATTTCTCCATAATTGCGAGTAAAGTTAGTAAGTATGGCATGGACAGAATCAATGTTATACCACAGTTCTTTGGATTTAACACTTTTAAATGAGTCCCTGCTGAGATGTTTTTCATTTTTGCAATAACAGCTGAGTGGTCTCCCGGGGAAACTCAGAAACCTGTTCCTTATCCTCCTAGCATAAGTCCAGAGGTATTGTGACAGCTGCCAATGAGCCCTGTTTGCAGTATCGCATGAATACCTAGAAAAGCATTTCATTGTGAGGTCTCATCGTTTTCACTCTGTACTCTCAAAAAGTCACCAGAGTGACAACTTTTCTGCCATGCATGATCCTAAGAGTTTCATAGGCTGGTCAAGAAGAAATAATAATCAAATAAAATTACTCACTCTAAAATATTTTTTGAAATCAAGAAAAGCATTTAAAAAATCATCTCCCTGTCTCTTTCCTGTAACTAGAATATATTTTTAATAAATGTAACTGTGGAATACACTTTTAAGTGAGATTCTGCAAAGAGCTGCAGAGAATCCCTAGAATTGTTTTTAATTGTTCCTTGTGTTCATTTCTGCTTGGTCCAAAATAGAATCCTGTCAACTGAGCTTAATTGTAGTTCTTATGGTTTAACAGTATAATAGAGAATGTGATAAAAATTTCTTTAAGTAATCAATTAGAGTGGAAATGTGACATTTGACTCTTTTTACTTGGTTGTTTTCAACAGAAATGCATTCCCCTAGTTCTTCTGCTTATGATTTCCTAAAACTTTTGGAAAATCCCTAAGTATCTTTCATTTCGTTTTCTCATTTGTTTTGTGCATCTGGTGCAAATTTATAACACTTCTGCAGCTAATTTCACCTTTCAGATCAGAGAGAAGCTATGAATAGTTCTGTGGAGGGGTTTTGATCAGTCTCAACTCGGTGGGGGCATAAATGTGGAACAATTTTTTTATCTGTAACAACTGTGGCTCAACATAAACAGTCAGATACCTTACCCCATGTTTTTAGAATACCGTTAGCCAATTTCACGACTTTCAGGTAACTCTTGATTGCTAAATAACTACTGCCTTGTTTGTTTCAATACTTAACTCTTAAAATTTTAACCTGTCATGTGGAAAGTCTAGCTATTCTGAGGCTGCCATAAAAGAGAGATCACCTGTTGATGCTCAGATTACAACTGGGGCTCAGTTCAGCCTTCCAACACTACATGTCAGTTGATGGTTATGTCAGTCTTGAAACCCCTCATCCAATCTACTTTCTAGATGAATTCCACTTGCTAGATGAGTACCACAGTGTACTCCCCATTGCCTTGTGAAACTAATATTAACTCATGGAATTGTGAGAAACATGAAAATGTTATTTTTTACTTTCCATGTCAAGGTTGTTTTTTGGTAAAATGGAAATAAATCACTGAAGATTCCAAAGAAACCATAATTTGTATATTTGAGAATGTGGGGATAAGGATATAGACATTCAGGTCTCTTGGGTTGAGAGTGAAGGAAATAAAAATGCATGAATTCCTCTTATCTGTCCCACCACTTTTAGCATTGAGTTGCACTGATAGTAAAGGTAAATGTTTGAAGGCCAATTATCTTCTTGTGTGATTTGATCCTTTAATGTTGGGAGCTTTTGGAGACATTTGCATAGGAATCAGATACCACCACACAATGGTAAACCTTAAACTTTCTTAATTTCCTCTTGATTGTCAAGCAGCCTTCTTGATAACAGTATAATTCTTGATAACAGTATAATTTCTCCATGCCAGTTCCTATCTGCTATGTCCACTGTACCCTACGAAAACTCAAAAACTCTTGCCAAGGTAAATTACAGGCTGTGCTACCACAATGTCTTTTTCTTGTCATTTTTGTTCAGATTGGACCTTCTTGCTCAGCTAGACTCAGACACAAGAGTATGAAGTGAACTACTTGAGCGAATGTGCTATTGTAGAGTTGAATACCAGTCAGCTAGTCTTGGTGGACCCTCCACCTGCATTCTCTGTACACTGTTTGCTGTAGTCTCGCTTGTGGTGGACATCTTTCTTCCTTTCTGTTCTGTATCTGCTGTACTTGCATAGGTTAATTCTTTCCTCTTGATAACGTTCAATGATTAATTTCTATAGAATTTTGAGGACAATTAATTTATGAAAATTATTTTCCTAAACTATTTAATACAAAACCATTGTGAGTCTTGCTAAAATCACTTTGAAGTAGGAGTAATAGACCCCTGCCTTACTTCAAGCTAAATGTTTGTGGATAATCCATTGGTAATCTTTACCATACTATAAAAGTTTTCTTTCTCCCAGTAGCTACAAAACCATGGTAATGGTGTGAGAATAGACATAAAAATAATGTCCAGGGCCTCCTTTTAGAGCCTTTAGCTTCAACTGCTTGAAACAGGGAAGAAAGTATAAACCCTTGTGTGAAAATAAAAGTCTTCAGTCACTGAAAAATTAGATTTCCTAAATTTATAGAACCATATTTGGTTACTTATCTCTATAATTAGTGCACATGCTCTCCCAAATTGTAAGCTGTGGATTTTAGCAAAATGCGAGTAAGGAAATCCTAGTTTATGAATAACAAGTAGTTTCTTAGCCCTAATAGTCAGCACTTGAACTTAGGTATATAAGATACATCTGTACATATGTATTTCATGTGTCCAAGAAATCAATTTCCTCAATAAACCTGCAAGATATTACTATCTACAGTATAGGAGTAAAGGAATTCAAATTGTTTATAGCACTGTGTCACACAGCTAATGATGACAAACCTAAGATTAGAGCCCTGGACTCTTTACCAAAGTAGATTTTGTGGATTGGGTACCAACAGTTGTATAGCCATGCTTATTCATGAGAGTTACGTGGGTTATATATACTCCTCTCTCTCTCTCTCTCTCTCCCTCTCTCTCTCTCTCGCTCTCTCTCTCTCTCTCACACACACACACACACACACACACACAATATGAGAGTGATGCCAAATTAATATTCCTAAAACAGACTGACCATCAATTCCATTTTGAGGAATTCAGTATCTGTTCAAAGATGATTGAATGGATATTAGACCCATCAAAGAAGTCTTCTAGGACAAAATAAACATGCCAAAATATCATCACATGATAATTAGAGATTCCCTAAAAATAGGTAATTTTGAGTCTTTATTTTTTGCAAATGAACTTTTAAAGTAAACATGATTCATATTCCAATTCCTTAAGCTGACTTCATTGATCAAGCTATCCCACTGATCAGATATTAGTATCATAGTGAATGGATGAGAAATAAATACCCATTACTTGCTCTTGCATGAAGAATGAAATTGTTTAAGTAGACCAAACTTCAGGTTGAACTAGTATATGTTTTGACCTGACTCTTCTATTAAAACCTCTCAGGTTAAGTGAAATGGTACAATGACAGAACAACTTTAAATTAATTAAAAATCAATCATTTATCAGTGTTGCTATAGTCAGAGGTCCAAATAATTCTCAAGAATTTTAAAAGAGAGGGAAGCTTCAAAATTTCACCTCATTCAAATTATCAGAAAATTTCAAAAGGCCAATGTATCTAAATATTTTGGTGTTAATGTAACAAATGCCCTTAGTTAAAGAGGGTAAGTGACCATGACACTGAAGTCCTATAATTTATTTCATATTTATAATATATGCAAATTACATAAGAGATAATTTTCTTCTTATTGATATTCAAATAATAACATGGATTGGTTTCATTTATTATGAAATAAGTAAAAAAAAAATCAATGAACTCTTTTCCTAAATGCTATTTTTGTGAAATTTCATATATTTGTGTAAGTTCATGAGTTGAAATTTAATTGTTTGGTAATCAATTTTTAAGGTGTCTGCATGAAGATATTTTTATGTTACAACTTATTTTACTTAATATAGAACATGTGATATGATTTTCATATGTACAGAAAAATCAAGTTATAAGATTTTTTACTATAATTCAAGCTCAACATGAATTATGCATTTATTTTATTTACTATATTAAGAACCATTTGTGCAAACATCATTTGTTGTAGGTTATGAGAAAACTATAAATAATGTTAATTCTTAAGTGCTGGGAGCCATCAGCCAAGTAGGTATGACAAATTCCTTGCCAGCTTACTCCCATGCTGTCTAGTGGAAGGACTTCTGAAAGGTGACCTTGCTCAAGGACCAGGGCAGGATCCGTGTTTAGGGTGTTCCCCCTTTAGAATAGGGCGGTTTAGCATAATAGGAGATTAGGGTGTTCCCCCTTTAGAATAGGGCAGTTTAGCATAATAGGAGATTAGGGTGTTCCCCCTTTAGAATAGGACGTATCCTGCTGCTGAGTTCCTCTTGAGTGCTTAGGGTCAGACAGTATATTTTGGGAGACAGAAGCCCATGCGGAGTGGATTTGGGCAGAGAGAGGATTTGGGAGAAGTGGATTTGGACAGGAGAGTGGATTTGGGCAGAGAACATGGATTCCCCCAGAACGTGTTTGTAGACGGCCGGTGTGAGTTCAGGAATAAAGAATTGCTGTTTGAATCTACAAGCTGTGTGGAGACTCGTGATTGGTGCCCAGCCAGAGACTGCGGCACTTAAGGACATTGCAGTGAAAGTATAGATAGAAATTAACCAAATTAATGAATTAAAATAAGTTATAATTGTTAAAATTGTGTTTAATTCCATAAAATTCATATTTAAGTAAACACTAGAAAGAAGTTGCAAAGGGTTGACTGACCACTATGTGGTTTTAAAGTGATGAAGGATTTAAGTAAAAATAAATGACCTTTTGACAGAATATTCTTTTTTAAAACATTTTTTAGATGTAGATGGACACAATACCTTTATTTTATTTATTTATTATTATGTGGTGCTGAGGATTGAACCCAGTGCCTCACATGTCCTCTACCACTGAGCCCCAGCCCCTGGCAGAATATTCTGAAATGATTCTCTGTATGCCAAAAAACTAGCTATGAAATTATATTCTCAGACAAGGTGAAGTAATAATAAAATAGTTAAACTATTCTAATACTTGTGTACCCATTAACTCATATGATCCCCTTTGATAATACTTCAAGGTTAGTATTACTATCCATGATGTAGGAGTGAAGAAATCAATGCTTTTAGACATTTCTTCATAGCCCAGCACCACACAGCTAAAGAGGACAAACCTGGGTTTGGACCCTTTGACTCTCCAAAATACATTTTGGGATGCGTATCCACTAACTTCTGCTTCCTTCCTTTATTTTAAATGAGTAATAACAATAGTCATGGTAATTTTCAAATGCATTTTGAATAAAAAATATAGTACAGATGTTCTGTAAATGAGCTGGCTATGCTACAAAAACAAACCAGTAACACTTTTTCCAAAAATAGATGGACATGAGACTGGGAATCATATTTACACATTAAGAGAGGAAGATTTGAAATGCGTTCTCAAGCACATCACTGCTGTTTGTCAGCAGGTTCTCAGTCTTTGCAGAGGAAGCCTATGAGAAAGTAGAAAAGAGACCTCTCCTTAAAGGTGTGGTGTTAGTTAACTTTGGGATATTAGATAATTATGCTATGTTACCAAATGCATCAGAATTCAGTCACATAGAACACCAACATTTATTATCTCATTTATTCATTCATGGGTGAAATGAGTCCTCTAAATGTTCTCTCATTAGACCTTAATTAAGTTCACTCCATAAGTGATATTATGATTCAGTTTCTTGTAGGATGATGGACTTGAGACTTAGAATCTCAGAGGCTGTTGTTCCCAGGATGTTCTCAGTTTCCTGTAAATGAGAGCTTCTAGGGCAGTTTACAACTCTCAGTCAGTGCGATCAAAACAAACACAGGAGACAGAGAATGTGTGAAAGATCAAAATTAATCCTTTTTGTAATTTTTTTAGACATTGATGGGTCTTTATTTTGTTATTTATTTATATGCGGTGCTGAGAATTGAACTCAGTGCCTCACATATACTGGGTAAGTGCTCTACCACTGAGCCTCAACCTGAACTCCATGAAATTGAACTTTCTATAACCTACTCTGAGAAATTGCATCACATCGCTTTTGCCACATTTTGGTTCAGTAGAGGCAAACTACTAAATCTAAACAACATGTAAAAACAGAGAGTAAAGCAAGTGTGTAAAAAGAAGGCAGTGATAATTATAGACCATTTTAAAAAGGTTGACTATTTTATGTGACTCTTGGCAACTAAATAAGTTATTTTAAAAAGAAGAAAATTTAGGAACCATATTATCTGGCCTCTAAGTCCTGAAAATTTTGTGAGAGAAGCAAATATCTGGTGAAATGATTTAAATGCCAAATCAAAATAAAAAGTGTTCTCACTATATCCCATATAACTTTTAATTTAAACTGAGTGTTTAAAACATTAAAACACACACACACATACATTGTGTGCATGTAAGAACAAGGAACAATAAGTCCTACCACCACATAAAACTTTAAAGCTTAAAGAAACTTAAGGAAAAATGTACCTTGTCATAGGGAGAAGAGGGGATTACAGGTGGGGAAACTGCTTAAGCAAAGTCGTAGAGGTATCAAAGTTCATGTTGAGATCAGATCCTGCAACCTTTGTGGGACAGTTGGATGTACAGAGGGAATAGAGGGGAAAGATTGTCTGTAGTCTCATTCAGCCATCCAAAGCTTCACTGAGAATTTAGTTTTTCCAATATGTTTGAGTCTACCCTCATTTTGTTGTTTCTACCTGTATGTCCTTTGCTTAACACCTTTCTAAAAGGCATGTATTTCTCCAACTTTTTTTGTTGGTGGATTTGGAATGCATTTCTTTAATCCAGCACTGACTGCCTCACAGTGTATTATCTGGTTCACTGTGATTGACCAGGGAGCTGGTGACAAGGGTGAGTTGGAATTCTTTGTGGTGTCTGACCAGCAGTACTCTCCTACTCTCCTTCCCCCATTGATTGGATCACTTTTCAAAAAAGTTATAATATTTCTATGCATGCTGTTGAAAAGTAATATCCTTGGGTTGCCTTTTTTTTTCCTACTATTGTTCCTCTACTCCCCAACTATGATCACAAGTATCACAGTCATCTGGGATAATTTTTTTTTATAAGACAGATGTTTGGGTACATTCAAGTCACATTGGATCAGAATTTCTGGGATTATTGTCAAGAAACCTGTACTGGAAACAAGCACCCTATGTCATTAAACAAACATCAGGTGGGGAAACTGCTTAAGCAAAGTCATAGAGGCATCAAAGTTCATGTTGAGATCAGACACTGCAACCATTGTGGGACAGTTGGATGTACAGAGGGAATGTTGCCAAATTCTCCAGTGTCCTAAAGATGAGCACAAATTGAGGGAAATAAAAATTTGAAACCTGTCACTACTCAGCAGAGATGAGGTTTGATGATGGCATGGAGCAATTGCTTATGATTCTAAGCCCATGTCATTTTTTCTTCCATCAGTTGCCCAGATAATTAACCTTCTCTTACTTTTCATAGAAGCCTTTTCATAGATTCCTGGTAGAATCTAGGTAGTTTGTCTACCATTTTCTAATTTTCTTTTTTTCTTCCCCCAAGTAACTATTTGAAACTAATTTGTATTCTCAAATGAAAATAAATTTTATTTATACTAGAATTGGCAACATTTCAATAGTAGTTCTAAGAGTGCTACTGTGAAGAATGAATCACTTGTAAAGTTTTCAAACTATTTCATAAAGCTCTGCAGTGTATCATATAACATGGAAAAAATAATCATTAATGTTATCTCGATCATCAACTTAATTTAGAAATGTTTACATTTTGCTCACTATTATATGCTATGCAAATATAATAAAATCCAAATTTATGTTGTGAGAGCTTATATTTTATTTTAAACCTTCAACTGCTTATGATTATACTAACATAATCAAACTGCTAAAGAGTACTTTAAATCAATATAATTGCTTCAACAAAATCACATGTACAACATTAATGTCAGCCTTATTTTTTACTTAATTAGTATCAGTTTTCTCAATAAGTAAAACTACATGATGAACTTTTCACCTAATTGCTGAAATCCATAAACAAATATATATTTATACAAATATGATAAAGTTCCATTAACACAGAAATATTCCTTTAACCTGACAGAGTTCAAGAATAGAAAAAAAATATCAAAACTATTACATTGACATGATATATCATATCTAATATATTTGTAGAGTGATATTATCAATTTAGCATGAACTTTTAGAAGAAATGTCTTTATCTTATGCATCTTTGATTCCAAGGTATATTACTCATTATGAACTACATGGATATGTTTGTAATTAATATATTGTGAATGTTCAACCTTTCTTGAAATATATTACATATTAACAATTTAAGTCACCAACACTACATTATACCTTCTATTCATTAGAGTCTCAAAACTATTCATCATGAGTATAAATAAGACAGCAATATTTTAATATTTTTTCATTTATTTATTCCTTAGTATATTTCACCCAAATAAGGCAAGGGGTCAGGTTGCAGAGTGTGAAGTTTTGCTTGGTGATGTGTTGGTCAGCATTTGAAATCTTGGAAAATCACACCCATCTCAGGTGCTGTGTGGGGATCACAGGCAGGGAGAGTGAAAAGACACACACACATTGCAGAGCCCAATCAGGCAGCAATTTCAGACCAGTTTTTCTCATATATTCCAATGTGCATAGCTCACACACAAAGCCCATGGATGGCTGGTTACATCCCATAAATTCATTTACAATTTTAAACGCCAAAATTCTGGGTTTCATTTGGTCTGAGGCTCTCTACAGTGCACCCCCACAGATCCTGTTTTTCATCCAGAAAACACACATGAGCCAATATGACTCAAGCTCTGAAAAATAGTCAGGAAGTGCTGTACATTTTTTTTTGCTGTCATCTTTCTTCACTGGTGTACTTTTTAGTTCTCTCTTGGAGCAAAATGTTGTTTACTCTACCCAAATTCTGTGTGCTGCTTTCTAACTGTATGAAAAAACATTTCTTCACCCTACATTGTCATTTTATTAAACTGAATTTCCTCTCAGTTAAACAATTACTAAAATATGTTTAGATCCTGTGAGACTGTGATGATCAAAATGAAGTAAGCCCACCAAGGGTTTGTTCCTGCTAAACATCATATAATTCCAACTCTCTTATCAAACCAAGTTTCATATTTTGACACTAAAGAATTCTGAAGGTCTATTGTTTAAAACATGTAATGCAACATAATATTAATTATATTTCTCAAGAATGTCCGGCTGCAGCAAAAGAACTGGGGGGTGATGAGCAACTTGTGTAGATTGATACAGCAGGAGTGGAAGCCGTTTATTGTAGGACAATAGAGGTATTTGTACATTCCACATAGCTTGTCTAATTAACATAAACTCGATACAGCGATCAAACAATAAGGAATCTCCACACTTAATGGCTTGCTGGCATTACTTCGCAAGCCACTCCCTCTGGCAAAATGCCAGGCACCATCCAGACTTGTTTACACACTCTAACATTTGCCAGGCGCCATCCTGACTTGTTTACAGACTCTAACAGAAAGCAGCACACAGAATCCGGGTAGAGTAAACAACATGTTGCTCTGAGAGAGAACTAAAAAGAAATGAACCTAATAAACAGGGAATAATGAAAAATCAAGAAAGATAAGGAGTTGTCTATCTTAAGACCAAAGTCCTGCAGCAGGTTATAGAGGGAGTGTCCCCTTCATTTCTATACAATACATGCAGAGACCAAAGGGAAGTTGGAAAACTTGAATTTTTATGTATGAAAGAGTACTCTTCTTTATATTCTACTTGTTTTCTATTCATTTCTCAGTGTATTCTCATTTTCTTCAGGGAATCTTTTCTGTAGCTCAGATTCCTCTATTAAATCAGAAACCTCTTTTCTAAAATTATCTGTCTGAAATTATAATGATCTTTTTTATGTGTCTGTCTTCTCCATTAGACTTTAAGCTAAATAATAAAAGGGGACTAATCTCATCTGCTATATGTGCAGAGTACACTGCTGGGAGCCATCAGCCAAGTAGGTATGACAATTTCCTTGCCAGCGTACCCCCATGTTTCTTTAGTGGAAGGACTCATGGAAATAGGACATTTTGCAGGACATTGCATGTAAGGTGACCTTGCTCAAGGACCAGGGCGGATCCGTGTTTAGGGTGTTCCCCCTTTAGAATAGGGCGGTTTAGCATAATAGGAGATTAGGGTGTTCCCCCTTTAGAATAGGGCGTATCCTGCTGCTGAGTTCCTCTTGAGTTCTTAGGGTCAGACAGTATTTTTGGGAGACAGAAGCCCAGGAGTAGTGGATTTGGGCAGAGTGTGGATTTGGGCAGAGAATGTGGATTTCCCCAGAACGTGTTTGTAGACGGCCGGTGTGAGTTCGGGAATAAAGAATTGCTGTTTGAATCTACAAGCTGTGAGTGGCTCATGATTTGTGCCCAGCCAGGGACTGCGGCAGTACACCATATTGTATCACATGTTTTATGCACTCATTGGTTTAGTGTATAAATAATGCATGTGAAATATATAGCATTCATATATGTAAATTAGTCAAGTATTTTACTTCTATCTTCTTTTATTTCTGACAGATTTTGTTAGCCGGTCAAAAACCCAGAAAGCAGTTTCTTTACTTCAAAAAATAATAAAACGCAAAAAAGTCACTGCACACAGTGTTCACTACATGTTAAAAAAATGCACAACTGGAAAATGAGATTTGTGAGCTTAAAAACAAGGGTATCAGAGTTTAAGCAAGAAAATATAGAATTAAAACAACTCCACAATTTGGGGTATTATATACTTCATTGAAAGAATGAGTGGAATCTTTCCTTTATTCCAGTAGAAAAAAGGAGATATTTTTTAACTGCTGACTTATCTGTTAGCACTTTGCAAGGGAGAAAATTTGAATAAATTATAAAATTCTTACAAATATAATAACATATTATTAAATGTGATTACTAAAAACTAAGTGCTTATTTTTCCCCATCACAATTTTAATGGCTCCATGGAACCCCATCTGTTAGAAACCTACTGATTTAACAAACAGAATATGGGATTGTTATTTGTTTATATTTTAACTTTTTATTACAATTAATGTTTCCAAAAATTTCTTGAAACAATTAATGTTTCAAGAAATTTAGAAAAAATTCATTTTCTACTCAGATACCATGGCATGTGCCTATAATTCCAGCAGCTTGGGAGACAGAAACAAAAGGATCAAAAGTTTAAAGCAAGTGTCATCAACTTAACAAGCTCCTTAGAAAATAAGTGAGACCCTGTCTTCAACTAAAAATAAAATGAAAAAGGCTTTGAGATATTGGTATGTGATTTAGCTTCTGCGGGTTCAATTCCTGGTACCAAAGATGGGAATGAGAACAAAAGAAAAAATAATTTTCTATATTTCTGTTTACTTTTGAAAAAAATTTAATATAGAGTTATTTGGTTAAAGTTGGGAAACTTTAAAAAGATTTCAGGATTTATAAGTTGCTCTCAAGAAAGTTTGTATTCCACCAATGAGGCATTTTTCACTGCCCTAAAACATGTTTTTATACATTTATAGATTTTATTCTGATGCTTGGGTACAAACCAGGGTTTTGTGGTGATGTGATATGCTAGTGCTGAGCTAGACCCTCAGCTATACTTTCAACAATAACATTCATTAAACAATGAAATGGAAACTGATTATAAGTTATTTTATTCAAATTCACTCTTGTTCATAAATTAAATTTGTTCAGATTTCTATATTGAATGGACATATACTTTTTTATGTTTTTTAGGTGTACATGACAATAGACTATATATTGTTATGGCTAATACTCTAGTGTGTGTGTGTGTGTGTGTGTGTGTGTGTGTGTACACACACAGACATATTCTTCATTCATCTGTTGAAGGATATTTGTCTTCATTATTAGATGAAATACTAGGTCCTTTCTTGTTCAAAAGTGGATATTAAGCTGTTTGTAAAGTACATAGTGATCACCAAGGTAAGCTGAAAGTATTCCATAAAAGAAACATAAAAACCATATAACAGGTTTTAGATTTCTTATCCCAGTTTGAGGTTATGGTAATACAAAAGATAAATTTCTTACATCTTTATTTTATTTATATATGGTGCTAAGGATTGAACCCAGCACCTCACTCATGCTAGGCAAGCACTGTACTGCTGAGCTTCAGCCCCAGCCCCAAAAGATACATACTGAAAGAAGAATTTCTGAATATGCTTTTACTCTGTAAGCCAGTTTTAGGTATACCCGACACATTTTATGAAGATAAATCTATTACTACTTAATTCATAAATTTGTATATAAACAATAAGTCTTTAAAACTTATTTGACTTGAAATTATCTTTTTAACTGGGGAGGATCTAAGAGAGGGCAAAAAAATCACCTTAAACTTGTAAATTTACCAAATTATTTCAAAATTCCTTTTCTGTACGATCTACTTTCAATTATGTTTGTTTTAGACAAGATTAAAGGAGAAATTAAAAGTGTTAAACTAGAAAAGCTTCAGAGAATATAGAATTTTCATTAGGATACTAAAACAGTATACAAAGAGCCAGAACATAAAAATACATTTTTGTTTTCTAGGAAAAATAAATTTAAAGGTAACCATATTTAACTTCAGATATACCTCAAAAGAACATGCAGTAACTCAAAAAAACATGCAGTTATCATGGGTGTGAACACCCACACACTTCAGATCTCTCGCAATGCCAAGAAATACAGACTTACAGGACCTCTGTTTATATGAAGTCTGCTGTTTTCCAAAGCTTTGGTATGTGGGGTGTGAACTCCTATTTTGATTTAAAACACAATGTTATCTGACTCTAAAATTAAATGATGGCATTTATGACAAAACTAGTTACAGCAAATCCTAGCATCTGATAGATATTCAGCATTTGTTTTCTGAATGAAGAAATTTAGTTTAATCACTGAAAAAAATACCAATTTAGGAGTTTTTTTTTTAAAGAAAGAGAGAGAGAGACAGAGAGAGAGAGAGACAGAGAGAGAGAGAGAGAGAGAGAGAGATATTTTATATATATCTATATAGATATCTATAAAATATACATATATATACATATATATATATATGTATGTATATTTTAGTTTTTGGGTGGACACAACATCTTTGTTTTGTTTGTGATGCTGAGGATCGAACCTGGGCCACACGCATGCAAGGCAAGCACACTACTGCTTAAGCCATATCCCCAGCCCCAATTTAGGAGTTTTTATGTTAAGATACAGACTAAATAGCTCTCCAACTGCTTTAAAAGTTTTTAAAAGGTTTCATTATTACATATCTGCCTGTATTAAAGAAATGTTTTCACTCACCCAAATTTGTCTGTCATTTGTGCAGTTGAAATTTAAGATAATGACTCATAAAGAATAAGTCTTTTTTTGTTATTTTTTAACCTTGAAGGTACCACTCTTAAATTAAGCTTTTAGACTTCTATCACCTTCTGATATACAGCCAAAACCTTGCTGAAATAAATTTGTAGAGTTTTGCAGAACAAAATGAAACCTACAATTTTCATGAGACCAGAATGCCAGAATTTATACAAAGAAATTTCAGTAATACACTTTGGCAAACAAAAAGAGATAGATATGTGCAGAAAGAAAATGTTTCCTCAATTATTTTCTTCTGTTTTCAAATGTGTGTGTGTGTGTGTGTGTGTGTGTGTGTGTGTAACATGGTTAAAGAGTAACTCTATTAATCATGGGAAAGTATAGGGTGTTTTAAATCAATATGTTTATAACCATAATGTACGTATTTTGGAGGTGAGGGTGGCATTGTTTGTCCCATTGAATTAAGTAAAGTTCTTAATTCAACTCTATTTCTCTGAAGCAGTCCCATGATGACTTTCAGAGTAGCCTTATAAAGAGAAAAGACTTTTAATATTTTCCACAGGAAGAGATGATTTTTCTATGATCTCAAAACCCTTGCTTCTAATAGTAGATCTTATAGTTTGGGAAAGTGACTTCACTCTCTTGTTGTGTTAATGTGTATTACTACTCACACTGTTAAATAAAGAGGAAAAGTGGGTACAGCAAATACTCTGGTTTTGTGTATCATTTTCTCACTTTTGAGAAGAGAAACAAACACTTTGCTCCAAGTAATCTCCTACTTCAGTACAAAACAACTTTGGAAACAGTGGCATACCATAATGTGTTCTTAGAAATAAGTTACTGGTAAGTATTTGTCCCTAATACATATGATCCATTTATTTCCCTTATTTTATATTTACTCATGTTTTAAACTTCACTGAGATAAAACAAATGCTAATGAGTAGCAATCTCAGGATTTTCTGAGTAAAGTCTTATACATTTTGCACATTCTTTATTTCTCCCCTTGACTGCATATGTCACAAATTTGCCCCCTGAAGACAGTTGTTATTATTTATACATATCAAATTAAGAAATTCTTATCACTAAAGATTATTTTTATCTTCAATTCTAAATGTTGATTTTATTTTTGGCATTATATCTGTACTTTGACTGTTATTGTTACCGCTGTTTACTGGTAATGAGGCCTTGCTTCCACAATGCTGAAGTATAACACCAGAGAAGTAGGCCAAGGCAAGTTTAGAGTGGAAAGTTGAAGCTTTATTAAAAAACAGCAGAAAAGACATCTCCCTGGAGAAAGAAGGGGACCCAAAGGAGTGGCACCCCCTTTCTCCACAGATTCCCTCTTCTCTATGGCTGATTTGGGGACCCTCAGCCAAAGAGTCTCTGCAAAAGAGATCAATGTAGATAAACTTCCCATTTTCATCTTGCCCTGTTTACTTGGCCACTGGCTGGGAAGATACCAGCACTCGAGGTGCTGGACACCCCTTTACTAGTTTTTCACAAACGTATCCAGTATAGTACTTTGAAGAAATGTGCAAACAAGGACTCTGGCCTTGATCTGGGCTTCACAGAGATGTCTACATTTTTGAGATAAGTTACAAATGGGCTCCATGGTAACAGCTGGGAGGGGGAGAAAAGCAGGGGAGAAGAAGCTCTCCTATTCTCAGGTGTTGTCCGTGAAGAGTTAACTTGCCCAGAACAGTGAAAGAAAAAGCTGCTTTTATGTGAACTTCTGCGGACTGTGAACTTCTAAGTCTCTCCCCTTACATGCTGGGTATAAAACTCTGAAACTCCCTAAACCCAGGGTTCAGAAAATTGATTGATTACAAACAAACGCTGTGATCTCTGAACCTGGCTGCTGTCAAATAAAACTGTTTCCTGCTATGTTCAATGCCTTGATTCATTTGTCCCTACAACAAACTGGGACACATTGCGGGAAGGAGTTCTCTCACATGTGGTGAGTCAGGGTCTACAAGAGAAAAGACCAACTGGGCTGCTATCCCATATATCTTTCCCACTTGAGCATAGCAACTGATTCTGAGCATCACCCCAAAACCTCTCCTCACAAAAAGATGCCTTTATATATAAGGGTCTGATGGCTGCCCCATGTCAGTCACATGTCATTTGGAAGCCAATGGCAGATCCACATGGCCCCATCACAGATGTTTTATCACATACCTGCACTCCACTGCTCCAGGCCCAGTTCCCAGCAGAATCCAACTCAATGGAATCTCTGTTCTAAACCTTTTTCATGAATTCGAGTCAATAAAGGCACTATCTGGTTCAGTCATGATGAGCAACAAGAGATCCAAAGGTTCTCCAGTGCTTCCTGGTCATGGGAATTTCAAATATTTTATGCTATTGGTCTAACCATCATTCAAGAATGAAGGAGGTGGCACTGTAGGTTTTGATTCTTTTAGTAACCATTAAGTGGTGAGGAATATTCTTTCAAAGAAAGCTCTGTACAACTCACACAGGGAAGTCTTTCGAAAGAGTGGCCAAAAGGTCACAGGAAGCCAGGCCCATTGGGGTGCAAAATGTGAGGTCCAGGTGTGTTTTGGCTCTCAACTATGGCTGACAAGGCTTTCACAAGAAAATCATGTGACATCATGGCTGAGATTCCCAGTGCAGTGGAGAAAGCCACCCTGGGCTTAGATCTCAGTTTCCAAGGGTGCCTCTTATGCTTGGCCTCCTTAAATCCCAACAGTCTTCATGGCAATACTTTCTAAGGTCAGTTCCAGAACTCAGTCTCTAATGGGAATCACACCAGAGTTCATGCTGAGATTGACCCAGTTATCTCTTCCAACCACCTCACAAATGACCACAATTGCAACAAAAACACTTCTACATGGCCCTCATCTTCTTCCATATAGACACTCATCATAACCTTCTCTCTGGAAGTTCCCATATGGGAGCAGTCCTAGATGGTGTCCAAAGTAAGCTCCCATGCCTCTCATTTGCCTAATGTCATGGTGGCCTGGACAACCTTCCTGAGAACCAGGATAGATAAAATGAGCCTGCAGTTAATACTGCTCTGCTTCTCAAATTAGAGGCCTACTGACTGCCGGGGGTAGATTCTTTGTGTCCTGGAGTCATGAAAAAACCCAACCACACCTGTGCTAGCTACTTCAGGGCTTGGAACAACTCATTTAACCCAAAGGATCCCTGTTCTCACTTCATGGAGTCAGGAGCCTTACCAGAGGAAGGTGAGAGACTTCATCCAAAATTACTGTTCTTTTGGTCATTTTAGTTTTGGATAGACTCATGGCATCTTTATTTAGTTTCATGGGGTGCTGAGAATCTAAGGCACAGCCTGACACAGGGCCAAGAGTTTGATTCAGACACATCCCTTTACAAAGCACTTTACCAAAGAGCCACAGTGAGGCACCTTTATTTTCATTTTGAAACTGTTTTCTTGAGGTTTCACAAAGGGGTGGCCTGAGGCAAAGACTTTCCTGACATTCAGAGGAACAGAACAATAGGTAAGATAAAAGCCCTGGGGCAGACTTTTCCACAAGGTTAACACTAGGGCACTGACAGATCTTGATCATGCTACTTGGGTTGCTATCTAGCCACGCAGGATTTCTCCACTCAGAGCCTTACTGCTCACACTGATTTCTGAGTTTTCTGAGATGCTTGGCATTCTCTCCAGCAATCAAGTCCATTGCCATGTCACAGAGCTTGAAGGTGGTACATATCTTGGATGCAAAACCACAAGCCCCTTCCGGAGAGTGTCCAAAATTCAGGAAGAATACAGGAAATAAGGACCATAGTAGGTGTTGCCTATCTGCAAGGCAAGCAGCAGTCCATTCCTAAATTGGCCAGGATGAGTGCTGGAAAGCTTTCCATTACACAGGACACATCCACTGATACATTCTTTTTTCTACTTTCTATGACCACAGACACACTGGGATACATAAACCTAGAAACACTCGCCTTGAGCAAAAGGACTCACTAATAAACAGTCCACTCCAAACCGAACAATTCATATTTCCTCCATATTCTTAGAACATGAGACAAAACCACAAGGACACACACACACACACACACACACACACACATACACACACACACACACCCCATCTTGAGTTGGTCTGCGTCTATCCAAAGTGTCCTCTGACTGATGGGTGACACTGTGTTCCCCAGGAGTGGCCTATCCTGTCTCAGCTCTGGTCTCCTTGGACAACACTGTGAAGTTGTCAGGAACCAACAATGAGCCAGTACCTTATTTCTCAGAAAAGACCCCTCTTCAGAGCTTTCCTGGCATTTGGCCATCCCCACATCAGTAGGTGCCAAGGAAGAATGACTCTGTCCTTGGTAAATCCAAAAAAGTGAGCCCACTGGGAGTGGGGCTGGCTCTGGGTACCTGGATACCTGGATCCAAAGTTAGAGAGGAAGTGAGGTGAGGTCACTTCTTTCAAGGAAGGTCACTCACTTGGCAACCACTTTGTCCTAATGTAGGTTTCCAAGGGTTCCAGGAGATGGTGGCTACCCCATGTTCCTGTAACCTTTTCAAAAGTTAGAAAGGTATACATACCATAGGCGCCCCAGGATCAGCTATCCACACAGGCCTGGTTTGGTCCATCTTGCCTGCATTGAGAAGAGAGAGGCTGATTCAGACAGATCCCATCATCCTGACAGGTTGTTTGCCATGAAAGATGACTTTAGGCCTCTCAGATCCTACATAGTTGCCTACATCTTCTCCAGGGATCATTTCTGCGTCTATCTTTGAGGTTTTCAGCAGGTGTAGGATCTTCTTCATACCTGAATTTCAAGATAAACTCTGTACCTGGTCTTAAATGAAATGAGATACAGGGAACAGAGTATGGTTAGGGTTAATATCATGTTCAATATGGGTTAGGAGTCATTCTGCTGGATGAATACTGGTATTAAGAAACTTTGATATTTATAAGAATGTAAGGTGAAATATAAGTATGAAAACAGAAATCTAGGTAAGATTTGAAGCACAGAAGGACATTGGGCTCTTGATATGGATACATAGTTTTGAAATAGGCTCTGCACAGATGTATCATATTAATCAATATACAATGGCAAAGAATCTGGTACCTCGGATTTTTGAATGTAGAAGAGAAATCCTGAGAAATAGTTAGTAGGTAGGATTGAAGTGTAGGTTTAGGAAGATGAGTGAGTTTAGGATTTGGAAAAAAGTCCTTTTGCAATAGGGTTTCTGTTAGAGAGTGGATGTGAATATCAGCACACTTGAAGAGTCAGTCACAAGAATGGACTTGAGAAAATATGTAGAAAAATAGATATCAATATAGAAGTTAGGAGATAAGGCAAAGTATAAAGTAAGTGATAGGATTAGAAATATTTTCAAATATGGGCAGTTGAATATATAATCTTAGAAGGAATCTAATATATAGTCACAAATAGGATTAAAATTGGAACACATTAGGCAATGTATACATGGATGTTTTAGTTATCCAGATTCTCATTAAAATTAGGCTTTGGTAGAATCATAAGTGTGAGCTTTGCATTTTGTGTCCAGAATATTACTGTGATGAAAGAGATATGTAGATCAGGTGACATGAGTATTTCTTCCACTATGTCTAGGAGCATGTTTTGAAACTCTTAAATTAGTATTTGGGGATACAAATAGGTATACCCTGTGTCTATGAATATAGACATGATGCATGAATAGACCATACTGGGAATAAATAATATAACTGGTTCCAATAGTAAGTAATAGATTGAATTGGTATTTTAAAATATACATGAAATCTGGTATTCACATACATACATTCATTCAAACTAGTTATACATCTTGTGCTAGTATTAGGGTTACTATTTATACCGAAATGTTTGTGAGTTTTGCTTTGAAAACAATTATAAAAATAGAAAACTGTGTTATGAAAGAAGTCTCATGAAAAAGCAAGTAAAGAAACATGGAGGAATACATATGTTCTAATGCAGGAAGTGATTGAATGTGAATCATATGCATAAAAATATGTGAACTTGTAGATGAAAGGATATATCCTATGAAGTATATATACTGAAGAAATCCTAAGGTACCAATGTTGAATGAAAATTAATGTCAAAATAAACATCATGTCCCATATAAATATGCTTGCGTTGATGTTAAATGGGGGTCAGTTACAGTAGAAATATTAGGATTAGTACTCAATATTCACTGAAGTTAGTTTTGAGTACTAGGAAATGAATATGTATGTCGGGAAAATGAATATTTCTGAGAATGATCTTGTGAAAAGTTGATTATAAATCCACATACATGAATATGAAAGAATCAAGGTAGTGTATCATATGACACATATATTTCATTTTGGGAAAAAACATGAAGAGTAATTATATATATAGTCTGACCCAGGCTACAGAGAAAGGGAGTTATAAAGTTACAAAGTGTTAACTTTGAAAATTCATGGAGAAGTATTAGAATAAAAAAATGACTAGTTTTATAACACATACCCTTGATAAAGCAAAAGGAAAGTGCAAGTATACAACATGCCTCCTATAAACTGCCTGTACTTTTTTCATTTAGGTTATTTTTATCCATAATGTTAGGATTAGTAGTCAGAGTCTAGTAGGGTAAGGGTTAATGTCAGAGATTCAATATGTTGAATGGAAAATAGGAAAATGTATGCAATGTGTATGCGAATATGTGCTACACAAAAAACTTCCCACAGTCATCCAGAACAATGCCTTGACATTACCATCACCCCAAGACACAATTAGAGCAAAAGAGGAAGAAAACCTGTGAATACATATCGGGAATGAAAAAATCCTCAGGAGCTCACAACTGGAGGTGGCAGAGAAGATTACAAAAGTAGGGGAAAGGGTAAATATTCCACAAACATGGCACTGTGCTGTCCTAGTGACTTCTTGACAACCTGCCTCTGATCTTTGGGCTCTTGAAATATATGTTCATATTAGGAGCATTAGCTTCCTTTGTAGTGAGACCATCAAAGCTGGTTTGCATCTATGTGAACTGGAGGACGTGGTTTAATATTTTCCAGTGAAATTGAGGCAGCAGAGCTAAATCCTTTCTTTGTAGATAAATGGTGTCCACTGTGGGTTTAATGTTTCCCTGGGTGAATTGTGAAGCCATTGGGTCATCCTCCAATGGCTTTTATTTCAGTTTCACTGGGAATTTGGTAGTTGCTTCATGAAATACAAGACTATCAACTGGGACACAGCACTGGAGGAAGTTCTGTCACGGGTGGTGAGTCATGGTCTGAAGGAGAAAACACCAACTGGGTTGCTATCCCATACATATTTCCCACTTGAGCATAATAACCTGATTCTGAGCATCACCCCAAAACATCTCCCCACAACAAGATGCCTTTATATATAAGGGTCTGATGGCTGCCCCATGTCAGTCACATGTCATTTGGAGGCCAAAGGCAGATCCACATGGCCCCACCACAGATGTTTTATCACATACCTGCACTCCACTACTCCAGACCCAGTTCCCAGCAGAATCCAACTTAATGGAATCTCTGTTCTAAACCTTTTTTATGAATTCTAGTCAATAAAGGCACTATCTGGTTCAGTCATGATGAGCAACAAGAGATCCAAAGGTTCTCCAGTGCTTCCTGGTCATGGGAATTTCAAATATTTCATGCTATTGGTCTAACCATCATTCAAGAATGAAGGAGGTGGCACTGTAGGTTTTGATTCTTTTAGTAACCATTAAGTGGTGAGGAATATTCTTTCAAAGAAAGCTCTGTACAACTCACACAGGGAAGTCTTTCGAAAGAGTGGCCAAAAGGTCACAGGAAGCCAGGCCCATTGGGGTGCAAAATGTGAGGTCCATGTGTGTTTTGGCTCTCAACTATGGCTCTCAACTATGGTCCATTTCACTCACCATCTTTCCACCCCAATACCCACTTCCCTACCCTCACACCATTCTGCTCAATTCAAAGTTCTTCCAATCTTCCCTTGCCACCCCATCCCATTAGGGATCAGCATCAACATATCAGAGAGATAATTTGGCCTTTGGTTTTTTGGAACTGGCTTATTTCACTTAGCATGATATTTTCCAACTCCATTCATTTAACTGAAAATGCCATAATTCACTCTTCTTTAAGGCTGAATATTCCATCGTGTGTGTGTATGTGTGTGTGTGTGTGTGTGTGTGTGTGTGTGTGTGTGTGTGTATCCATATATTCATATATTCATTCTACAGTTTATTTATCCATTCATTTATTGAAGGGCATCCCTGTTGGTTCCATATTTTAGCTTTTGTGATTCAGCTGATACAAATGTTGATGTGGTTGTGTCACTACCGTATGTTGATTTTAAGTCCTTTGGGTACAGACTGAGGAGTGGGATAGCTGGATAAACGGTGCTTCTATTCCAAGTTTTCTAGGGAATCTCTATACTGCTTTCCAGAGTGGTTGCACTAATTTGCAATCCCAAAAGGAATCCCCACTTCCTTGCCAACACTTATTGTTGCTAGTATACTTGATAATTGTCATTCTTACTAGAGTGAGATGAAATCTTACAGAAATACAAATCAAAGTTGCTCTAATTGCTAGAGATGTTGAACATTTTTTCATATATTTGTTATAGATTATATATATTCTTCTGTGAATTATCTGTTCAGTTCCTTAGACCATTTATTGATTAGGTTTTTTGGTTTTATATATGAGTCTGTTTTGAATCTTATGGTTTGGGTGTATATTCACAGATGGTCTAATTAATAACTGAGCATTTTCCTGTTTCATTGGCTCTTTTTCAACAAATTCTTCCTCTTTTTTTCTTGCAAGAAAACCTCTGGTTCGTACCTCCTATTTATATGCTGCTACTTGATCTCATAGAGGTACTATTCTCCTCAAAAATGACACATTCTCTTGTCCAAAGCACATTCTAAGTTCCTACCTTTTATTTAATTGCACTCTTAATCAGATTTTTTCATAATCAGCCTCACACAGCACTGACTGACATGATTCAAACTGCATTCACAGTGGTATTCCCCTCTCATCCTCCTTTCCTCTGTTCAATCTTTGATAATTCTCTGCTTTCTTGAAAGGTTCAGAATGTTGTTCTTATTTTGAGTGTTGATTTACTCAATATGTGTGAGTTGAAAATTGCAGTCATCTCCCTCTAGTTATATCTAAACATAAGCTATGGATAATGCTATTTTCTTTTCTCTTTCTTCATGGTTTCTTGGAGACTTTGTGAAAAGACATGACTTTGGGATTCAGCCATTATCTTAGAAGAATTATGAAATGCCAAGTAATAGAGCATTAGTACTCAACTAAAATAAAGGCAATTAAAAATCTTTTATTAGAAGAATTATTAGAGAGTCAGAATGTTAATTGATTTACATTTCAAACTATAAGAAGAAGTGAAAGATCTAACATTTTGTGGTACTACGAAAGAAGTTTGAATACAAAATTAGCTTAAAATAATCACTTTTTCCACAACTCAACAGATGAATGCATAAATAAAATATGTGAATTTGGAAAATTGTGCCAACATTTTAATATCATAAAAGTTAATAGATCAAAATGGTACACAATGTTGTCCCTATTCAGTAGATTATCAAATAGTATCTATTAAAACATTTGCTCTCAGTGTATGATACTAGACATATTTCACAAAAGTTCCCATCACCACATAGAAAATGTGGTAATTTATAAATGTACTTACAATATAATAAATATAGATGATATTTAAAAATTTTTTAAAATATTAAATATAAACTATCTAAGTACAACATTATATTTAAGCCAAGGAACATTATTTCTTTTCATCTTTTCTAAAATATTAGATTAATAGTGATGAATTGTTGATATTTCCTAGTTACTGTTGCTAAAGTCTTGATGCATTATTTCCACCTCATGATCTGTCTCTTTCCCCCATTCCAACTTTGAAAAAGAACATACTCTGACCATACTTTGTATTCTCATTTTCAAGACTCTACTTATGGAATTCCTTCTTTCCTGAAAATTAGTTTGGGACTGGCTTATTTCACTTAGCATGATATTTTCCAACTCCATTCATTTATTGTTCCTCATTTCCTGGTAAAGTCTCATTTATCCACATAATTTTTGTTTATTTTTTTCCATAGAGATATCTTTCATGTCTAATCTCTAGAGCTCTAAAGTTTTATTTCTCTACAAGAATCTTAAGGCTAACTGTAGAATATATTAGTCAGCTTTGCATTACTATAATGAAATGCCTGAGACAATCCTATACCTAGAAGATAAAAAAAAAATTCCACCAGAAGACTTCTAGAGCTGATAAACTAATTTGGCAAAGTAGCAGATTACAAAATCACAGACAAAGATCAACAACTTTCCTATATATCAACAATGAATCTGCTGAGAAATAAATCAGGAAAACAATTCTATTGAAAATAACCTTTAAAAAATCATAGGAATAAATCTAACCAAGGAGGTGAAAGAACTTGACAATGAAAACTATAGAATATTGTACAAAGAATTTTAAGAAGAACTCAGACAATGGAAAGACTTCTCAAGTTCATGGAGAGGCAGAAATAATAGCATCAACATGGTCATACTATCAAAACTATATATATATATATATATATATATATGTGTGTGTGTGTGTGTGTGTGTGTGTAACAAAATGATATATTTATATATATGTAACAACAAATATGTAAAATGTATATGTAACAACAGATACCACCATTATGTACCATTATAATGTGTGTGTATATATATATATATATATATATATATATATATATATATATATATATATATTCCAAAGCAATCCTTTATCAAAATAACAATGATATTCTTCATAGAACTACAAAAAAGGCCTAAAATTCATTTTGAAGGAAAAAAGACACCCAGGATAGTCAAAGCAATTTTAAGCCAAAAAAAAAAAAGCAGTAATAGAGGCATCACAAAACCTTCAAATTATACTATAGAGGTATATTAACAAAAATATCATGGAACTTGCATAAATACAGACATATATACTAATGGTACAGAATAGAATACAAAGAGACAAACCCATGCATCTTGCTATATAACCCTTGACAGAGATGCCAAAAAACATACACTGGAGAAAATACAGCCTATTAAACAAATAGTGCTAGAAAACCTGGTTATCCATATGTAGAAGAATGAGAACTAGGAATTAGATCAGAAACGATACAACCCATAGAGGAAAACATTGGTTCAAAACTCTAGGGTGTAGAAACAGGCAATGATTTTCTCAATAGGACCCTTAAAGCTCAGGAAATACTTTTAAGAGTTAATAAATGAGATGGCATCAAATTGAAAAGCTCTGAAGAGTAAAGAACTAAGTTCAGAATGTGAAGAAGTAACATATAGAAAGGGAGAAAAATCTTTGCTAGCTACTCTTCTGACAGAGGGTTAATATCTAGAATATATGAAGAACTCAAAAAAATTTACACCAAAAACTGAAGTAATCTGATTAATAAATGGGAATGAATTAAACAGATACTTCTCAAAAGAAGAAATACAAATGATCAATGAATATATAAAAAAGTGTTCAGCATCATTAGCAATTAGAGAAAATAAAAATCATAACTACACTGAGATTTCATCTCATGACAGTCACAATGGCAGTCATCAAAAATACAGATAACAAAAAATGATGAAGAGAATATGGAGAAAGGGAACACGTTTACACTGTTGGTTGGATTATAAATTAGTACAACTACTATGGAATCAATATAGAGGTTCCTCAAAAGACTAGGCATAGAACTACCATATGACCCAGCTATACCTCTTCTTCATATTTATCCTGAAGAATTAAAGTGATTATTCTATAGTGATAAATGCATACCCAGCTTATAGCAGCACAATACACAATAGCCAAACTATGGAACTAGCCTAGATTTTCATCAATGGATAAATGGATCAAGAAAATGTGGTATATATACACCATGGAGTTTTATTCAGTCATAAAGAAAAATGAAATTACATCATTTGCAGAAAAATGGGTGAACGTAAAGGCCATTATGTTAAGTGAAATAAGTCAAAATCAGAAGGTTATGGGTGGTATGTTCTCTCTCATTTCTCTAGTGGGAGCAAGAGAGGAAAAAGGAAAAGAAAGATGGGGGTGGATCTCATGAAAATTGAAGGGAGATCAGTAGAGGAAATGGACCAACAGGTGGGATGTGAAAGGTTTGTGGGATGGAGGGGGAAAGTACTGGGGTGTGTTATTGGCCAAATCATATTATTATATTGTGTGCATTTATGAATATGTAACAACAAATACCACCATTATGTACCACTATAATGCACCAATATAAATGTGGGGAAAAATCTATTTTTTCATATCTAATTTCTAGAACTCTAAATTTTTATTTCTCTACAAGACACTTGAGACTAACTGAAGACTACAACTTCAGACTACAGCTTTTCATTGCTGTAATGAAATGCTTAAGGCAACTTATAAAAAACAAAAGGTTTATTTAACTCAACAGTCCTTGAGTTTCCAGTCCAAGAAAGTTTGGCTCTGTCACTTTGGGCCAGATGGGGATGCCAGATGGTAATGGTGCAAGTCACATTACAGAGTAAACTTCTCACATCAGGAGCCAGAAAACAGAGAAAAATTAAATTGGGGTCCCACAGTCCCCTTTGAAGGCATACTCCCAGTGATCTAAAGACCTCCTATAAGGATACACACCTCCCCAAAGTCTACAAAACCATCTAAACGCACATCCCTGAGATCAAGCCTTTAACACGTGGATCTTTGGGAGATAGGCTTAGACTGTAATAAGTTATTATAAAATCTTCTTAAAGATAATCTCAGTATAAGGTTTTATGTAATAATCCTGATGTTATTTTATTAAGCAATATTGCAGAAAAAATCTAATAAAGAAAAATTGATCATTTAGTGGGTACCCATGAATCATGAAACTCCCTTAAAAACTTCACAAACTTAAAGTAAGACTTGCGGGAAGTAACAGAGATGTCAATAGTGGCTCACTACAAACCTTGAAGTTATAGCACCATATTTCATAGTAGTGGTCAGCATCAATCATTAATTTATTAGCTATTTTAAAATATTATCTGTACTGTGAAACTGAAGATATTCTTTAATGTTCTGACAAAAGCCACATCCATCCCTTGAGCTATGTTACTACCTCCTTTTTTTAAAAAAAAATATTTTTTAAGTTGTAGATGAACACAATATCCTTATTTATTTATTTTTATGTGGTGCTGAGGATCAAACCCAATGCCTCACTCGTGCAAGGCAAGTGCTCTACCACTGAGCCACAACCCCAGCACGTGTTACTATCTCTTTCCATCTCCTCCTTTCCCAACTCTTTCCCTATCCTCACCAAATAACTCAAAGGCCAGTATAGGTATTGAGATAGTTGTTTCCATTCTTCTTCTGACAGTGTCATAGAACTAGCAGACTTTCATTCTCTTCTCTTCTATGTATGACATACACTTCTTTTTATATTGCTTTCAACACCTGTTCACACTCAGTTTCCTTACTGGAATCATATCAAGTCACATCCCAATAATTTTACACCTGATATTGTGTAAGCATGTAATATACATAATGTGAGATGGGAAAGAGTAAGGACATTGTCTAAGCTTTTATAAATGGAAGTTAAAAACTAAGGGTTATAGGAAAAATTCTGTTTATATCAACAAACATCAAAAATTCAAATGCTCCACACCAACAAGGAAATCAAAGATCAGGGAATCTGGGATCATAGAATGAGAATAAAATGCAAGAGACATTCCCGCTTTCCAATAGTTTAATTCTGATTTACCTATTTTACAAATGTAACCACCACACTTCCCAAATACAAAATAAAAAAAAATATCTGAGAGGTGGTATCAGGTGAGGAAAAAACCATCCTTCCTCTCCTGTGTGGTTTTGCTATGCTGTGTCCACTCTATCATAATGACCATGTTAGTTTCAGAATTAATTAGGTCCAAATAATATTTTAATAAATTTTAATCTACTACTATTAGCTGAATTGTGAGTTAATGATAGGAAAAACTAAAATGGAAAAATAAGAACTGTTTCATCAAATATACTAAAAATATAAAGATCATATTAATAAAAATCAACTTAAAAACTATTTAAAAAAGGCTAGAAGCATGAATCATTGATAGAGCACTTGCCTAGCATATTCGAGGTCTTGGGTTTGATTCCCAGAACTGCAAAAAGAAAACAAAAATAAAATATAATATGATCATGGGGCTATGGTGTTCATTAAGAAAAAGGTAAAATGGATAATACAACTACATAGGCAAAAAGCAAATATCTGAACAAAAATGTTTCTGTGGTGTATAATAATTAGTAACATTATCTAAACTAAATATAATCAAAACTCAACATTTGAGATATAAAGTAGTTTAACCCTTGATATAAATACATAAAAATTAGGACTTCCTCATTTTGAAACATTCTAAGAAATTATGGGGCTGTTGTGTGACTTAATGATAAGACATTTGTCTAGTATGCTCTGGAGTCAATCACCAGTACCATACACATACACAAAATCTTCAAAGAAAGATGTAACAGGGTTAATATGAACTTTGGATATGAGTATGATGAAGACAAATATAATTAGAAAATAGTTGATTTTTATATTTAATATTAAAAATGAAAAACTTACAAAAAGCACAAAGACTTATGTAACTGGAAATAATTCATTCATAGTGCATATTTTCATTGAGAGGATTGTTAAAGCAAATAACATTAGTTTTATCATCTCAGAACTAAATGCTAAATAGCATTATATTTAGTGAATAAAATGTATCTAGTTCACAGTTTAATCATATCAACTCAAAGAACACTATTGTTTTGGATATTTTCCTAATGTCAAAGATTACTAGCTAGAATTTTAAAGTCTTATTTGTTAAAAACCTTTGAAGACTTTGAACATTCATTTTATCAACTTTGAATATCTTATATAGTAAAAAGTGGTTATATACAAATTTGTTGCCGATACAAAGAAATGTAAGGACAAGGAGATCAAAGAAAGAAAAGTCTCTTGCATCCCATGTAATGCAACTTCTTCAAAATGAAAACAATAGAACTGTTTTCTGTGAATATAACAGTTACTTTTAAGTAAGTGATTCTTACAAATAAAACTACTGGTGAAATAAATTATCAAAACAAGTAACCTTCTACCAAATATTGTCATGACACCATGCACTGTGGAGTGTTTCTTTAATTATTATTCTTTGGACAGAAGAATGAAATGCCATACTTTAAAAGGGGAAAAGAGTGCTGTAGTTTTCTTCTTAATACTACAGTGTGAACTCATGATTCACACTATGCTTAAGTCTGTTGTTGACAATATGTGCAAAGCTGATACTTCTTCTCAGATTGAGGCCACTTAAGCAGGCACCATTGATACTTTTTATTAATCTACAAGAAAGTATTTGTAATCTAACATTAGAAAAAGCCTAGAATAGAAGGAAAATATACACTAAAATAACATTTCTAAGCAAAGTCTATGAAATACTGCAAAATATATGAGAAATTAAATAAATACAACATTAAATTACAAATGATATGAGTGTATCAAATCTTGGATGAATTGGGTTATGGTAGTTGTTTTTAAAACTTCACTTTGAAGAAGTTTTCTAGTTTTGTGTATGTGTACATGATAGCACTTCCTGAGCTTCCTTTCATAACACCTTGGTGACACTCCCCAATCTGAACCCAAACATGAACTAAGCACTCTAATAGATGATTATCCCCTGTTAAGAGAAGTTCCCTGGAACTTTTCAAACCTCCAAACTCACCTTTGTCTTCCATGTTCTTGTTAAATTTTGTAAGCACTCATTTTTATTATTGTACATTTAGCAAAGTTAATCAAATCTCACATATATTACATAGATTCTAAACACAGAGATCACAATTGTTTTTTTTTTTTGTAAGATAAAACTCTCTTCAAATAAAAACCCAAGGTCCAATACTGGAATGGTGTGAGGCCATAGATTAATCATTACTCTTTGGACAGCTAATTGGGTCAAAATTGTTTCTAGGCACAATCTGATCTTGTTCTCTCAGTTCCCTCACACCTGAGTTCCAGACAGTCACTGAGTACCTCCATTTCCAACAAAGAAGAAATTTACTGTCTTTGAAGAGCACTTTTATATTTGTGAGCAGTTGGCTTCAAGTTTTTGTTCAGTCATTCTTCCATATCTTTATTACCACAGGATTATCAAGAATACAGCTCCCCATATGCTGATCCTACTGTATCAGAATCAAACAGCAAGACGAACAAAGCAGGAGTGAGGAGAGAATTCACAAAATATAATGCCAGAGTGGAGCCTTATATTCTGGACCTGGAAAATCAGAATGAATATTGACTATTGTCTATGACAAACTATTTTGAATTAGAGTGTTTTAGAATGGTTTCAATTTGCAAGTGCTAAGCTAAAGATTTTCATTTGTAGTTAAGTAAAAGGATAGCTTTATTTAATGAGTGATGAGTTTGAAAATTGTCCTGAGATTTGTAATTAAAACTATATTAATAAGAAGAAACATTGGACATAAAGGACCCAGTATTACTTAATCTGACAATTGTTCAACTAAAAAGACATGAGTTGCTGTAAAAGATCAGGGAAGACTACCATGCCTAAGTGGATGGTGATCAAAGGAATTACCTTAAAATATATTATGACAATTTTTCAATTAAAGATCAGCAGTAGACATTTATTATTGTGAAAATGATTTGAACAGATTTAAAATTACTAAATAAATGATAAGAATAATCCCCCAAAGTTTTGGACGTGTATCATTACCTTACTCCTATTTTGTTTGATATTTTTGAATATTCATTGATATATTTGATTCTTTTGGTCAGCCTTTTTACCACTGTAACCAAAAAGACATGAGAAGAACAATTTTAGACAAGGAAAAGTTTATTTGGGGGTTCAGAGGTCTCAGTCCAGAGATGGCTGGCTCCATTTCACAGGACCTGATTTAAGTCAGGACATCATGGAGGAAAGATATAGCAGAGAAAAGCAGACTAGGGCAATCAGGGCATGGCATCAGAAAACATAGACAGTGAAAGACTCCCCTTACCACAGACAAAATATATACCCCAAAGGCAAACCTCTAGTGACCCACCTCCAGGTACACTCTACCTGCCTAGAGTTACTACCTAATTGATTCCTATCAGGGGATTAATGCACTAATTTAATTAAGGCTTTCATAGCCCAGTCATCTCACCTCTAAACTTTCTCACATTGTCTCACACATAAGCTTTGGGGAAATATTTTACATTTAAATCATAACATTGGCCATCAAAAAGTCTTGAGAAATAGAAAGACAACCTGAAATTTGATTGAGATATCTCAAGTTTAGACTACTACAAATGAAACATGACCATTTTAATTTTAGTATTCCCCAACATGCTGCAATTTAGACTAAATTATATGAATACTATAAATATAAATTTCTACTTTATAAAAGAGGAAACCAAAGTTCTTATAAGAGTAATAGATAATAGAACTGGCATTGACCAGGAAGCTTCTGATCCTCCATTTTTAAAGGTATGTTCTTCCAAGAAACAGGGATAGATAATTTCTAACATGTAGTTTTATTTTTAAATAGATTTTTTCCTAACAGAATGACTACTAATTGGTAACCAAGTTTCAAGACTTGTAAAAGTATAAAGTTACTATGACAAAAAGAAATTCATATTTCAAGATTCAATTTGTTAGAGTTGATTAAAAATAGAAAATAGAAGGTATGATAAATTAGAAATGACCAAAAAGAGTCTTTGAGACTCTTCCCCAAAAGAAGTGGCTCTATGTTCACTAAACTTGAATCTGCCTGGGTTTTGTGACTGTTCTGAGTAATAGAATATACTGGATGTATATTCAAGTCAGTTTCCAGCCAAAGGCCTTAGAAGACTCTCTTGAATTCTTTGTCTCTTGAAATACTTTAGGAACTTTGAACTGCAATGTTAAATCCATCTACTAGAAGAACTCAGTGCTAAGATAAATGTGTTATGTTCAAAAGTCTCAGAGAACTCAGACCAGACCAGGAGTCAAATCAAAGACTTAGGGACCAGGCATGTTTGTAAAGTAATATTGACTTTGCATACTATCCCATCTACCAGATGAATCTTAGAAAATGGCAGTTCAACATCATAAAGAGAAGTATGGGCTATATAAGCCCTATCAAATTAGTGAGTCAGAAAATCATGAAATATAATAAATCATATCTTGTTATAAGCATCTAAGTCCTAGGGTAATTTGTTTTTCAGAAATAGATAGCTAGGACAAAATTTGATACCTGTAAACGTGTTGCTATTATTAAAAAAAAAATTTTTAAAACAGAATATTTGAAACTCAAGTTGTATGGTAGACAGGAACTGGATGGAACTATTGATGACCCTTTGAATGGCGTTATGGAGACCACTGGAACATTATGGATGATGAGGAAAACTTTATTAAAGGCCAATTATAAAGTACAGTTGAGTTATATACAGAGAGAGCAGCTAGCAAAACTACTGTTTACAATAGTATGGAAAACATAAAAGAACTTTGTGATCTCAGAAATCTTGCTAAGATTTGCAGGCTCAAATTTTCCTAACTTCCTATGAAAATGAAAGATTAAAGAGCCAAAATGAAAGATCAAAGAGCCAAACTGCTGAAAAACTCCTGGAAAAAATACTAACATCTCAGGACATCTTTTCCAAACTAAAAAGTAAGAAATAGACTCAGAGAAGATGTCACATGCAGGTCCCTCTTAGTAATGCATGGTCTGAGGGTGAAAGTGAAGCCAAGAGTGAACATGTAAAACCATTTTTTAAGACCTCAGCAAGACTAAAGGTGTTTTTTCATGGTTTCTTTCATTTGGACCAAATGACTACAAAGGACAAAAAGAAAAAAAATCTTAGGAAAAACCTGTAGAATATATTTGTTAAAATAGTAGGCTTACAAAAATCTTGAGGTCATTTTTTTAACTTCACAGAGTGCTCTAAGTGTAGAAGAATCTATTTTGAAAATATTTGTGGGTGTAGTGTTGTCTGTTGGAATGAATTGTAAATTAATACACAAAAAGTTTACAAAGCTTTTAAAAGATTTATACCAGTTGGACTGGAAAAATATAGTTACATTACAGAATGAAAAAGGCAGTTGAGTCTCTAATTTTCTGTAGATAAACATAAAGCTGAGAAAACTACTCAGCTACAAACATAAACCATGTTTTATAGAATGGAAAAATAAATCCAATGTCCCAGATGAGAATCTTATCCTTCAACAGCACTGGACTCCAATAATTAAAATGGCCACATGTACCTAACTAGATTTCACAATTGCTATGGGCCATACATTCCCATATGCTTCCTCTTTTTCCCCTCCTTTTTTAACAAACATGTCTATTGCTGTTTTTAATGACTATATCATCATTGTATATTGTGTGTTGAGAAAAAAAAGATAATTTAGCTTTTAATCACAGTTTAAGCTCCAGAGAAACCATACATAAAGCTGTGTAATACATACCAGTCCTCATTTCAAATGGACTGAAATTTTGGAATTCATAATAATACTGAAAGAGGATGAGACAGTGAGATTTAGAAGTGAGTATATTTTCCATGTAGAACAAATATAAACTATTTACAATTCAAGGCAAACCATGATGGGTAAAGGTGGCTGCATATTTGAAATACCTCTCTTGATGAGAGTGGACCTATCATCCTTCTCTTTGAATTAAGCAAACTGTATTATTGCTTTAACCAATATAATTCAATAGAAATGACACTAGGCCTATTTAAACTCAGAAAACTCCTTCAACTCAATAAAATAAAAAAAATGTGCACAAATAGTCTACAGCTAGTATATTGTATCTAGTACTGAAAAGATTAGATATTTTCCCTCTATGATTGGAAACAAGACAATGATGTCATGTCTTACTATTTCTATTCAAGATCACACTGAAAATTCTAGCTAGTATAATAAGAAAAAGAAACAATAATTATACATTTTACAAAGTAAAAATAAAATAACTATTTCCACATTGAAAACTCCCAAAGAACCAGCAAAAAATTAAAATGGGACTGATTAATAAGTAAACCAACTTCTCAGAATCCAATCACAGGCTAATTATTACTTTCTTATAAGCCAACAATAAATAGTTAATATAAGAAATCACAAAATAATATCATATCCAATATCACCAAAAAAGGCAATACATTGGTACAAACTGAAAAAAAAAACTACATATAGGGTTTGTATGTAAAAACTATAAAACACTGATAACTTATATCAAAGAATGTCTAAAAATTAAAAGATATTCCATGATAATGGATTAAAAGACAGACTCAATATTATTAAATTATCAATTCTTCAAAATTTTATCTTTAAATTTATCTGAATCTTTCTCAAAACACATGCAACTTCTTTGGAGATATCAACAAACTGATTTTAAACCTTAAATACAGAATCAAAAGACCCAGAATTACCAAGAAAATACTGTAGAAGAAAAATAGTAATAACTAATTAATTGATTTCAAGACCTACTTTAAAGTTAAAATAAATCCACATATACATATGCAATATAGATATATACAGTAAGGTAAAAGAATATACAACCTATAAATAGACTCTCAAAAGTACTCAACTAATTTTCTTTGAGAGAATGTGTTTCATTATGTTTCCCAGACTAGTTCTGAGCTGCTGAGCTCATGTGATCTTCCTGTGTCTGCCACCTGAGTAGGTGGGAATACAGGTATTTGCCACCTGTGCCTGGCTCATCTAATTTTTTTTCATAAAGTCTTAAAAACATTTCAATGAAGATATGATAGTCTTTGCAACAAAATGCACTGAAAGAATTGAATATCCATTAAAAATAAAATAACACCGATGCTATACCTTCCAATAAAGTTACCTAAAAATGGATTTTAGATATCAATAAAAAACTAAAAAACAAACAAAACTTTTTTAAAAAATTGCAAGAGGAGAACATTGGAGAAAATTATGACCTTTCATTTAGTGATGAGTTCATAAAATAAATATAATATAAAATCATAATCCATTAAGAAATAATAAATTAGACTTCTTCAATTAAAACTAAAACTTCTGCTCTGAAAACACACTGGTAAGAGAACGATAATGGGGCTGGGTTGTAGTTCAGCAGCACCAGGTTTGTGTAGTACACAAAAAGCTTTGAGTTCAATTCCTAGCACTGCAAAAGGGAGAGAGAGGAAAAAAAAAACACACAAGACAGAAACTGGGAGAAAATATTTGCAAAACACATATCTGATACCAGATTTATATTCAAAACATTTGAGGGTCTCTTAAAGTTCAACAGTAGGAAAAAAGTAAGCCAATTAAAAATGAACAAAAATGTGAAAGGATATATAGGTAGCAAGCAAGTATATGAAAAGAGGCTTATAATTCGTATTAAAGAAAATGAAAATTAAAATAACAATAAGAAACTACTAAACACCTGGTAAATAACTTAAATCCAACATTCTAACTCCATGTATATATGCCAAAATATATTCTCCTATCATGAATATCTAAAAAAGAACAAATAAAGTAAATTAATTAATTTATAAAAATCCAGTATTCTAAAATTATCAATACCTGAAGACCTGCAAGAACTCTTATTTGTTGCCAATGAGCCTGCAAAATACTACAGTCACTTTGGAAGACAATTTGGCAGGGTGTTTTTTTATATATTTTTTTAGTTATTGGCGGACACAACATCTTTGTTTGTATGTGATGCTGAGAATCGAACCCAGGCCACATGCATGCCAGTCGAGCATGCTGCCGCTTGCATCCTGAGCCCCAATTTGGCAGTTTTACACAAAGCTAAACACAGTTTTATTACCTGATCCAGCAATCACATGCTTAGGTGTTTACCTGATGAATCTGAAAACTCACATACAAAGAAGAACATGCATGTGAACATTTGTAATGGATTTATTCATAATCACATAACTGGAAGCAACCAAGAGGAGCTTCATTGGGGCTATATATACTATTTGGATACATTCATACAATGCAATACTATTGCTACGGTCTGAGTGCCTTTCCAAAATTCATATTTTTCAATTTTAACCCTGAATTGATTGTATTAGAAACTAAGGCTTTTGGGAGGCAATTAGATCATGAAGGTGGGGAGCATCGTGAATGGGACTAATGCCCTAAAAAAAGGCCTGAGAGAGCTGCTTGCCCCTTTCACCATGTAAGTTTGTGGCAAAAAGATGGTCATCTAGGAAGCAAGAACTCACATTAAATCTGCTAGTGTCCTGTTCTGAACTTTTCAGTTTTTAGAACATGAGAAATAAATTTATGTGGTTCATAAGCCTCCCATTTTAAGGTATTTTGTTATAGCAGCCCAGAGACCAATACAATCATCCAGTGACTAAAAAAAAGGAATGATCCCTTCAACCACTTGAAGATATGGTGAATCTTACTAGTATGTTGTAAAGGGAAAAAAAGATCGACTGAAAAACTTCTATATTGTATTGTTCCAACATATGACATCTGGTAAAGTCAAAACTATGGTTACTCTACCAAGGTTTGGAGAGGGAGGGTTTAATGAGTGATGCCAGGGATTTTGTTGGTCATGAACTTATTCTGAATGGTAAGATTATAGTGGATACATGATACAATGCATCTGTCAAAACCAAGAGAACAAGAGAGAAGCTTAACATAGTCACTTATTTAAAAAAAAAAGGAAATAGAAGTCACAGGGTTCCAGGATAGAATACAAATGTGACAAAACAATGTAACTGTATTACAGTTATCTGAAGCCAATTCACTGAAGGGATTGGAGGTAGGGGGTGAGCTTACCTTAGTAACGTGGGAAATGATAGAATCTGTAAGACTAATGGTAGAAGGAACTATGCAAAAGTGCTATACTTTAATTGACAAAACTGATTCCCTGAAGGTATAAGCTTACAATTCTAGAATTACTTTGCATAAATACAGAAACTGAACACATAAGTAAGTGGATGGCAGACAGCATTAAGTCAGTTTTCTCATTGTTGAAATGAGAGATTATAGAGGATAAGGGAAAGAGGCTAGAATGAACCATGTGGAAATGGATTGCAGTTGGTTTATGAACTTAAGTTTAGCTTAATAAAGTGATAGAAGTTATAGAAATGTTTATAGATATGTAAATACATATTCATGTCTCCTTGCTCAATTGGCTAAGAGGGCCTGGAAGCAATAATATTACTAGAGTAACAAAAATGCTTAGGACTCAGATAGTAATTTCTATTAAGATTCTCCTAGGATTCTTAGAGAAATTCCGGATTTTAGAACTGAGCAGTAAATATACATGACTAATTTGGAGCATGCTATAGTAAAACTCCTCTCCCCAAAAAGCAAACTAAAGTATACTAGTATGATGGAATAGTTAATGGGAATAGATGCCAACTGAAAGTTCCCATTGGCCAAACCTGGAGCAACAAAATAAACAAATTAACTTTTCATTATTAACCAATGTATAAACAACATATCCATAAATAAATACATTTTATTGATTCATATAAAAGATTTCATAAATAGACAAATGAGAGAATATTCTGTGTAGATAAATTCCAAATAATTTATATAATATTCTGTTCTCAAGGAGGTGGTCCCTAACACAAACCAGGTAATCAAGGTAAACATCAATCATGTGGTAAATCACATTGATAGTATATACCCTTCATAAACATCAAGGTATGCATAGCACACACCCATTATATAACCTTGATGTCTTGAAAAAGGCACTTTACTCCTGTGTCTTCCTCCTGAAAATACATTCCTTCAATGTGATCATGAGAAAAACATCAGACAAATCAAAGCCAAAATATATTCTATAAAAGACCTGATGAGTACTCTTCAAAACTGTCAAGGTCATTGAAAAGAGGAAAATCTGAGAAACTGTCATTTATAGCCAAGAGGAGTCTGAGAAGACATGCCTACTAAATGTTCTGCCGTTTGCTGGATAAAATCTGTACCAGGAAGAAATGGCATTAAGGGAAAACTAAGGAATATGAATGCTGTATGGACAGCATTTAAAGATAATGTATTAACAGTGTAGTGCTAATTGTGACAATGTACCAGATGCTCATAATGAGGAAACCTGAATATGGATTATATGGTAACCTCTGCCATGTTCTCAATACTTGTGTAGATGTAAAACTGCATTAAAATAGAAAGTTGAATTTTAAAGGGAGGGAGTTTGGAAAATTTACAGTATGTGAATTGAAATTAACATACATTGCTAAACTATGGTAATAAAGACTGGTGTCAGCATTAAGAGACACATAGGATTATGGAATAAATGCATGGTCTAGAAATATACTCACATTAATATTATCAATTGATTTTCAGCAAACTTAATAAGGTAATTCAATGAAGAAAGGGTTTTATAACAAATGGAAATGGAAGAGTTGGATATCCACACACACATAATACAAAAAAATATTTTGTTTGTGTTTATAGAAAAGTAGATAAATACACTTTAGAGACATGTATAGAGAGAAATCAAATGCCATTTTTAACTATTGAAAAAACAAAGTGACCTATGAGCATTCTTTTCACTATTTTTGAAACTTATCTGTATGTCTGAAAGTTTTGAAAACTAAATATTTGAGGGGAGAATATAATAATAGAGTCAAACAGAGAATAATAAAGGCTGCACTGCTGGGTGCAGTGACACAGTCTGGATTTCCTGCAACTCAGGAGGCTGAGACGGGGATCACAGGGTGTAGGCCAGAGTCACAACTACAGAGACCTGCCTCAAAAAAATTAAAAATAAATGGATTGTAGATGCTTCTCAGAGCTAAAGCACCTCAGTACCAAAACAAAACAAAACAAAACAAAGCAAAAAACTGCTTTATAACACTTCTCAAATGACTTGAAATAATTAAATTTGATTGTATTAAATATTCTAGCCATAGCAATCAATGGCTTTAAAATGAAACAAAAGGAAGTGGTAAATGCTGACAAATATGCAAGAGATTAGAGTAAGATAATGACAGATTAAAACTCAATTGAATTTAGCATCATGAAGGTCATTTGTAACTTACAGGGAAGTAGTCTTCATGGGCACTGAGGATGGAAATAAATTGTAAGTAGATGGGTGTAAATAAACAGTGAATAAATAAAAAACAGCCTAGCAATAAACTCTTTGAGGAGATAGATACAAGAAGTGTTTCTATTATAGCCGGACAAAACCAAGAGGAAAGGGATGCAAATGTAAGGTTTGGGACTGTGGGGAGAGATGGCAGATTTTGCATTGGTTGGCTTCTATTTTTTTAAATGGGAATGAAGCAAAGATCTTCGCATTAAATTTAGTCTGGAGAAATCGAGAAGCCTGAAGAGTTGGAAAGTTAACTTTTTAGAAGATCATAGTAAGATTTCTGTGCTATTGTGGCAGTACAGAATGAATTTGTAATAAAATATGGAATATTCATGGATGTACATAAATTATTGTTAATTAGGTAGCAGTGTATGTTTTGCATTTATCTGAGAGAAATTGAAACTATGTTCACTCAGAACACTGTATAGAAATCATTACAACAGATTTAATTACTCAAAAATGTCAAATGTGTTTCAACTATTAGATTAGATACATTCACACAATGGAACACTACTCCCCTGCAAAGAGGAAGAAACAAAGTTCTGAAACATGCAGCAACATGGAATCTAAAATGTCTTTTGTTAAGTGGAGGAAGACAGACTTGAAACAATGCAAAATGCAGAAATTCATCTATATGAAGTTCTAAAATATGCAAAATGATAACCTATAGAAAATAAACCAGTAATGACTTATGGCCCAGGGATGATAATGGAGTAGGCTACAGGGGCATTCTTGGGCATTTCTTATAATTGATGAAATTGTTTTACCTTTTGATTGTGGTGATGCTTACATGGCTCTATGTGTTCACCAAGTCTCATAAAACTGTACACTAAAAGGAAACCTCTTTTTATATGTAAGTTAAATATTTTTGCAGTTTTTTCTCATTTCAGGAATATGTATTTTTATCTTTTTAACCCAACATGAGTTTTAATACTAGTCCTAAATTCTTAATTCATTGGTTCTTCAATATTAAGATGCAATATGTTAATATTAAAAATGTAGAGTTTTGGACTTTAGATATTGCCTGAGGAAAATAAACAATTACATAAAATATGTAAAAAGTGGTCTTGACAGTCTCTCAAAGCATAAATTCCCACTGTCCTTCCAAGTGGATGTTACAGGTGTATCAGGGATGCTGATCTCTTGTAGTTCCAGGGGCAGCTGAGTAGACCATGGGCCCAGTGCTCCTAAACTAGCCATTTCAGCAGGAAGCAACTTCAACTGTTGACTCACATTCTGACAAGGCAATGGGAAATTAATTTTTTCCTCTAAACATAATGAACATGTAAAGGAAAGATACTGCTACACATGTGCTATGCATGCTGAAAGAAAGTCCCTACTTGTCATTGAGGGTGTGGCACAGTAACATACATGACACAACCAACACTTCTCTAAGGGTCTGTACAGTGATGGCAAAGTAACAGTGAAGAAGGTAAGAATCTTTTGTGTGTGTGTGGTGCTGAGGATTGAATCCAGGGCCTTGTACATGTGAGGCAAGCACTCTACCAACTGAGCTATATCCTTAGCCTAAGAATCACTTTCGTAACAGGAGAAAAACTAGGGGGAAAAATGCAATAGCATGATGAAGAGGGAAACGCTAGAATCAACTAAACACATCCTCTGTTTTTTTATTTCCTATTTCCTCTACTAATTTTTTAACTGAGTAAGAGTTTTCAAAATTATCTAAGACAAATTCTTTTAATTAATGGCAGACTATAGATATTTCTAAGTATTGAAGGAAATGGAAGTGAGAAGTACAGTAACATGAGTGAAGAAATAATTCCAAGGAATTCTTTACATCTTTATCAAATGAGTACCATGGGAGACATGTACGAAGGAATGAAATTACTCCAGGGCCTTGAGGAATTTCAGAAGATGTGCTCTATGTAAACTAAATTCCTTTTCTGTGATGGAAAAGAAGTGCCAGCAAGAAAGTTGTCATTGCATGGTTGCCCATTTCTCAGAGAGCTCTAGAAATCCTTCAAGTTGAGGATGAGGATGTGGGAAGTTATTAAGGAAAAAAGTATCTGAACTTGATCCTTGGAATCATGATAGGTAAACAGATATTTATTATATTATTTCATATGTATCCTGAACATACATTGCTATAAAAACTTTACAAGGAAAATATTTTAGAACTAACAGAAAACAACAGAAGGGTAGCTAGCCATTGCAGATAGGAAAAGACCATTTGTATTGGAGGATGATCATATATTTTCCAATATGGAAAATTTCTGTATGGGATTGGATCTAGACCTATTCTATTTTAGAAAGATGATAAGAAGATATAATTTTATAACTGCTATGAGAAATCATAGAAGATAAAATATAGCCAAATACTGCAAACAGTTTCCTGATTTTAAATCAGGGGACATTATTGATTTATTCATTCACCAAATATTAATAAACACAAAATACATGTTAGTTCCTAGGATAGATTGGAAACTAGAACAATGAAAAAGAAATATTGATTTTCCCATGAATTGGACTGAATAAGATAATAGACATTAAAGTTTATGGGAAATGAGATAATTCACTAGGGTTGGAAGTTAAATACTACAATTTCTCTTTAAATTCTCACTTATAAATAATGAAAATATAAAGCTATACTAATATTTAATGTACAAATTGGCATGAAATTCTTTTTTGAGCCCAAATGCAAGATCTCATATGTGCTGTATAGCTTCTTGAGATAACCTGATGAAACTGTGGGAGTTCAATAAGACAGGTGACCTTGCTCCAATTTGAACTGTTGCAAGTTAAGCACACTAGTTAAGTATCTCGACAGCTCACATTGTCTAGATTTAATAAAACACACACCAAAAATGAGGAAGAAATCTTAAAAGATTTTTACAAAGTAGTCCACAAACAGCAGGCAATTGTCTTAATATAAGTATAACTAAATAGTTAGAAACTGATAGTGCTTAGATCGTGATTCTTCTTCATTTTTTATCAGACACTTATAAGTTAAAATCAATAATACTTCCATAAGGTCTAATATAGTCATGTTCATTAATAGTATTGATATTGACTAAAATATAATTATTAAAATCTAATGAGAAAGTTTTCTACTAATGGGAAATTTTGAAAATTATTTTCAAAAAAGAAAATAATTAATATTACATTCACCTTTTCCTCATTCTTTTTCTATTTCTATAATTGGCAAAGTTTTATAATTAGATATCATATATTTTATTATGTTTATATTTTAATACAGGCCATAATTTATATATTGTGTTAGCTTTTTATTGCTGTGACAAAATACTTGATAAAATCAACTCAGTGAAGGAATGATTTATTTTGTCTCACAATATCAGAAATTTCAGTCCATGGTCTCTTGGTATCATTGCTCTGAGTTTGAGGTAAGGCAAAACATCAAGGAAAAAGTGTGTATCAGAGCTGCTTACCTCAGAGAAGCCTGGAAGCTCTTGCCTAGCATGTGTGAAGCACTGGGTTTAATCTTTAGCATTGCATGAGAAAAACAAACAAACAAACAAATAAATGTTACCTTAAAAAAACAAACAAACAAACAAACAAACAAACAAACAAACAAAGATGTCCTTCTAGGACATGTGTCTTCTGGCTTACTTCCTCCAACCAGACCCCACTTCCTACAGTTTTCATTGTCAATTCCCAATAATGCCAAATTATAATTTCATCAATGGGTTAAACCTTTTGTGAGGTTAGAGGCCTCATGATCTAATAACTTTTTCAAAGGCGCCCCCCTCTGAACACTTCTGCATTGGGGATCAATCTTTCCATTGGGGGATATTCTAGATCAATATGGTAACATATAATTAAAACGTTAGTATACAAATTCATGAAAATATTTACTTTATGAGAGGCACATCAAAAACATTTTCTAAATACTAGTTCAAGGAAACTAATATCAATAATATTAGTATACAAATTCATGAAAATATTTACTTTATGAGAGGCATATCAAAAATATTTTCTAAATACTAGTTCAAGGAAACTAATCTCAATAATATTAGTATTCAAATTCAGGAAAATATTTACTTTATTAGAGACACATCAAAAACATTTTCTAAACACTAGTTCAAGGAAACTAATATCAATAACAAGGAACATGATAAAAGAGATGTTTTAGGGAAATTTGAAAAGCAATGTGAACATGATACAAAGAATATAATAATCATTAGATACCAACATGACTTTTCTAAAAAAAAAGCACACAACTGACTTCATTTATCTTTTCAATATCATTCTTATATTTAGAAAATAGATTAAATATTACCATATTGTTTTGAGCAAGACACTCAAAAAAATCAAGATGTGAATAAAATAGCAGACTTTAGATGACACATGCCAGGAAGAATAGCTTGTACGATAGATAACCAGAAAAATCTTTCTGGCTCACTTCCTCTAGACCACAGCCCAAATTTCTTCGATTACCCTGAGAATGAGGTCTACAATCCATTGATTCTACCACCCTTCACTGACCTCCAAGTGATGCCTTCACTACCCTATTTAGCCAGTTTACATTTCACAGCTCAATCATTACCACCACTCTTACTAGTTCCTTAGCTCCTTTGGTTCTTGCCAGCTTTCTCCACTGAACTTCTACCCTCTACACCTACATCTATGATTGAATCTTAACAACACTACAACTGAGCTAGTCACAATCACATATCCAGTATCACTTTAAATTCATGAACACATATTCTTTAGTACCACAAAAGATCACAATATTTGTACAAATTCTAGTTTGTTCACATTCTCACTCTCTTTAATAAGAGTTTTAGACATTTTTGTCCTTACCAGTCATCAATAGGTTTTCTTTCATCCCTGCTGTGTTTTAATAAATTTGCCTCCAATTGAACTGAGATAACTGGAGTTATCACAACTATTCACATCTATGATCATAAATCCTACTTACCCTTCTGTTAACATAGAAAATTTCCCAGATCTTAGATGTTACCTGTCAAGAATTATGAAGTTTATTTATCTATTATTTTTATTTTTATTTTATTTTATTATTTTTTATTAAATTTATTGTTTCAATTTTAATATATTTAATTATTTATTTCACTTTCAGCCTGAAAAGTTAGCTTACCAAAAGCCATGAGAGTCTTCGTTTTCTTACAAAGCACAGTTTAGTACTCTTAGAAATTTCAGTACCTCATTCTTACATTGCTGGTAGGACCTCAAATTGGTGCAAACACTCTGGAAAGCAGTATGGAGATTCCTCAGAAAACTTAGAATGGAACCACTATATAACCCAGTTTTCCCACTCATCCACATTTATGCAAAAGACTTAAAATCAGCATACTATAGCAATGTGGTCACATCAATGTTGTTAGCAGCTCAACTCACAACAGCTAACTATTGAACCAATCTAGGTGCCTTTCAATAGATAAATGGTTAAAGAAAAAATGTAGCACATATACAGAATGTAATATTTCTTAGCCATAAAGAAGAATGAAATGATAGCATTTGCTAGTAAATGAATGGAACTGTAGACTATCATGCTAAGTGAAATAAGCCAATCCCCCCAAAACCAAAGGCCTAATGTTCTCTCTGATATGCAGATACTAACTCACAATAGCATCAGGGGGTAGGGGCAGGAATGGAGGTTCACCAGATTGGATGGGGGGAGAGAGTGGTGGGAAAAGGAATGGGAATGAAAGAGAGAGTAGAATGAATTGGACATAACATTTCTATGTTCATAATGGTTATTTGACCAGTATAACTCCACATCATATACAATCACAAAAATGGAAACTTATACCCCATGTATATATGTCAAAATACATTCTACTATCGTCTATAACTAAAAAGAACACATTTTATTTTAAAAAAAGAAAATGCAGCACCTACTATACATACATTTTATTGTGATGTGTCATCCTAATCAGGCCATAGGGGCCCCACATATTTGTCTAAAATTATTTTGGGGTGTTTCTGGTTTTCTGGTAAATACAGTAATTTCAATTGAAGACTGATGAAAGCAGATTGCCCTCCCCAATGTAGGGAGTCTTGCCCATTCTGTTGAATGCCTGAATAGAATAAAAGTCTGAGTCAAAAAGAATTCTCTTTTTTTCCCAATTTACTATCTTCAATCTGGAACTACAACTACACCATCAACTTTCTTAGGTCTCTAACTTGTCAACTGCAGATCTTGCACTATTCAGCCTCCATCATTGTGTGAACCAATTTGTTATTATAAATAAATAAATTTATCAATATAGTTCCCTTGGCCCTGATTTCCATAGTGCTTTGAATTGAGAATAAGCAACATCTGTATATGCAATGGGTTGCATTACAGGAAAGGAATTTTGAGTTTAGGGAACCTGAATATTTTATAATGGGATGTGAACAACTTCTCTTGACCTGTACCCAGAGGGAGACATTATCTTTATTATACTGAACAGTAAGAAAACCAATTTAACTTGATGTGCAAACATCCTTGAAAAAATAGTCCAGAACAAAAGAGAAATATGATACTTTTCTCTCAAGACACATATGAATTTGAGAAAAGATGAAGAATTCATTTCTAACTTGGCCAACCCCCCAACATACATGTTTACTTTAGCCTGTCCCCTATTGCCTACTCAAGAATGTTGCACAAGTAATTTCCCCTTCTCCCTCCTGAGTGTTTTTTTCTTTCTTTTTTATTGAATTATTTCTATTTACATAAAAGTCTCCTATCTTAAAAATATTGGCTCATTTTCCTCTCATTAACATCCTCATCTCTCTCCTTTCTTTCATACCAAATCTCACAAGGAAAAAGTAAAACCCTATTTAAATTCATTGCTCCCAGTTTTCTCTTTCCATTATCTCTGTAACACATTGTAACTAGGTGTCTTTCTTCCAGTCACTCTACCAACCTCCTCTTACCAAGATCACTTTCTTAGTCCATATAGCTGCTGTGACAAAATATCATAGGCTGTGTATCTTATAAAGAATGGAAATTTAATTCTTACAGTTCTACAGGCAGAGAAGTCCAAGATCAACATCACAGCAGATTCACTGTCTGCCAAGGGCCTACTTCCTGCTTTATGGAAAAGTGCCTTCCTGCTGTATTGTCACATAGTGGAGAGGGTTGAGCTAGCTCCCTAAGGTTTATAGTGTATCAATATGTGGGCTCTGCTGTGGTGAGTAGTAACTTCTATAAGGCTCAACTTCCTAATACCACCATCTTGGGAGTTAGAATGCCATCCTAACAATTTCTGGGGGACACAAACATTCAAAACATAGGAACCAACTATGACTTTCCTGTTGTTAACTCTGATGACAATCATAACTTCTGATCTTGGTCTAGTGGCAGCATTTGCATCTTTTGGGCTCCCTGTTCAATTTGACCCCATTAATCTTGGGGCTTTCAGGAAACCATTTCACCACATTTCCACTGCTCTCTGTGTCCAGTCTTTCCTAGACTTCTTGGCCAGTTTCACCTCTTCTCTAACTTCTAAATGCTGAAGTGCCCCAGAGATCAGTCCTTAGATTTCTTTTTATTTATATCTTCATTCATTCTCTTGATCATTCATCTAGTTTTATGATTTTTTTAATAAAATCAACTATATGCTGCTGACTCCCAAAGCTATTTATCTTTCTGGCTCATATTTCTTGCCAGAACTCTAGACGCATGTGTCAACATGTTTTTCCTGAACATTCACTTGATCTCTCAAACTTAGAAACTGCTGATAGCTTCTGCTTGCCTTGCTTCTATTGTAGTCTTCTCCATTTAGAAGACTTCTCCATTTAGAAACTCTTAAGTCATCCATGACTTCTCTCACATTCTGCATTCATCCTTCAGCTGATGCTTCCTATTTTTTCCTTAAAAATATAGAAAAGATAGCTGATCTTTACTACTTGCACTGTTACATCCTAATCCAAGCCACCAAAATCTCAAACTCCTCTACCTATCCCCAGAGAACCTGGTCCTTCCTTTGGCTCATGGATAACTTTTGTTTATTTTCAAAAGAACATCCAAAATAATCCTGCTTTTATGTAAGTCACACTATGTCAATCCTCTACTTAACTTCTCCCCATGGTAAGAGCTCACATCCTTTGAAGTGATGTATAAAGTCATTCTTTTTCCTCTGAACCCATCCTAATCTCCTTTTTTCCATATCACTTCATCTACACTAACCCTGTCTTGCTTCTTGAACAAACCAGGGAGGCTTTGCCCTCAAGAGTTATCCAGGAATGATCAACCCCCCAAAAAGTCAATTAGCACTATACTGTTTCCTTTACATGGTAACCATCCTTGGACATCGTATCTAAAATTCTAACACCTTTCCTCTTCCTTCAAGTGCTATCTCTCATTACATTCCCTAACATTTATTTGTGTACATTCCATATCTCATTTATTTACTATTCTTATTGCCCCCACTAGAGTATTTGCCTAATAAGGAAGATTAGTTCATTACTCTGTGCTCAGTTCTTAGAATATCAACTGGGACATGGAAATAGCATTCAACATTCATTTACAATAGTCAGTCATTCAGTGAGGAGTTCAACATACAGGGATGGATTACATTAAGATGCAAAAATAATGGGTGAACTTGGATAAGGATATTCTAAGTGAAATAATTTAGTCACAGGAAAACACCACAAGAATTCACAAATGTGACTTATAGAAGCAGAGAATATAATGGTGGTTGCCGGGGTTGGGGGGTAGAGGGAATGGGGAGGTGCTATTCAATGTATACACATTTTCAGTTATGTAAGATGAATAAGGTCTACAGATCTGCTGTACAACATGGTACTGTAAGTTCATACAGGGTAATGCACTTAAATGTTTAAGGGACTAGATCTTATATTAAATATTCTTGCCACATATGATCACAAGAAGGTAGAGCACATGGACAATTTGGGATGTGATCTTTATTGCCTTCATTGAGGTGCTCAGTTCAAGCTCATCACATGATACACATTAAATACGTACATTTTCGTATATAAAAAGTACCACAATAAAGCTGGTACTTTTTCAAAAACCTATCACAAAAATAAAGGAGAAAACTTTATTTGACTTCTCTTGCAGTTTTCCAGACACAGCTTATTTGGACTCAGTGACTCTGAATATGCACTTTTTTTCCTGATCCACAGTCCCTTTCTTCTCATTACTCATCACAAGTTTCAATTGCTTGATGAAATCTCTCAGGTATTGGTCTTAAGTTGTCTCTTAATAAGCTATGTGGTCCTACATGCTAAGATCCATGTTCATAGTATGCTGCCTTCCAAATCCCTGTATTCACAGTACATAACAATTATTCAAATGTAATTAAATTTATCATTTAAAAAAAGCTAGAGTGAAGAAACTTTCCAAGAGTTTTAGTATATGACAAAGTTGACAATAGTAGATATTCATTATCCAACTATGCAAAATAGTTATGAAATACTGTGCCCCAAACACTGCCTTATGAAATACTGAGCCTCCCATCAATGTGGAGTGTAAAGGGAGCTTGAATGGCCAGTACTCAGGGATCTGGGTAAAAGACTCTCAGATCACAAAGGGAATTATAATGGGAAAGCCCTCCTGCAGGATCTGTAGAATTCTAGTATCTCATTCTCCAATTTTTCTGTTTTTAAATTTATGGTACTCCGAGGTTTTTAGCATTCTATACTATCCTGATTTAGTACAATTTGGATCCAACTTAAGGATTAAACACAAAGTTAAATGTAAATCTATCTGAATACATTTGCTCAAATCGCCTAAATGACTTTATAGTCAAAATATTGTTTGTTTGTTTGTTTGTTTATTTATTTATTTATTTAGGTACCAGGGATTGAACTCAGGTTCACTCAACAATTGAGCCACCCCCGTATCCCTATTTTGTATTTTATTTAGAGACAGGGTCTCACTGAGTTGCTTAGCACCTCGCCATTGCTGAGGCTGGCTTTGAATTCCAGATTCTCCTGTCTCAGCTTCCTGAGCCACTGGGAATACAGCATGTGCTACCGTGCCAGGCAGACTATATTTTAAATTTAAAGGTCTCAATCTATTTTCATGTCACATGTTACTTTTTTACATTATTAAGTTTAGCTTTCAAACAATATTTTGCATTTCTAAAAGACACTGCTGTCTTCATTCTATGCTGTGTATTCTAGCATGCAAAGGATTAAATGTCTTCTCCAAGATCATATAGAATGTCAGAGAAAATTTCAAAGTAGAATTTTTTTCCTCATTTTAACCCTTAATTGATGGATGGGTAAGATTTTTTATTTTTCCCCCAAGATTTCCCTCAACTTATTTAAGAAAGAAAAGTTAATTTTTAGTTTTTCTTAAACTAAATAAAGAAAATACACTCTATACTTTAACTAAAAATTTTTCAATTTACTAGTTACTCAGAAGCTCAGACTAGACTCCTAGAATTAATATAATAATCTGTCCTTGAATCACAGTCTCCACTAATATATTTTATCCATCAACCTCTCTCACTTTCTACTCATCTCCAATAGGATGCCTTCAAATATAAATTCCCTCTGTCAGAAGATCAGTCTATTCTTGATTTTAAAGGAATCTGACATAACTTAAAATCATTTAAAGCCAAAATAGTGCACTTCATTTATTGGCTAGTTATTTTCTGCTTTTTATTATGCAAAACTACAATGACTTATTTCTTCTAATGTAAAATAAGACAAGTTACTACCTATATTTCAGTAATTATTAGCAAAAACTGCAAAAAAAGAAAGCCATAACTATAAGTTGCTAATACAATAAGTTTTCTCTGAGGACTAATTTCTGAAGTTCAGGAAATTTTAGAAACTGTGAAAATATTCCATAAAAGTATATGTCTTATGATTTCAAATTCCATTTGCTTTGCTTATTATAAATTCATACATTTTTCTACTAAGATATTTCTATCACAATAGCAACGTGGTTTTTAACCTCATAATATGAATGGAATGGAAATAAAAATTTTTAACCTGATAACTACATACATTATCATGCAGTGAATCCAAATCTCCCAAGAATATAGAAAATTATTTGAGGAAATTAGTAGAGAAAATTTGAATTGGACACAGTAATTTTGTAAGGACGTATGCAATTGGAGTAGAAAACACATTTTACTGCAAGGTATCCTCAATGATTGCCTGAGACATATATACAATGTCTCTCAGATTTTCCTCCTCTGTTTTGGGTCTACATAAAATCCAAGTAAAGGAAAATCAATCTGTAGAAGGTAGATATCAGTCTGTCCATAAACAAAACTGTTAACAATTTTTAGGTATCTTAACTTTGCTGTTAGCCTTCATCCCCTAATAGAAATTAAAGAAATGAATGTAAGTTAAAAATTTGCCTCAGGATGGGTAACTTTTTACTATGATATTTAATAGTTATAATAAGCACTTAACTTTTTAAAATAATTTTTTAGTTGTTGATAGATATTTATTTAATCTATTCAATGGGCAATCAATCCAACTAAACCTATGCCAGTCATTTTAGAGTCCCTTGTACATCCAGAAAGAAGGAATAAGGAAGGAAATAAGAACAACATTCTCCCAATACTTCTGTATGTCAAGAAAGAGGACACTTATGACCAGATTCAACCTCTGATTCCTTAGCAGAAATGTAATCAACAAAATGGGGAGCATAATCATCTAAATAAGGTTTTCATAAAGAAAGTGGAATTCAACAAAGTTTACTTCATTAAGCCTGTGTAGTATGTAATGTGTATGTGTGTGTATTTTTTTTCCAATGCTAGAGATTGAACCTAGAGCTCACATATACTAGACAAATACACTACCACTAAGCTACATACCAACCCAATATGTGTATATGTTGCATTTGTCAGTAAATGAATAGAGTTGGAGAATATCATGTGAAATAAGCCAAACCCACAAAACTAGAAGTCAAAAGTTTTCTCTAATATGTGGATGCTAATTGACAGTAAGGTGAGGGGGAGTACTAGAGAAGAATAAGATTACCTTAGATTAGGTAGAGGGCAATGATAGGAGAAGAGGGGAGGGAATGTGGGGATAGGAATGATAGTAGAAATAAACAGACATTATTACTGTATGTGTATATGTGACTACACGACCAATATAATTCTGCAACATGTACACTCAGAAAAATGAGAAGTTATATCCAACTATGTATGATATATCAAAGTGCATAAATGCCTTCTATCATCATGTGTAACTGACTAAAACAAATTTAAAAATTAAGTTAAAAAAAGAAAAAACCCAAACTAAGAAAATATATGCCCCACAATTCTTTCAAAACCTTTGGAGTAATTTAACATGCTTTCCTATATAAAAAGTGATTGTGTTCAAAATTCTTAGAGCCTAAAAACCTCAAAATTTCATTGAGTACAAAACACAGGTCAGACAAAATACACAAAAGAAATCTTATGTAAGTAGGTCTATGGCATTTTTATGTATTTCCTGAAGATAGTATACACCTTTCAATTCCTTATATAACCACCAAAAAGAAAAAAAAAATTAATCTATAATAACAAAGTTACACTCTGTTGTTTGTGTCTTAATGATAACGATAGAATACAGGAAGGAAATTATTCATTCCTTGGATTTTTAAATCATCCAAATATCCTGTTCTCATGGTGCACTGTGACTCCAGTAAAGATGTATCCTTAGATTCAAGTGGTGTTTTGCTAATTTCCCTAGGTCCTTTGCTTTCTGATTTTTGTTTTATTTTCTTCCCTGACATTTCCTCGGCACTTGTTCCTGCTCCCTCTCCCTCTTTGTCTGCCTCTCCTTCTCCCTCTTCCTCTGTCATTGACCCTGTCCCCCTCCCTCTCTTTTCCTTTCCCTCTCTTCTAATTAGGCCACTTCTTTCTTTCTATCATTCTTACTCTAAATATACTTGCTAAGTCCATCGCTGCTACTGCCTCTTTTCCACATTATCTTTTTTGAGGCACAATGCCAGTGCCATTTTTCTTGTGATTTGTAAAAGTCTTTCTTTCCTCTCCCTTCCCAGGCCTCCTACCTCCTACCTAAGCTTTTCCTTTTTCCTCTATTATCTAGTACATGCTCTGTTATATTTCTAGCCCTTAAAGTTCACAGAGCGCATGAGAAAAGAAAACTACAGCTATGGTGAAACAACAGAGGTTTGTCCAAAAACTACCCTTGGTTATTTTGATCTAGTTTCATATGTTGTTTCTAAACCACAGCTTAATTGCTCAGATGTGAGGGGGGAAAGAAATGCAAAAATCAAGTAAAAGCCCTGGAAAAAGCACTAGTAATCTGTTTCTTCTTAAGTCTTAGGGTCATTCAATTGCCCCGTGCCTGCATTCATATGATAAAACAAGATATATTTACATTTTCCCTTTTGCTTACTGGGAAGTTGAATAAAAATATTTCTGTTCACCCAATTACAATTAACTCTTAGTAGCAAAAGGACAAGACACATGCCATCTTAAACAGCTAGTACTAAGTTAAAATAAAATACATTTAATTTGAAATTAATAGGATGTTCGCAGTCTTCTTCAAAACACTGAGAAAAGACATGAAGTTCCTGATGCCTGAACTCCTAGTGACACGTGCAGAATCTTATGGGGTAAAGAAACTCCTAGTGGACAATAATACCCAGTTTAACTTTTTTATCTTTAATGCATTTTTTTGCTTAGATATGGATTGATTTGAAAGTCTTTAATTGTATTTTGTATTTTGTTTTGTATTTTGTATTTTGTTTTTGTATAACATCCTTTTGTATTTCTTTTTATGGCTGGATTAGTTACCTAAAAGCATTTTCCTTACTATAAAAGCAGGAGAGACATCATATAATCATCACTTACACAGCTTTTCTTGAAAATCTGTAAACATTTATAATGACAAAGTATACCTAGTAAGGAAGAGAGAAGACAAAACATCTGTGGTAAAGTCTGGGTAAAAAGACACACTTCTTTCATCCAGAATCTGATTTTTCCATCCGGAATCCAGTACGTCCTGAATTTTCCCACATTTAAAATAAGTCAACTGAGGATCTAATTCAACTCAGATGGCTCTTCCCATGGTGTTCTCGCTTCAGTGATGTTAAACATGGTGCATGCAGGGGCCAGAGGGGAGGGTCATTGGTCATCTGCAGCTCCACCAGATCGAGGGGGTCTGAATCTTTGGATTTAGAATGAAAGGGAGCAACAACCTTGGTGAAGCTGAAAAAGTGGGCAGGGGCTCAAAGCAGCAAATCCACTTATGGTGGATGAATGAAGTCAGAGGTTGAGGAAATACAGTTCATCACAGAACTGGGATGAAATCAAGGACAGGAGGGAGAATTGTCCATGCATTGATCATCTATGCATGGATTTCACATGATATGCAGTTTTCTTGTGCTGTTTCTAACAGTATCTCAACAAGAGCAGTTCTGGGAACCTTGTCTCATTATATATCACTGATAACAGGAAAATACATGTCACTCATGAGAGTCTTTCAGTCTTAGAAATGGAAGACTTAGAAATGGAGCAAGATGTTGAGATACTGGCTCTGGTACACAGAGCCAGAAAACCATGGAGAAGATTTAGAAGGGAAAATCAAGAATGTGACAGATGAATAAGATTCCTCTCCCTTGGTTCAACACTAGAGATTTTACACCTGGAAACAAGGCCTGAGCGTGGTGAGCTAGGAGCAAAGCCTGACGGGAGGTGGAAACTCAGGTTTTCCTGCCACCTCTCCTAAAGATGAGGAGAAAGAATGCCCTAAAAGAGAGCTGAATAAGTTTAGGCTGTTTATAAAGTTGGATTATATTCTGAAAGGATGGGTTAGTGCTTTAGGTAATAGATCTTCTTTTTTAAAACATAAAATAGGCTTCTGAAACATGCCCAGGAAACAAGGCACTAGGAGAAACCCTGGATCAGAGCAGGCCCTCCACCAGGATTCATATGCACCTGCACTGACGTTTGGACAGTCTTTGTCTTTTTTGCACATTATTGGAAAGACAACTGACCAAGGTGGGGGAAGGTAATAAGAAGACCCATTAAAATAAAAGGGGAGAATGGCCCAGAAAAGATGAAGTTAAAATAACCCAAATTGAAATTAGCAAACACAACCCAGTAACTTCACAGAGATTATAGCAGAAGATACCTGCTTCTCTCTTCCCACGTTATGACCCAGATTTGAGATGGTGCTGTGACTTATGTGTCTTACAAAGAGAACCTGGTGCACCTGGAATCTTAATAGGGTGTCTCGTCTCAACACAGCATTAGTTTGAATCCCTACCTTCCATCCACTTATTAAGAGAGTCTCATCCCAGCCACATACATGAAGCCTGCCTGTTACCCTTGGACCCTCGTCTCCTCCTGTCTTCAGCATCCCACCCTCAGTGTGCTCTTTTCTTCCTCCTTTCTTCCTCCTTTCCCTTTCTGCTCGTTCTCCATTGCTGCTGGGGTGCAAGGGAGAAGGGAGAGGTGTTCCCTTCACAAAGGCAGGTCACCAGGCCTCTGTCTTTCAGTAAATCATTTCTGCTGAAGGATGTGGCATATGGGCTACAGAAAGGCTCCTCCAGACAGCTGTGCTCACTGCTGCCCTCTGTGGAGCCTTGCTCTGGGCTTTCTGTTGCCTTCCCCTTGCTTCGTCCACTCTGACTGCCATGCAGGAGCACATCTGAATCCCCAGAATGTTCGTCTCTTCTCTCCTCCATGACCTTGCCTGGTCCACCTTCCTTTAGGGAAACTTAAACCTGAGGGAGTACATTAGGTGCTCATTAGTACATTAGTGCTCATTAGGTCTGACTGTACTGTTGTGTCACCTCCCCCTGTGCTCCTGCAGCCCAGGCACGTCCCTAGCTCAAAATCTTAGCTGACAGCCAGCTGGGGAAAGAAAGAAAAGAGAGACTCCTCCTCCTCCTCCACCTCTTCCTCCTCTTCCTCCTCCTCCTCCCCCTCTTTGCTGTCTCCTACAAACTAACTCCTCCCATCCCTATACCCAGTCTTCCCCAGTGTGGATTCTGTCTCTCTCCCAGTTCTCCTGTTAGACATCTCAATGGACAAGGCTGCCAAATTAGGGAGGTTGCCATGGCTATTACAGAGACCATAAAGAGACAATGAGGTGATAGTTCTTCTATCAAGACCTGGGATTTTTATTTTTTGTATTTTTTATAATATTTTCATTTGTAGATGATATTAATACTATCTATCTATCTATCTATCCATCCATCCATCCATCTATATATCTATCTATCTATTTATTTGGGGTACCAGGGATTGAACTCCAGAGTACTCGACCACTGAGCCACATCTCCAGCCCTATTTTGTATGTTATTTAGAGACAGGGTCTCACTGAGTCGCTTAGCACCTCACTTTTCTGAACTCACAATCTTCCTGTCTCAGCCTCCTGAGCCTCTGGGATTACAGGCATGCGCTATCACCAACTTATTTATTTAATTTTATGTGGTGCTGAGGATCAAACCTAGTAACTTACATGGGCTAGGCAAGAGCTGTACCTATCAGCTATACCACCAGCCCCCTCGGCACTTTTTGACCTTGATCCTGATAATTATCCACTCATGTTCTCCTGGAGCAGTACAGCTGCTGATGTCTCTGTTCAGTGACCACTGGGTCCCATTTGGCAACTTCTGTGGAACTGCCATGATGATTTCTGAGGCCTCCCTGCCCTTGGGAAGAGGCCTTTTGCCAGGCAAGCCCAGATCTCTAGGCCTTGGGGAAAACTACTAAGGCTGATGAGTACTGTGACTGTCAATACTGAGAAGCAAGTGAGAAGAGAAGAGCTAACTGGAGCAGGGAATGAAGTCTCAAGGGCCACAAGGCACAAGAGAAAAATGTGAACAGGAGACCTATGTGGCAGGGAGGTGCACCAGGGAATCACCAGGCCCAGGCAGCCTTGCCTCTGTGTCCCTGCTCACTTATCTTTAAGCAAAATGATGCCTGATCACCAGCACTGGGTGACTCCCAATGCCTCATCTCTGTTGCTTCTCCTTGTTTGAAAATACCATGATTGTGACTTCCCCCACACTGATACTGATACTGGGTGGCATCCTATCTGTGCTCTTCAGCTGTAACTCTGCCCCATCTACTAGCAATATTGTGTTCCTATTATCTCCTCTGCCAAGGGTGGCACGTGGCCCTTTCTGCTTCAAATGCTGGCCCTATAATTCTGGTTCTGCCTGTTTAAACATACTTCACATGTGAAGGACCAAGCCATCAATAATTTTTTTTAAAAGTATGTTGGGCTATCTTCTCCTCCTGCTCAGTGCAGCCCTGGCTCTGAGGTGCTCCCCATGGACCACAATTGGCAACCTGCATGTTCCTGCAAATTGTCATCTCCAAGAAGCTTCAACCCCCCAGAGAGCTGATTCCTCCACAGAGACCTAGCTATCTACCCCACCCCATTCCTGGCCCCTTCCACCTCCCAGTCTGAGAATGTGGCGTAAGCATGATGAGGCCAGGTGTCCCCCTGGAAACAGGTCTTCTAGCTCTGTTCATGTTACTGCCTGCCTTTCAGCTTCCCCTCACTGACAACAGCAAGTCTCAAAAGGTGAACAGCCGATACACATGCAGCAGAGTATGTACAAAAATTTCGTCCATCAAACTAAAACATTTTATATTTAACTGCTAGAGATTTCTCTCATTAATATTTGCAACAGATGCTAATAATAACTCATATTAACTTAACCATTTGATCTGTGCTGGCAGTTCACCTATATTCTCTCTGCAGGGATATGGGGGTCACTGAGCCATTTTATAGTCTGTTAGAGGTTCAGAGAGGTAAAGCAACATGCTCAAGGTCAAGGTCATGGAGCCAGAAATTAGTACAGCAGCGAGGGTTCAAATGCAGGCAGCCTAGCCCCCAGCTGAATGGCATATTGTCTCTGATACCTAGAAACTGAATATAGGCTCTCTTTCAAAAAATGTGGAACAATTTATGGTGAAGGAAGAGAAGAAATCATTCAAAGGCAATCAACTGAAAAGATAGATAGCAGTTTCTCTTGAACTATATGAGGTAGAAAGAATCAAGAATAAAGCAGAAATTATGAAGCATTTTAAGTGTAGTAGACAGGAACAAGTCTCAATTTTTTTAACATATGAAATGTTCTAAATTGTTCTGAATAAAATCAAAATTATGGGGGAGGGAAAAGTGTGCATATTTTATACACAAAGATCAATTTATATGTTATAGTTAAAGAAAGATACTGTCAATTTGGAAGAAAATACTATCAAGGATAAACTGACACCACAAGCATGCGCACACATACACACAAAGAAACCCTACAGAGGAAAAAACTCCAAGAGACAGGTATCTTAAACCTGAATTACTCTGCTTACCAGGTCTCAGTGGGTATGCCTTTGATTATATTTTTATGGAAGATTCTCACTTCACTATAAGAAGTAGGCAGCTTTCTTTGATTCCACAAGGCTGGATTTCAAGTATTTGGTAAATCCTCTACAGCTTGGATGTGCCTTTCCATACACATAACCCAGGGGATTATAATGCCCTGTTGCTCTTAAAAAAAGATTCCACTGAGAGCCTGGTTTATATTATCTTTTCTTAATTGCCACTCAATATGAAAAGTTCATTTCTTTAATAATAAAAATCTTTAGCAGAGTGGATTATACAGCAAATATAAAGAAGCTACTTGGAGAGAGGAAAATACAATCAGGATTGGTTTTGTAGGGCCAAGGTCCTTGTACTGGAACAGTGTAAGTTCAGAACGTAAGATTTTCAATACTTCAGCTGACTTTATTATACTGAGGCTCATTTTTCATGAAACAAAATGTGACCAAGTCAAACCATAAATGGAATCTTTTGTGTGTGTGTGTGTACTGGGGATTGAATCCAGAAGCATTCTGCCTCTATGTTACCTCCCCAACCATTTAAAAATTTTATTTGGAGAGAAGTTTTCACTAAGTTGCTGAGGCTGGCCTGGAGCTTGGATCCTCCAGCCTTTATCTCCTGAGCAATCAGGATTAGAGGCATGAACCACCACCTTGGGCCCTAAATTAAATCCTCATCATTAGTGATCAGTGACCACTTCTGTCATAAAGAAGAGACTATAGTCAACCCTTCCCACAGGCATTGTCATATATCATGACTAAGATCTGAAAAAAGGCACACTGTTTAAGTGAATGAAAACATCTTTTAACTAAAAAAAAATTTTAAAATTATTTAAATATTTAAAATTTTTATCAAATAAAATTATAATTAAATTTGATTGATTGATCAATGTGTAATTAAGTAAAATATTTTTAAAATTAAAGAAAATTAAGATAATCCCTTTGGGTCACTCAAAAATGTGGAAATATTTTGCAGTCTCCAGGAGAGACGCATTACTGCGAATGCTTCCATTTAGATAACCATTGGTGGGCATGTGTGTATGTGTGTGTGTGTGTGTGTGTGTGTGTGTGTGTGTGTGTATGTGTGTGTCCTGGATCACACATAACTCTCAGGTGTGAATGTGAGTGTCTCTCTGTCTGCCTAGTCCATGGTTTTCATCAGAAGAAATGAGAAGAAATAGCAAAAAAAAAACTGAAATGATCACAACCCATGAAAGGCACTTAGCATTATCCTCAATCAATGAGATGCTCTTAATATTGTCACCTGAGCAGGAGTTCCCAGCGAAAAGAAGAAATGATTTGTGAAAATATCCAGAAGTTACCTATGTTGAAGCACCCCTGAAAAGCCCCCTGCAGTCCATACACATAAGCCAGTTGCCTGGTCTAACAATTTCTCTGAAACTCAATTTATTGTGACATTTCCAACAATGTAGGGGACAGTGTGGACTGCAGGCATTGTTCACACACCACTGACATCTATTCACCCTAATGGTGCCTCTGCCCATTAACACAGGTGGACCCACTTATAGATCAGATAGCCATTGTCCAGGAAATGAAGCCGCACACATGTGGCATGTTTGTGAACAGAACCTAGCCCCCTCTTCACCTCTACAGCTTCCTACAACCTCTTTTAATTTTTTTTAGCTGCTTGGCTTCAGATCTCATCTCTGTCCACCTTTGACTCATTGCTTATGTGATGTTCTCCAATCACACTGGCTGATCTGTGCTAATTGCTAAATATCCGACTCTGGGTCAGGATGAACCATGGAATGCAAACTTCACCTAAGTCACTAGAGACTATCAAGCTGGACCTTACCTGGCACTCTCTCCTGAACCCAGAAGCAATCTATTTATGCTGTTTTTCCTGCATTTCTCATTTCTTCTGATGAAAACAGCGGTAGAGGAAGACCCACTCACACCTGAGAGTTATGGGCAAGCCAGGACACACACATGCACCCAGGTTTCCTAAATTGTGGCAAACGAGGTAATGTATCTCCTAGAGACTGAAAAATATTTCCACATTTTTAAGTGACCAAAAGGGATTATTTTAATTTTTAAAAAATCATTTACTTAATCATACATTTGTACATCAACCAAATTGAATTCTGGGAGGTGCACCAGGAGGCTCTCAAACCCCAGTTCACTAGGCCACAAGGAAAAGTTAGGACTGGGCTTTCATCTATGATTTATGGCAGTGAATTCTCTACTTTGTTCCTATAAGATCGAGCATCATTTTGAACAAAACTGAATTTCTTGGCTTCATTATATGAAATCTGTACAAAGCACTGTAATAAGTAACGAGCAAGGCATGATTTATGGCCTCCACATATAGGAGATTTAATTTTGCCTTTTACTCAATGGCATACCCATTGTGTGAGCTGAGCCAATACCAATAATGAAATGTAGACTGAAGGGCTAAATCAATCCAATAAAATTCAATAGAAAGACTAGAGGACTGAGTAAATTTGGAAAGGCTAGTGACTGCAAGATTAGTATTTGGACAACAGGTAATTATGAAAATCAATACCTGTACATGAAAACATGACAGGCAGTCATCCGTCACAAACAGAGAACCCATTACTAATAGTTTGGGCTCTGAGTAGTGATGAGAGAACAAAACAGGTCTGGAGGATTCTTATCAGAGTTTTGCATGCATGTACACCTCCCCATGTGACTGAGGGTGGAGGGGCAGGAAAGTTCTGAGCTGCTCATTCTGAGTTTTATTTAGGCCCTTTGTATGTCTCTGTGCCCCTGACTGACAGCAACTTTGATCTCATGCTTTCCATTTGATATCAGGGCATGCCCCTAGTCCTACACCCTTGCCTTCCCTCACCTCAGCCTCATAGGTACCAGGAACCATCATCATGGAGCCAGTAATCTATCAGGTACCGTGAGGAGGGCTGGGATAATTTGAACCACTACTCAAGGGTCAGCTGTTGGCAGGCACTCCAAATACTAAGAGGTAATACAGTTGACCTGGAGGGGACCCACAGCAAAGTAAAAATAGTACACACTGATAAATACAGATACACTGATCCACACACAAAGAAAACATATATATACACACATGTGCACACATATATTCATAAGGTAAAATAGCTTCAGTGTCTTAATTAGATTCCTGTGATGATTAGTGAATCATAAGCAGTCTGCAGTTCCTTAATCCCCTCAAAGGTATCCACATCTCTATTAAGGTAAGAGGTTCCAGTAGACAACACTGGTTTGTTCCAGGTAACCATTGATGAGCAGGGGGCCCAGTATGGGAAGCTGCCTCTGTCTGATGTGATGTATGTGCCCCTTCACTGAACAGCCTCCGTGAACCACACAGGGCATTGAAGGTAATTCCAGTGTGGCCACAAGTAAGTCTACAGCCAGGTGCCAGTCAGAATCACTATTGAGACCTCCATTCCTAGGCCATGAGTCCGGAACACATACAGAGTCATTTAGGATGTCTGTTCAAACTACCCTGAACCATGACGCCTGTATGGCCAGATCAGGCAATCCCTTGTGACAAAGTTTTGCCAGATGCAGTGGTGCACGAATGTAATCTCAGTACTTGGGAAGCTGAAGAGGATTCTCTAGTTCAAGACCAGCATCAGAAACTTAGCAAGACCCTGTCTCAGAATAAAAAAACGTTAGAAAGGACTAGGGGACAGTTCTGTGGTAAAGCACCCCTGATTCCTGGATTTCCGTCTGTCCATTCTGTCTGCTGCCCCTCATCTGAACAAGGTGATAGGAAGAATCTCCCTCCACACAAGGTCCCTTCCTCAAGAGAGAATCCATTGCCTACAACCCCAGGATCTCAAGCCACATTCCTCTCCAGAACTCTCTCAAGCCATTTTTTTTGGAGTGATTGGCAGTGATGCTGCTGATTCTGGAAAGCTTCACCATGTGGGTAGCCCACCTTTTTGTACCTTCTTGGTGTGAGAGTTATCTTGGCAGTCTAAACACTGGAACCTCAATTTAAGTGGAACCCAGCTCACTTGCAGGTGGACACCACCACACTCCTGAGACAACCTCATGCTAACAGTGGACAGAATGCTTTGGTGGCCACTGAGAAACTCTCCAGGTTGCATTCTTCAGAACCTTACATGCTGGTGTATGATGCCCTCATCAGAAGTCTGTCCTTCAGTTTGCATGGCTCCTTTGACTAAGGGGGATGGGAGTCACATGACTTTGATGACTTTTTTAGGTCATTTTAACAGTAGGTATTTTTTCACATTAAATAAATGAAATTGAATTATGTTTTCATGTTTATTATTTAAATTATATTGTAATTATTTATTCTTGTTGTGTATACCATGTATGTTCAAATATGTTCTCCAAGGAAGACCAGCAGAATACAGGAAGAACCAGGTTAGGGAGCGAGTAAGAGAAGGAAAAGCAGACAATGTGAATTGAAAGAGATTTCCATGCTGCATGATTTATAGGATGAACCCAACTACTATGTATAATTAAAATGCTCTAATAAAAATATGTATTCTCCAAAATATGTGGAATGATGTATTGAATGATTTTATCATTACCGTTTTTAATATTTTTATTCACATAATTATGCTTACATTCATAGGTAGCATATTAAAGACTTATGACATATTTTGCAACATATAATTCAAATATTTATTTTCACTGTTCAACCTTATAATAAAGCACTTTCAAAAGTAATTGCTGGAAAATATGCTTCATGTTTATATTATTATTTTATTCTATTTTATGTCTTTCTGAGTACCCTACAGGTGTTTCACTTGTGATGCTGTTTTAACTAGAAAAATTTTAACCATCTTTATTTATTGACTGGAAGATCATACTAATTTGGCCTTCAGAGTAAAAGAATGAGAACTATAAGAGCAGCAGGATCTGATACAGGAATATAGTTTGTAGTTTGCTATAAATGTAGTTTGCTAAAGACTTTTGCTTCAGAATTTGATCAGAAGTTGGCATTTTCAAAGGTCATTTTGTTCCTCAGTACTAGTCAATTACTGAACAATTGTGCTACAGACAGCTAAACAGTGGTTCAGAATTAGCCAAGGTACTGCAGAGACACTGAACACTTCTGAGGGTAATACCCTACATAAACTTAGAAACTTTCCTTGAATTCCCATTGATCTCAAATCAGCTTACCCTTGTCTGTGCACAAAATATTTTGTTCTGTCTCCTAAGGAATTTTTAAATTATCAGTTGGAATAAACAGTTAAATTTTTAATATTTTTTTTATATTCTGAGACAGTGGAGACTCTTTGTGATGGGTTGAATATTCTAAACAGTTATGCTCAAATTCTAAGCCCTGATACTGATAAATGTAACCTTATTTGAAGTTGGATCTTTGCAGATGTAATCAAGTAAAGATGAGATAATAGTGGATTAGGGCTAAATCATAATTAGATAAGACATTTTAATCTAACTAATTTCTACCATAATTAGAAAGGTTGAGAACACAATGAGAGATGGGGAAGAAGCTTATGTGTAGATGAATACAGAAACTGGAGTGATTCAACTACCACCTAAAGGAATACCTCAAGCCATCTGGAGCTAAGAAGGGGTAAGAAAGAGTTATTTTCTGTTGATAATTTGACTTCTGAATTTTGGCCCGCAAAAGCACCACAAAATTAAATTTCTGTTGTTTTAAGCTACTTGGTTTTTGTTAATTTCTTATGACAACTCTACAAAAATTAATACAGCATCCTTAATATTTGTTAAATTTTACCTCTATCATTAATTGTATCACTCCATGTCTTCATTTCCTAATAATAAATAGAGCATAAATATTCACAGCTTGCTATATTAATATCAGAGTTTATTCTTAAGGCACACATATGTGTATTTTATACACACACACACACACACACACACACACACACACACACCATTGGTTGAACCCAAGGGCACTTAACCACTGAACCACATTCTCAGCTTCTTTTTATATTTGATTTAGAGACAGGGTCTCTCTGAGTTGCTTAGGGCCTTGTTAAATTGCTGAGGCTGGCTTTAAACTCTCCATCCTTCTCTCTCAGCCTACTGAGCCCCTGGGATAACAGGTGTGAACCATGCCTGGCATATATACATATATAAAACAAAAAAATTACTAAATGCCCTTTAACTATTCTTGATAGTGTTATCATGAAAACATTGTTTTAAATGCAGATATTGTGAAAGAAATATTCTTTGAGGGGTAGAACTTGTAAGAGTATATATCCATGTATAATGAAGGTAGGTAGATGTTTGCAGGCAACACATTGCATACTTTAATCAATATTCAGATTTGTTTTGCTGATTTGTGCAAAATAAATGGTTTTATAAATAAATATTGCATGACAATCGTCATTGGTATCACTGGTACTATTAGACATACATAGAATATTTTCAATTAATTTTATGTTTTTGAGAAACTAATATTAGAATAATATTATAAAAGGAAACAATTTAAAATAAATTAAAACATCCTCGCTTGTGAAGATTCTTCAAACATTAAAGTTGGGCATGCAATTTGTTTTCCTCTCCATATTTTATATCTGGCAGAAAAAGTATCCAAGCAAATTTATGGATGATAATCCAGATAGATGACTGTCTTTCTGGCCCCAGATGGCCCTGAGATAAAATTCTTCCCCTTCACTGGCTTCTAAAAGGCATCTAATCAAAACCAGTATAATTTGCTTTTTGCAATTTTATTCAAGGTTTCAGGAAGGGTCCCATTGCACAGTACACTGAATATAGCATTTCACTTGAAAAATATCATGTACTTGTTGCTTCTCTAACTATTTTTCGTGTTTGTTTTATTTTGTTTGTCTGGCTGTTTTTCTCCCATAAAATTTGCTACTCTGACTCCACCCCCCCACCCCACAGGAAAACTTCACCCTGTTCCATAAATTCTATAAAATCTTTCTTAGATTAAGTAGGACAATCTGTTTGTTTTTTTTTTACTCTTAACTCCATAAACTAATATTTCAATATCCAATGGTACAATCTTTCCATACATTTATCTTTTCTCTCTCTCTCTCATCTCTACCTCTCTTACTCCACTTCCCAAGAAGTAGAGAGCATTTTAAGAATATAATCTCAATCATATCTAAACTTCAGCTTTATCTGTCCTTTTAATTAACTCAATAAATAATACACTTTGTCTTCTCTAATTCCATCCTTTAAACTGCAAATGCCATGATTTTATTTTCTTTTATTGCTGAGTTATATTCCATTGTATATATATGCCACAGTTTTTAAATCAATTCACCTATTATAGGCCATCTAATGCTAAGTGAAGTTAGCCAATCTCCCCCCCCCAAAAAAAAAAAAAGCCAAATGTTTTCTTTGATATAAGAAGACTGATACATAGTGGGATAGGGAGCAGGTGCCTGGGAGGAATAGAAGAACTCTAGATAGTACAGGGGGGTTGGAGGGGAAGGGAGGGGGCATGGGTGGAATGTGATGATCATTACTATCCAAAGTGCATGTATGAAGACACAAATTGGTGTGAATATACTATGTATACAACTAGAGATATGAAAAATTGTGCTCTATAAATGTAATAAGACTTGTAATGCATTCTTCTGTAATATATAAATAAAAAATTTACATTAAAAAATACACTTAGTGCTTCAAAACTGTGAAACTGAAAAAGGAAAAGAGCCTTATAAGATAACTTCTCACTAATAATTCTCTCTCCAAAGTCATGGTTATAATTATTTTTTTTCAATCTCCCTATATATTCCTAATTGTCTGAGAAATTAATAATTGTATGTCAATCACATGAAAATAAGAATAAAAAATGTTATGCATGTTTCCTCTGTCTTGATATGTACATTTTCCAACTACTTTAAAATAACTAATTTTAAAATGCAAGACTCATCTACAGAAAATCTGCTCTAATGGCCAAGATATTAAAAAATAGAGAAAATGAGCTGAAGTGGAGCCCTATGTGAGTTCACAAGCTATAAGTGAACTATCCATGCATAACTAAGTACCATGCAAATGATAAATGTGCTATTGAAATGCACCATCTTAATTTTACATATAGGTAATTTTTTTTATATTTATAAAAAGAAATATAAAAAATAATCATCAAGTATACTTCGAAACAAAAGGTTGCTGGGTAAAATAAGTTCCACTACTCTGCATTTTCCGGCTTACCTATTTGTAAAGCTGTAGTTCTGATTACACTCACCTCACAGGAAGTCTGTGATATGAAATGCCACAATTCCTATGAAACACTTTTCTCTTATTGTGTTGTATCATAAGTAGAAACTTTATTTTTTATTACATATCAGTACTGTTATTTTTATAATAAAGGTGATGAATGAATAAATGAAATTTTGACCTATTTCCGTCTCCTAAAACCTTTTCTTCCTTTTCTTTTGTCTCAGGTAATAACAAACACTTAAATATTAAGAGAATATCAAAGAGAGCAAATGCTAGTGCTATTAATTTCTCAAAGATAAACAGCATTTAATAATAAATTTGCTTGTCTGAACAGCACTTGAACCAGGTTTGCTACTTTTCTTCCTCTTATAAAGGAACTACTTTCCCTCTTCATGACCAGCATGTAAAGTGCTGTCTATGGATAATATTTCTCCAGCTCAGCCACCTCAGACAAATTGAGTCAAAATCCTCAGTGTTTCTCAAACTTTCATGTGCAGATGAGTGCCCTGGCAATCGTGTTAAAATGTGGGCTCTGATTCAGAAGCTCATGGGTGAGGCAAAAATTGTACACTACTAACAGTCTCCCATTTTTCAGTAGTCAAAAGCCAAAAGATATATTCTTGTCTCCCTAAGATTTTTTTTAAATATATTCCATCTTATTAAATCTATCCAATTAGTCTGAAATAATCGATCAATCAAATTTTCAAAGAAATTAATTCAGTTTTTTCTTCATTAAAAATAATATTTCCCCACCAAATTTCCAGCATCCTGCCATGCTGGTGCTCTCTTAGTATCTGAGCCTGTCAAGCTATTTCCTCCACGGGGCCTTTATTTATCCATAATGCTCACTATAACAAGAAAGATGTCTCAGACAACTCCCCAATCTGTCTTTAAACATCTGGCTCGTTCTCATTTTTATGTCTTAAATTAAATGTCACCTCTTCCAAGAACATCTTAAAGAACATCTTAAGAAATCCAGCATGCCTGGTATGCTTTATCTCTGGCAATACTACACTGCTGTCTTCTTTGTTGGGGTATTAGCCTCATTTAGTCTTACATTTTTTTTTAACATCTGTCAGAAGGTACCTCTTAAACAAATGAAACTGTTTAAAAAATCTGCATTACTTTCCTATTTTTGCTTTAAAAATAAACACAAGGGTTCAGGATTTATCCCAGCAGGAGAGCACTTGCTTACATGCAGAAGGCTCAGGATTCAATATCCAGTATCCCCACCCCACCCCCCACACACAAATCCTACAAAGACAGTGGCTCAAAACAGCACAAACTTATTATCTAACAGGTTTGAAGGTCAGAAATCTAAAATGAACTAGAAAAGCTCTAGGGCCACTATACATTTTGTAAAGACTTTAATTTGGATAGTTGGTCTAAGTACAACTACTGACTCTGTGGTTATTTGATATGCCTGAGCCAGCAGTACCTTGTAGGTATTTAATTCTGTCATGTTTATTGTGTGTTTGCGTGTGTATGTGTGTGTGTGAAAAGGTGAGTGTGGTTGTATTTGTGTGATGGACATTCTTATGTGCATTAGAGAGCTATTTCTAGGCTCCAAAATAATTTAGATAATATCAATATTTTTATCTAATTTATTTATGTATGGGATAATTTCAAATTATATTTTTAAAAATGTTTCTACTACTCCATCAGAAAGTATATGATTTAAAAAAACATCTGGAATAAATTTCATAACATCAATATTAGCATTTACACAGGAATTAAATCACTGAACAATAATGGTGAGCATAAAGACTGTTTTGAGATAATAAACTTGAGAATGTAAGAGCAATAGCTGGAATAACTAGAATAGCTAGAATAACTGCCTGTAGGTATTCTGTGGTGATAATAGGTATCACATTAATCTGTGAGCATAAATGACCCCAGCACACTTAGATTCTTAGAAGTTCTGTTGATATTTGGGTGGATCCTTGGATGAGGTTTATGTTTAGGTGAGGCACCAGAAGTATACTGACGTCCATGCAGGTATGTATTGATATTTATTATGCATATGGTATTTAGACTGCTGTCATTCTATGGTGATGTGACTCACTTTCTTAGTTCACTGCTTTTCTGTGTTTCCCTAGCACTGAAAGTTTTACCTCTCAGTTTTGTGATATTAGCTCATCCCTTCTTGAGGGCATGCACTTCTCATGTCATATGAATAATCTAGAGATTGACACAGTTTAAAGATGAAATTGATTAGCTTTGGTTATTCATTTGGTAACAAAAAGCATAGGAGTCACAAAGAGATATCATGAAAAGTATATAACATATCAATGTCTCTACTGCATTTCAAATAACTCAATCTTTGTTAGTTTTATTTGAACCAACTCTTTAACCATGATTACCCTATATAGAAGCAAGTGTCCTTAAAATGAAATTCATCATTGCCTAAGATAGATATCATGATTTTTAGGTTTGAGGGATGAATAAAGACTAAAGTTTTCTAGGGATTCAGGTAAAGTAAAATTCATTCCTGTTTCCATGGAACAGAGGTAGAGTTTCACCCCATATTTCACTTGTAAAACTGGTACAGTCTTGTGTTGAATAAACAAGGAAGACTGGTCTTGCTAGGAGTAATGGTACATTGATTAATTACAGTACATTAATATGAGTAACTATGCTGTCAGTCAATTTGGTAGATGGAATTAATGACTCCCCAAACGTGCCTACCTTCCAATCCCAAGACCATAAAAATATGTAATTTTAAATTTTACAATGGACTCTGTAGATGAGATTACATTAAAATTTTCAGATAGCAAGTATATTGGTCAGCATTTTGTGGCAGTGTCCAAAATACCTGACAAAAACAATTTACAGGAAGAGGAATATTGATTTCGACTCATGGTTTCAGAGCTCTCAGTCCATGATGGGCTGAATCTATTGCTCTATGCCTGAGGTGAGACTAAGCATCATGGTAGAATCATGTGGTGGAGAAAAGCTACCCAACTTGTGCTAGCTATGTAGCAGAGAGAAAGTGACAGGATGGGGCCAAGGATAGATATAGTTCGAAAGTACAGGCCCCAAATCAACCTCTTCCTTCAACATGCCAAACTCATATATTTTATTGACCACAATATCCAGTAAATCCATTCAAATTATCAATCTATGAAATAAATTAAAGTACTGATGAGGATAGAATCCTTATGTTCCATTTTCTTTTTTAACCTCAAAATACTGTTGCATCATCTAACTTAAGCTTTTGGGTGATACTCTAGATATAAACTGTATACAGGAAATTATATTAGCTCTTCTAGGTAGCAAAGTAATCACAAAGATACTTACAATAGACAGATTAGAAAAGCCAATGTGACTATGGATATATAGACAGATGTTAAGATGAAAAGCTGTTGACTTGGAAGATGAAAGGTGACTGTTAGAAGCTAGTAGGATATTTTTTAAAAAAGGATTTTATTCTTTAGAGACTCCAGAATGAACTTGTCCTAGAGAAAAAATGGCAGGGGCCTATGATATTTAATTTAGACTTCTGACCTGACTTTCAGCAGTGAAACATGTTAGATTTATACTGTTTATTTTAAATATCATTTATTTGTAGATGGGCATTATGCCTTTGTTTATTTAGTCCTATGTTTTTTAATGTGGTTCTGGGGATTGAAACCAGTGTATCACACATGGTTGGCAAGTGCTGTACCTCTGAGCCACAATCCAAGTCTATATTTATGCTGTTTTAAGTCACTAAATGTGCAATAATTGGTTACAACTACAATTTAAACCCAAAATCCAAATACAGGTTTAAGGTTATATTTTGATAGTTTCTGCATCTTATAAAATCATTGTTTCTTCCTTTTACATATTTGATTAAAATCATATATGAGCTATCAATTCTTCATATTTTAGTTTGTGACAAGAATAATCCAAGTTTTTTCTGATATTTTTCCCACTTTTCTTCTATCTAGTCATGGTACTGTATGTATTTATGTGTACTTCCTCTGAATTATTGGCAGTATGAAATAAATTTATTTTCATCATTCATTAAGTAGAAAGCAGTATAAATTATGTATATGCATTGATAAATATATGTGATTTTGACCACAACCTTTCATGATTAATGACATTCATCTGTGAAATTCTGGCTAGTGTCCAAATCCATGTTATCAAATTCGGGCCATGTTGAAAGGGGAATTCTTAGATACAAAGCATAATGTTGTTTTCTTCGTTCAAATACGATTCCAAAACTATTTTCACTGTTTAACAGGAATTTATTTATTTATATCATTTTTATTTTTTACTTCTCCCTTCCTCCTGCTTTGTGCGTGTGTGTGTGTATGTGTGTTTGTGTGTGTGTGTGTGTGCACACATATGTGTGTGTTCATGCCTGGGAATTGAACCAAGAGCCTCAAGTATGTTAAAGAAATGAAATTCCACTAAGGGATATCTCCACCCCTTTTATTCTAACATTTTGTTCTTACCTACTTGAGGTACAGCAAAAATGCTGAGTCACTAAAAACACGCTGAATCCTAGAATAATGAAACTGTATATAAACCTTAGTTCTTATTGTATTCATTTATTCTACTTCATGTGTCTAATTATAATTTTTGACTGAACCTTTTTATTTTAATATATATTTCAGTTATTCAATCTGGTGAAATTTTTGCAACCCATGTATCATTGGTTTTAGCAATAAACTTGTTCTATTTGAGAATGAAAAATAAAATCATCATACCTAATGAATCATTGGAACTGAAAACAAAATCACAGCTAAGAATAATGCTTTCAATATTTTTATTAAAGTGGTGCTAATAATTTAAGTGTATTGGTTAATATTAACATGTCTTTCAATCTTATTTAATAGAACAATGATGGGTTACCAGTCAAGTATTCCCTACAGACCTTATTATATTAAGGAAGTTTTTTACACTGAAATGTGGAGCATCTAAAAAATTAATTGCAAAGTATTAGATGATGTATGAGATTTGAAGATTGGCTGAAATTTCATCTAGGTACAAAGATATACAAATTACTTGGAAAATCCATTCTCTTCCCTTTTCCCCGTGTTTTTGGCACTACTAACATTATAATTACTAACAATCTTGAAGAAAAATATCTTGTAATGACTGAGAACTTTTTATATATTGATAAAAATATATTTATATACTGATAAAAAGAAATAATATTTTGGAAAACATTATACTGTCATCTGCCTGATCCTTAAATAATTTCACATTCTCTGAAGTTCTAAAGAGAGAAGGTTATTTTACGAAATTATTGAAACATCTATCATATTGTGATAGCCCATTTTTAAAAAATTTGTCCTAAATGTAGTGGAATTCTATGCAAAATTTAGATAAGAGAATATACAATATTCAAGTATATTGTATAATGAAGCAATGATACTGTGATATTATTTTGGAAATCTTGGAAGACTGAAGGAGGAATTAACTTTTGATTACAAAATTATTAACATTAAGGCAAATAAGATAATTACCTTTGGTTTCTCAGAATTACTAAAACAGCATTTTTTTGTTTATTTTTTACAAGATTACAAATTGTTCTGATCCTCTTTGAATATAAATTTAATAATATTCATGATATTTGACTACAGGTAAAATGTAGACATTACAAAAACTATTCTTAAGATTAAGTTAAAGAAGCTTGCAAACTGATATAAATATATAAAATATAAGAAGTCATATTATGATGAATAAAACATGTACATTCATCAAAACCAGATTTAGCTTATCCTCATTTGAATCTTCAGAATAGCTTTGAAGTGGAAAAATTAATATATTTTTTTCACCCATCACAAGATTCTTGGGTGATATTCTATAATGAAAAACAAATTAACAGGAGGAGAGCATATCAAATATATTTAATTAAGATTTTATGCAACAAGAGTGATTTTAGTAATGAAGATCCAAGATGCAAAAAAAATTGTATGCATTCATGCATAGGTTTACTGAAGAGTAGACACTCCTGCAGAGGTATGATTTGGTAAAAAGTGACTAGACATAATGAAAATAACCTGTGCGAATATAATAGATCTATCTATTGGACTGTAAAGACTTATACACTAGCACAGTTTAACTAAGAGCTTAAAGTCAAATCCATAAGAAAATCCTTGCTCCCTTTAAATTTTCTGCTTCAGAAAACTCAAGGCTGCCAAAACAATTTAGAGTGCCTTTCTGCAAAGACTGGTGAAGGCAGGGTCTAAAGATCTGCCAGAGGATAAAATTCTAACTTTGATAATTGCCAGTTATCAGACACAGCCAGCCCAATCACATTTGCACTGATGAATGCTTTGTAATGTTTCACTTCTCTTACTTCATGGAGACCCTTCTTTGTACTACCTCAATATGTCTTAAAATAAAAAAAAATCAAGCTCAGTACAAGTTTAAGTTGAAATCACTTCACTCTGAACACTTGCCTATTGTGATGGTTATTACTAATTAAAATCTGTCCTTTCCACTTAGTGGTTTATTTTTAATGTTTGTCTTTGACTGTCTCTTCACATTGTTTTTTCCCCTCTATGTGTGTTTCAGTGCCCCCTTTTCATAAGGACACCAGTCATATTGGATTAGCACCTGCCTAACCTCATTTTCTCATATTAACCTCAATGCCTCTGTAAAAACCTTGTCTTCAAATCCTGAAAGTCAAAATAATAGTATATAGTTTTATTTTTTTCTTTTGGAAGGGGTGGCAGAATTCAACTCATATCAAATTTGACACTACCATTATCAGGGTTAAGAAACTGAGGATATTATCATTATCTAATAAAGAGAAGACACCACGTGCTTGCACAGAAGTCAAACTCCCAACCAAGGAGAAAACAGCTGCACTTAGAGAGCTGATATAGCACAGGAAGTGCTGGAGGAGACGCCCAGTGAGGCCTGTGGACTCACACAATGATGTGCAGAGGACTTAGTGCTCTCCACTCTTTTTTTTTTTTCATCTTTCATACGTTTGATTCAAGTGAGTTATGCACTTCCATTTTTACCCCAAATACAAATTGCAGAATCACATCAGTTACACATTCACAATGTTTACATAATGCCATATTAGTGACTGTTGTATTCTGCTGCCTTTCCTATCCCCTACTATCCCCCCTCTTCTCCCCTCCCATCTTCCCTCTCTACCTCATCTGTTGTTGTTCAGTTTTTTCCCTCCCCCCCCCGTGCCCCTCACAACCTCATATATGTGATTTCGTATAACGATGAGGGTTTCCTTCCATTTCCATGCAATTTCCCTTCTCTCTCCCTTTCCCTCCCATCACTCATCTCAGTTTAATGTTAATCTTTTCCTCATGCTCTTCCCCCCTGCTCAGTTCTTAGCTGCTCTCCTTAAATCAAAGAAAACATTTGGCCTTTGTTTTTTAAGGATTGGCTAGCTTCACTTAGCATAATCTGCTCTAATGCCATCCATTTCCCTGCAAATTCCATGATTTTGTCATTTTTTAGTGCTGCATAATACTCCATTGTGTATTTTGATGCTGAAAGGAGGAAAGCAAAGGGGAAGTTCTTGAACCATTAATTCATGGTCATTTTATCAACTATGAAAAAATGACTCAATTGCAGATCAAAGTTTACATTTTCAACATAAAGCCTCCAAAGATTTACAGTTTCTTCAGGGTATTGCCTTAATATGGCAGGTAAACACTTAAATGTTAAAATATAAATTAAGAGTCTGAAAGCAATTCCCTCATTCCAGGGGCCTATGAAAGATACTATGTTGCATCAAGTAACTGAGGGTTAGGGACCCATGTACTTGAAACCCAATAAAAAATAATAATAATGATGATTTTTATTCATTATGGGACTATATATCTCATCCTTGTGTGATAAAGTAGTAAAAGAAAATTCATTTACTCTTTATCAACCATGTACCAAGAGTCCAGCATATTGAAAAAGCCTGCAGCTGTATTTGTACAAAACTTTAAGAAATTTGTTGTCCTATCCCAGTTTTTGGTGGTAATAGGATACCAGAATGAAATATTCTAAATACCTAAAAGTACAATTTTTTCAACTGATATTTGAGGCAAATCACCATTCAAAGAACATTTGAATGTGTGTGTGTGTGTGTTTTAACTAAAAACATGAGAATGAGATCGGAAGACAGCCAAGACTTTTTTTTTTTTTTTTTTTTTTTGCAGTCAACTGAGTGATTCTATCAAGAAAAACCATTTACTTGATGCAAATTGCCACATTGATTCCCTTATTGTGAAAGCTGGGGTTTTGATTAGCCAGTGTCTTTATGTTAGGCCAGAATCATAAGTAGGGCTATTCCCACCCAAGACCATGGGGAAATGTCAAAATCAGAGTTCAACTAAGGCTATGAATGTTAGGAAGCCAAAGTACACAAACCACAGCAAGCAGAAAAAAATTATGAGTTAGGACCGAGGTGTAGCTCAGTTACAGAACTCATCCAGTGTGTGGGAAGGCCTGGGTTTGATCTCTAAAACCACAAATAATAATATATGAATTATTTAAGTCACTAGGAGAAACAAAAGGATATTTAAGTACTAAATGCAAGTCCTAAAATATGAAAATTAATGAAATAAGAGGAGAATCTAATAAATAAATAGCAGTGGGGGGGAGAAAGGAAGAAGGAAAAAAAAAACATCAGCAACAACAAAACGTATGCAAAATAATACCTGGAGGAAGCTGCTTTAATCAATTCTCAATTGGAAGAAAATTATATAGGCACATACTATTTATGTGTCTATTTCTTTTAAAAAAAATAAAGCTAATATTTTCCAGCTATTATGTTGTGCATGGTGAATTACTAAATTTAAACAATATTGAAATAAAATATCCTACTCTATTTAGATAAGACTAAATACATTAAAATTATACTCTAACATTATCATTAAAAATATTTTTAGGCTGGTGATGCAGTTCAGTGATCCAGAGCTTGTCTAGCATCCATGAGACCTGGTTTTGATATCCAGCATCACAACAATAAATAATAACAACAACAAAGATTTTGAATTAACTAACAAGGCAGTCTCACATAATTAACACAAAAAATACTGTTCACAATATTAATTCACTGCAATATACAGTTTGAATGATATTGTATCAAAGGTGAACATATATTAAAGAAAAGTAATTATTACATTCCTTTAATATAAAATAATAATCAGATTGTTTTCTATTACCTACCAAAGATATAAAACAGCAAAATATATATGAAAAACACAAATTTAGAAAAGAAAAATTAATAAACAAAAGATGACAATGTTCACTACATTAGTTATTATATCAAAATTGACCAAAGGCACTCACATATCTGCCTATATGGAACTTAAAAAAGTGTGTTTAATGTAATGCTACCTAATTCCTGTCTTTCAGGAGTATGATCTAGAAATGAAGAAAACACCAAAGAATTTATATTAAGAATCACTGCCTATTCAAAAGAGCAAGTTAGATCTTCATTAATATTCCTGAATAAGTATCTATGATTCTTTATTAACTGAAAAATATATGTTTTGACATATGCTTAAATCATGTAACTTGTAAACATGCAATTATATATCTTCATGCATGTAAATGTATACATACATGCATGTATGCAAGAAATATACTGTAATATGTCTGATTTACAATAGAGAAGATAATTTCTAAATTGATTATATATATATATAGCTAAAGCACAGTCTGATTTCAAATAGAAAGGTGTTGATTTTTTTGGCCTTTACTTTTCGTGCAGAGAAAGTTCTAAATGGTCTCTAAGGACAGATAATGATGCAGTATCCCTGAGTGACTATCACATATTGAGCAAACACAAGATTATAGTTTTTAAATGATAATGAGTTAGAACTACATTTTGTCACAGTAATGAGTTTATACTGTTTCAGGCTTTGTCCTTGCTTCAATCTTTGTTTTGAAAAGGAATTGTAAGACAGTTAACAACTGATATTGTCAGAGCAAATAAAAGTAATATAGACATCTTTTCTAGTGATTATGACAGAATATGTACCATGGAAACAATCTCTCAGCAACAAAATCATCCAAAATGGGAAATAATCCCCAGGTCTATTTATCCTTTTTACTTACACTTTTGTGATTTTCTTTAAGCTATTTTAATTTACCCATTATGAAAACTTCAAGGATAAAAATATAGACTCCATAAATACTGTATTCTATATGAATAAGAAAATCAGACCACAAAAATCATGGCTTTGAATGTTCCCTTAGAAATAATAAAGAGTAGCACATTAATTCTGGTAAAAGGAAAGCAAGATCCAGGAAGCCTCTCTGCATTGCCCAGAGCCATGTAGCTGGTGATTGGCAGAGCCTCCAGGGAAATACACTTCTCCCTACTCCATATCATGGCTAGCTTACTTAAGCTGTAACAAATATGGAATATAAATTGAAGGGATTATTCACATTATTAACAATGAAGTATATTCTTGCACAAATTTCATTTATTTCTAAAACTGTATTCTGGAAAACTCTTCCCTTATGAAGTCTCTCTCCCAAAATAATGTCTTTAATTCATATTGATTAGAGGCAAACATAATTTAAAATTCTAATATGAATTAAATGTGGTTTAATAATATACATTATTTTCCTTATAAAATAAAACATTAATGCATATAAGAAATTTCTCATCTTGTCAATTATGAAATGTTTTAGCTTCAAATTATATCATAATTTTAGGTAAGAATTTATGAATAATCATTAGACAGAAAATATTTCCTCTGGAATTTCAGATATATTTTATTTGATATAAACTCATTTTAGCTTTTTTAAATAGCATGCATTTTTTTATAAAGCAGCTACCATCTGTTCAAAGAAAAATAATTCTGGAATGCTCCTTTAGCTTGTGCAATTCTGAAAAATTGGTCCCAGAATTGCTTCTGGTACCATGTGTCTAAAAATTAAATAAATAAAATACAAATAAATGATTAAATAAAAACAATTATTCTATTAGTTCAAGGTGGCTCTATGTGAAATTATGATACTTTTTCTATATATTTCTGGACAGTTATTATTTCAATCAATATTTGACATAGATATTCTGTGTGCCATGTTCTGAATGAAGAATATGGTATTTTGTAAACAGAAGCTTCACACAAGGTTCTTAACCAAACCACCTGGAGTATCATCTAATTAGGTATGCAGTGATCAAATAATTATAAAAACATACTAATATATGTAAAACATCATAGCTTTGGTAAATCCTTTCATGTAGTCACTCTGAAAATAAGCAAGAGAATGAGTTAGCCATTTAAGATCTATCAAAGAAATAATCTTTCTATCCATTCATCTAATGAAGGGCATTTAGATTGGTTCCACAGTTTAGCTATTATGAATTATACTGCTATAAACATTAATGTGACTGTGTCTCTGTAGTACAGTGTTTTTAAATCCTTTGGGTATTGACTCAGGAGAGGAAAAGCTGGGTCAAATGGTGGTTCCATTCCCAATTTTTCAAGAAATCTCCATACTACTTTTCAATAGATAAATGGATGAAAAAATGTGGCATATATACACAAAGGAATATTATCTAGCAGTAAAAGAGAATGAAATCATGGCATTTGCAGGTAAATGGATGGAGTTAGAGAAGGTAATGCTAAGTGAAGTTAGCCAGTCCCCCAAAACAAATCCCAAATATTTTCTCTGATATAAGGAGGCTGATTCATAGTGGGATAGGGAGAGAGAGCATGGGAGGAATAGATGAACTCTAGATAGGGCAGAGGGGTTGGAGGAGAAGGGAGCGGGTATGGGGTCATAAATGATGGTGGATTTTGATGATCACTATTATCCAAAGAACATGTATAAAGACACAAATTGGTGTGAATATACTTTGTATACAACCAGAGATATGCTCGATATGTGTAATACAAATTGTATGCATTCTGCAGTCATATATAAATAATAAAAATACTGAAAAAAGAAAGAATTTTTCATTAAAATGTGACTTTTAAGTTAAAATTGGAAGAAACAGTAAATTGAATAAAATGAAAGCCTATGAGGAGGCAGAGTGAACACTGTATCAGACTTTTAAAGAGAAACATTTCACATTTTCAGACAAAGAACAGAATGGCTGGTAGACAGAACAGACAGGAAGAATGAGAAGTGTATTGTGAGGCAAAGCCAGAAAGGCCTATGAAAGCCAGATTTATGATTTGCTAAAGTGTTTAAGGACAACAAAGATGCATCAATTTATTCTTTTAATTTTTAAGTATATGCAGCTACCAGAATAAGATTTGAATTTCTTAAAAGTATTTATGAATGCATCATAAATATAATGGTTTAAAGAAGCCAAAGGATCTGCAGGCTAATTAAAGTGCTATGGCTGCACTACAGGAGTTCCTGCGACTACATCTTGAAGGAAAGAAGATAGGCTTTTTTGTTGTTTTTGTTGTTTTATTTGTTTGTTTTGTTCTGTTTTGTTTTTTGGAACAGGGGTTAGAACTGAGGCTTTGTGCATGAGAGACAGAACATATTTTTCATGTGGAAAAACAGGTTTGACTTTACCACTTTCTTATGTGAAACCTCTAATGGCTATTACCTACATGGAGAACTTGTCTCTAACAAGGAAGTCAAGGCCAAAATGATCTCATGTGAGACTCCAACTTTTCCCATCCCATTTACGTTTCACCATTCCTTTGTCTTTAGACACTGCCATAATCTGTAGTCACATATTTAACAGGAAGTGATGATGGATTGGAGAATGAAGACTACAAAGAATTGTAATGATATGATTCTGACTTTTGTAACTGAGTAGAATTAGTTGTCATTTTACTAAGACAGGAAATTCCAGAAAAGTACTGCTTTTGAAGATGGAAGGAGTATGACTTTAGTTTAATCTTATCGAGTCTAATTTTCCATTGATCTATCAAGTGAATGATTCAAGTGGTCTTGTGATTATCAGTCTACAACTTGGAGTAGTTTATGGTAGTTGCATATGTGGCTAGAAAACATTAAAAAAATAAGTAATTAGTTGACAACATAGAACTGTTACTAAAATTGTGTTTACAAGCCAAAGTAAGGCAATCATATATTTAAATCTAAAATAATTTTCTTGCAAATTAGTAAAGGCTTTATTTTGAAATTATTACTGATTTTTGATTTATAATTTAGAGGCATATTGAAATTTGCTGTAATAATTAAAATAAAATTGAGAAAAAATAAATAGTGGTATCTGAATGGAATATTTCTATACACTTACAGATTCAAATATATGTCAAAAATAGCCCACCACACATGAAAAGAACATTTTATTCATTTTCATGACAATTGAAGATTCAGATTTTAGAAGCATCAAAAGGAATTTTAATTGTTGAAGATACCATTGCTTATATAGTAGATTTTTAGATTGTGTAAAGAATACAGTTTGGAGTATTTATTATTATTCTGTAGAAACTGGCTTCTATATGAAGCAGATGATGAGTTTCAAATGATATCTCTGAAATAAGACTTCATCATTGTATAAAGTGTTCATTGTAACTTTGAGGAAACATGTAATAGAATAATCTTATAAAATAAGCACCAGGCATACCACAACCTTTAAGATGGAAGTTCTTAACTTTGAAGCACTTATTAGAGTGAGATATTATATATTTAAAGTGCCACAGAGTATTATGGGAAGAGCACAACATTCAGGGTCAAGTAGAAACCCATAGGAAAGTATGGTCCATTCTACTTGGAAGTGAAGGTTAGAGTTTTAAAAGGGTGGAAAAAAATGTGCTCTTTCTTCAGATATAATTATGTACAGCTTATTGATGACATGTAATCTCTTAAAAACCTGTGTCATATCTTTGCTTTTCCCTGAAGTCATTTAAAACTTGTTTTACTGAATTGTTCCAAGAAAACATTAGATCTTCTTCACTAAAAATATGCTATCAAAGAAAAGAACATTTCACAGGCATTCACCACCAAATCTACGACGTTAACCTGACTCTACATTGTTGTCCCAACCAGTACACTGGTTTCCTTTCTAAGATGACAATAACTACCTACACTTTTTAACTATTTACTTCTTGACCATAACTTCATAAACAGTCCCTTATTTGTACTTTACATACAATAAATTCCTTTCTATTATATTATATTCATCAACAGATACTTTTATTTGAATATCTTACAACTTCAAAAAATCTTAAATTCTGAATCCTTTCCAATTAATATAAGCTTCATTGATTTCTCATGTAGATGGAATTTTTTGAATTAAGATTATGAAACAATTGAGTTTTTTTCTCCCTTTCTCCTTTGAGCTCATTAAGTAGTAATTCAGTTCCCATGACTCTTTTGAGATATGTTCTCCTCAGGATAGCTAATAGAGACAGGAAAATAATCTCTGTGAGGGGACTGAAATTCTCATTTTCCTCAAAAAATCAACAGCACTCGACACAATTGACCATTATCTTGTGCATTTGATTCAGACTATTGACTTAAAAACAACAACAACAACAACAACTATATATTGATAAGCTGAAAAGTGGTATTTCCAGGCCAAATCTTATTCCTTAACTCCTGAATAGTACCTCCTCAGTTACTTTCACTTGAATGTGGAAGAGACTACTTCAAATATAATGTATAGGAAGTGAAACTCTAATTTTCCTATTGAAAACTCTTACTCTTGTGGTACTCAATCCTGATATTAAATCTGTGGAATCATCCTTGAATCTTCTTCACCATGTCTGCTATCCTATTTGTCAACAATAGTATTGTTTGTCCTACTGAAATTTATCTTTTTTCTGACCACTTCTCACCAACTCCACTGCTGTCATCTATGTCTATTTCTCTAAACTGATTTATTGGATATCAAATTTTATTGCCCAAGTGTGTTTAAAATTGCAAATATCAAACTATGTCTTCAAAATACAGTTAGAATTTATTCAGGTCTTGATCTGTTCAGACTGTTATAGCAAAATACAATGGACTGGATTATTTAAAAAACAAATTATTTATCATAGCACTGGAGGTTGAGAAGTACAAAATCAAGATTGAAAACCTTCTTCTGTACTTGCAGATGGCCATATGGTTGCTGTGCCTAGGAAGACAGAGAGAATGAAAAAGAAAACTCTCTCTTGTCTTACAAGGACACTTATCCTGTGATTAGGAATCCACCTTTAAGGCCTAATTACCTCTCCAAGGTCCTACCTACAAATACTATATTAGGCTTCAACATATGAATTCTGGGAAGAAACAAGCATTCAGCTTATAGCACTTTGTATAGGGAAAAATAATGACATGGATAAGTACTGCTTATTTCCAGATAAACAAGTATTGTCTCCTCATATTATTTTATAAAATCTTGGAATTTATTTTCATCCAATGGTAATTCTGTGTATCTACAATGTGCTCAGCTACACATTCAGTAATTGTTATGCAAAATGAATGAAGAAGGCAAGTTATCATTGACCAAGTAGAACAGTCATCATGAGATTGCTAGTCAGAAAATGGATGCTATAATTGGAGAACATACTTTTAAATATATTTAGCAGAGAGACTTGCACTCTGCATCCTCTTTACTCTAGACTTTACAGATACAATTATTAGATAAATACTTGCTTAATGCACTGGTAAAGCAAAGGCATCAGATAAAAAAGCATCAATTTGTTAAATACTTTGGTTCCTAAAAAAAGACTCCAAAAACTTTTAAATGTGCCTCTGTTGTCTTGCTTCTTCAAGTGGTAAGGTACAAATCTCAAGAGTTTAGGGTATTATTCATAGTATCATAGGATTGGAATTCCATTGCCTCAATACAGGCAGTGATAGAGGCTTTTATTTAATGCTATGGCAACATTCACCTAAAATCTGAGAAAAGCACTATTGAATGCTTATGGGTAAGGCCATCTGTCCATGCAGGTCTAAGGTTATTTTGTTACATTTACATCTATACATGGTGGACAATGAAAAATTAAAAGCAAAATTAATTTTTTACCAATTCCTACCTACCTCTTCTCTACTGACTCCTTTGATCCTGCCCAGTAGCTATGATTGAGACTATAGTGAGATAACCAGGAGTTTCATAGCCAGGGGAGTAATTTTGTTTCCTTTGTGTTGGTATTTTGTCAAATACTATTTCTGATAATTGGATTATTTATTCTTGGGAAAATTACATAATGTTCCTACTGTGCCAAACAAGGAATAAATAATATGACGCCAAAAGCTGACACAATGAGTGTCTTTTTTGCATTAATATTAGCTTTATAAGAAGTAAGAGAGGCATAAGTGTCAGAAATAGAATCCTCAAAGAGGAAACTGATAAAGGGCAGAGATGGGGTGGGGGAGAACAAAGGATACAGAGAGCTTACAAAGTTTCTGAGTACAGCAAATGTTTAACAGAATTATTCATTTTTGTACATTGGATCTTTCAGAGACCAGCACTGCAGATGGAGCTATTTTGAAGCACACAGAAAGTGGCAGAAATCAATAAAGGAAGGGAAGAATACTTCGAATGAAGATGGAACAGAAAGAAGAAAGAGATTTCTAAAAAGCCAACTCTAAATATACAGTGTTATAAGCTCCCCAATGAATATCTTGACATAAAATAATGCTCACTTCTAGTATTTTACCGTGAGTGGCTATTTACATGTAAATATATATATATATATATATATATATATATATATATATATATATATATATATATAAATTAGTAGTTACAGATATTAATTTAACCACACTAATTCTTTGCAACTACATCCTCTGTTGGGGAAATCACTACTGTTTTGATTGCCTTAAAATGGAGACACCTCAGTGTAATTGAGGTAAACAGAGGAAATTACTTTCTTTGCTATCATTGTCCATTCATCACTAGTTGTCATGAAATAAACACTTTCTGATAAATATCAAGTTAGTGCTGAATTTAGATCTTTTATTTTTGCCCTTGGATTGTTAATTAGATAGATTAAGATATTTCCTTTTCTCTTTGTTTTGTAAAACTAAATTATTATTTGTAAGTAGTAATTTATATGCATTTATTGTGCTGTCAAAATTTATTGTAAACTTTTTCCAAATGTTTGAAACTCAAGTTTTACATTGTTAGTTTGTATATCACACAGTTTTAATAACTCAAAAGAAGAAAAAAAAGAAATTCAAATGATAGAATCATGAAAAATATTAGACATTCAGACAATCACCTTTTTTGAGTTAATTTCCTTAGGTGTTATTAGGTAAAATAACTGCCAGGTTTATGGAAAATGCTTAGATTTGTTAGAAATTGGGAAGAGCAAGTAAAATGACCTATACAGAGCTTCTGCATGCTTTAGGGTAAAATTATTCTTTCAGTTGGACTTGATGAAATCCTTTGTTTTCTTAGAAGAGTATTAGGAATCTCTACTTCAATAAATAGGCTTAAAATTTTGTGAATTTCAAGGGCTCCTAACTTCTGTACCCACTATCTTCCACTGTGTATGTAATGGGCAGTCATTTTACCATGGATTATTGCAAACACACAACATGAGAAAAGAGTGAATTTATTCCAGTCAGATCAAGGAAAATATGACTATGGCTTTTGGTGATCAGAGTGAGAATATTTATCTCCTAGCTGGTGGAAAATAAGCTTGCCCTTGCCATAACCTTCATTTTCCTTCCTCCCAATGTGGTCTCACAGAAGAACTAAAAATGAGTTAGTTTGCAATCATCCACATAACCATTCAGTTTGATGGTTTTAAAACTTGAGATAATTGCAATTGATGTTTATATGTGTAGAGAGAAAACAATCTGGATGGACATGATCAATCTTTTTATTTTGAAAGTGTCAGAATAATGCTAGCACTTGAGAAGTGTATTATAAATATTAGCCTCTGCTATGAGCCTTATATAAAATGTTAAATTCAATGTTTTTTAAGTTGATATAATCATAAAAAGGTATAGTGTTAAATGTTTTAATGAATTACTGGATTAAATAAGGGACAGGTCAGTTCATAGCACCAAAATCCAGAATTTATAATACGCTTACATAGTGTGAGAATGTTTATTGAATATGCAGGCAATGCTTTTTAAATTTGACAACTAAATCTTTTATTCATAGCACATCTTGCAAGATGAATATTCCATGAAATGTAATTTGGGAAATTCCAGTCAGCTATTTTGAGGCTGCATTTTCTCAATCCTTCTTGTTTCTAACACTCCTCAGTTAATAGGAGATAATACAAGTCATTAAACATAAACTTACTCAAGTTTCCATCCAAAATTCAGTGAAATTACCTGAATTTGTATCAATTTCTTTTATTCTGTCTTACCTAAAAACAATAAAGCACTCCAAATTATGATGACTTGCAAAGATTCTTATTTCCTCATGATTCTCTTTCGTCTCAGTTATTTCATATCTTTAATATCTTGAATTTTGATAATTTTCCTCATTGTCATTTAAACACACACTTTCTTTATAAAATGTTAAAGTTGAAGTTCTTCCAGAAGATACTCTAACAAGATTTCAGCTTGTCCTCAAATAAAAGATTAGTCCCATATACAAATAGTAAAAATGATTGCCATGAACCTCTGCCGTGTGTCTAGAATCTCTGTAGGAGACCCCTGAATAAAATCAAATAAATAATAAAATCCAAAAAGTGATTTTATAGCATGGATTTTTTTAATGTATCTTTTCCAGAAACATTTGGAGTGCTAAATGCTCCCATTGAAAAAATAATTTCATTTAAAAAATGAAAGGGGTAGAAGATTCTCTTTAGAGAGAAGGACTTCAATGGGACTGTGGAAGAGTCTGAGAGGTATCACAAATCTCTGAAACAAGTAGTGAGAGATTTGTGAGAGACTTGTTATTATTCTGACTTCTAGTTTGCCTAAATATTTTCTCTGTTCCTGTAACTCTACCTAGTAGTTTCTGACTCCCCTGACTTGTAGCCACATACTTTCATTTAAGCTATTGTAGTGTGGCAGGTAGTTAAGTACAATATTTTCAAGCCTTACCAAACATCCCCACACAATTCTCTCTTTTTTTTTACCTCTTTATTTCCTCTCTCTAAGCCAGAATCAGTGAGTGATGTAATTGTGAAATAAAAGAGCTCATTTGTGTAATTCAATCGCTATGTGGAATATGGCCTTCAGGATAACTACTTTGAAACCTTGAATGAGCACAAAATAAGAGATTTCACTTATGCTGAATCACACCTTTGAAAACTTATGGTTGTTTCTTCCTTCTGTATTAATGAGGGGTAATTTCTGCCTATCATATTTGGAGAGCATTAGAATTATAGGGATGAGATTCCTTGGAAAATCTGTGGTAATGGAAGATCCTGCAATATCCTGGAAATAAATCCTTAGTCAAGAAATTTTCAGTTATATGGATGTATTTGTTTACATGAATCAGATGTGAACCATAGAAAAGAAAGAGCTGAGCTTTTTTTATATTTTCATTTTAATGGTAACTGTCTATTTTATTCTCTTCACTTTCATCTTTTTTTTTCTTTTAACCTGGAAGGGTCTGGAATATTATTAACTACCAAGTATGGAAAGGAATAACTAAGAGTTTGATGGACTAAACTCCATAGCAAAGTAATAAGCCACAGGAGAATTTAGCTTGGGTTGTAGGGCTAGAAATATTAAAATGAGTTCAGAGCTTTAATAATTACAAAGAACTGAACATTCCAAAATCTGTATGTGAAGAGAGGTCATGTTTTTAATATTTGTTAACTTTCAGCAATTTCATTAACTGTGTACCTACCTTTGTGTGTCAGAGAAATTTATCTCTTTTCATATAAAAGACTGAGAGAGGTGGTGTGTGGGTTCTGTAATATTTCTTGACCCATCTACTCTAGAAATTTAATGTATTATGTATGTTTCCTCCATTCCTGAACTAGAAGCAATGGATGTGGTAACCTCATTTCAGAGGTTGAACACATGAAACTCATTCTAGCAATGGTTAAAATCAAGAATATGGTCAAACCAACTGCTAGGGGGCTGAGAAATAATTTTTATCATGCATGGCCTTTTGTTAAGATAAGACTGCCTATTGTTTTTTATCCTACATATATTGTATAATCAACTCTTTTATTCAGAGCATGTCTATTCTTTTATTTCATGGCACTAGATCAGCACTTCCATCATTATATTAAGTTAATATAATTTAATAAATAACATCCAAGTGAGATCGAGATCATATTACATGATTATTTCTTGATAAGATTCTGTATTTCATTAAGCAAATATAGCAACAGTTCTGAAACTAAAACAGAGTGAATTTGCTAGCTACATTTTTAACAAGTTGGGCAGTGTACTAGCATATTGCCATAAATACAGGAAATGACATTTGCCATGAAAATTGAATACTGAGACTACTCTAAGCTTTCTAAATAGACCTTTCACATTGAATGATGACCTATAATTCAGAATTTTTTTGTATGAAAATTAAAATGTGAATATACAAACATACACAAGTAATATGTTTGAATAACTCAAGCCTTATTCAAAATATATGTTATTGTTGGATCATAGTTGTCTTGATTTAATTGAATATCATTTCAAGAAAAAAAAGCAAAAAGAAAAAGACACAATATTGTGTTCATTGGGAAAAGGAAAAGTTGGCAATGCTCATTCCTCCATTCTTTCATTTGCATTCAAATATAATATCCTCTGCTGTTTCATTGTCTTCTGTAATGAGTGTAGCTCAACACAGGTGTGATGTTCAATGTTCTTGCTTGGAATTAGCCTTAATTGATGCTAAGCTCCACCTTCATTTCATTGGCCCACAGAAAAATTCCAAAGTGGTCTTTCAAAACTGCAAAGCATCACATCGAAATTCAAGATCTATATTCTTACTTCTGAATTGAGAATTTTGCATTTTAAAGTGGGCTCTCTTCTCCATGACATGAAAGAATTCAAACCAAACTTCCCATTGTTACCTATCTTCAAGGTGTAAATACAAAATTTGCTAATTAATTTTATTTACATAATACTAAATTTAAATATGTCTTAGCTTTCAAAAATGTAGACTTATATCTAGGCTGAACAACTAACTCCATATGACTTATTTTCCAAGGCAAAATAATTTTATAGAAATTTTATGGGAATTTCTCCAATTATGAGTTCATTTTTCCATCTAAGGGTCATACTTGACAGAAATCCTCTATCATACAGCATTGTAGTTTTACACTTAAGTTATTTTGGGGACTTATTGACTAACATTTTGCCATGTTTATTAAAATTATTAAAAGTAAATTGTTAAAGCAACATATTCTTTCCACATAGTATAAATGGTTTAAGTTCATTTTTTTGTTATAATAATATACCTCACTAGATAATATAAAAAAAGAAGATTTATTAGGGTCACAGTTGTGGAGTCTGAAATTTGGATATTGGTTAGCATCATAGGTTCAGCATCTGGTAAAGTCCTATCGATGGATGGAATCACAGTGACAGAAACACCTGTGAAAGAGAGGGATAAAATGGCTTGACAGGAAACCAGAGAGAGGAGAGTGACCATTCTTGTTATTTAAAATCAATGCTCTCTTGAGAACTAACTAGGATTCTATGAGAAACCTATGGTTCTATGAAAGCCTAATGGTCTTCTTACAGGTTCCACCACATCTTAACATTGCACCTTTGGGACCAAACCAACCCCAACACATGAACTCCTGGGAGGCAAACAACATCCAAACCATATCAAGAGATTAAATATGTTGTTCTTTAGCATGCACTTTGACAAATGTTACCATTGTTCTACTCAGTGTATTTTTCACCTTCAAGCTATTCAAGGATGGTAATGAAATATTCATTCAGTTTTTTTTCAATGTAAGTTCATGACTGGTTTTTGTTTTATGTAGTATATTAAGCTGATAGCTTTATAATACTGCAGAGTCATATTCTGCAGTTCTAAGTTATCTTTGGCAATTTATTATTAGGTACTAAATAACTGTAGATTCATGTTTTATCCTTATCTAGAAGTGATTATCGTTCTTTGTATATCAAACTTGTTTGTGTTTCATAAACAAAAGGAATAACCTATAATAGGTTTCATCTCACTCCAGTAAGAAAGGCAGCTATTATGAAGACAACAATAAATGTTGGTGAGGATGTGGGGAAAAAGGTACACTCATACACTGCTGGTGGAACTGCAAATTGCTGCAGCCAATATGGAAAGCAGTAGGGAGATTTCTTGAAAAACTGAGAATGGAACCACCATTTGACCCAGCTATCCTACTCCTCGGTCTACACCTAAAGGACTTAAAAACAGCATACTACAGGGACACAGCCACATCAATTTTTATAGCAGCACAATTCACAATAGCTAAATTATGGAACGAACTAGATGCCTTTCAATAGATGAATGAATAAAAAATGTGTCATATATACACAATGGAATATCACTCAGCAATACAAGAGAATAAAATCATGGCATTTGCAGGTAAATGGATGGAGTTTGAGAAGATAATGCTAACTGAGGTTAGCCAATTCCCAAAACCAAATGCCAAATGTTTTCTTTGTTATAAGGAGCCTGATTCATAATGGAATAGGAATAGGAGCATGGGAAGAATAGAAGAACTCTAGATAGGGCAGAGAGGTTGGAAGGGAAGGAAGGGGGCATGGGGTAATTAATGATGGTGGAATTATTATCGAAAGTACATGTCTGAAGATACAAATTGGTGTGAATATACTATATACACAACCAGAGATATGAAAAATTGAGCTCTATATATGTAATAAAAATGGTAATGCATACTGCTGTTTTATATATATATATATAATATAAAAGTACTAGATGTTATTTATTTTCACCAATCAGGGAATTAAATCCTTGAGATATGTAATAAATCTATGGAGTGTCACACTAATGAAATGATTGAATCAGATATTTTTTCCTCTTAAAATAGTGTTTATTATGATCAAGTAGGCTTTTTCTGTAATAAAAATTATACCTTTTTAGAACAATGGATATTCAAAAAATGTTGACTAGATGATTCAGTGAGCTTAGAATTGAATAAAAACTAATTCAAGCAAAATTCATATAAAATTAACATAAAATTTACATAAAGTTAATAAGTTGAGTTAGTAGGATAGCATTCTCTAAACAAATTTAAGCTATTTTATCAAAAGATGAAAACCAAATTTTAATTAATTGTTCTGTTATTTCTGTCAATTAAGGTCCAATAAAATAAATATCTTATTTATGGAAATTAAAAGTCAATAAAATATATATTTTTTTACTTAGAAAAAAAAGTAACTGGAGATGTGTCCTGGTGGAAGAGTACTTGCCTAACATTTATAAGGGGTCCAATTCCCATTCCCTCAATGAACAAATAAGCAACTTAAAGGTCTAATGTTTTCCCTCATATGCAGAAGCTAGAATAAAATTAAGGATAGAGGAAGGGAAGGATAGAATAACATAAAGAATCCATCAAATATAAATAAATAGACAGGTGAAAGGAAGTAGAGGAAGGAGAAATAGAGTAGAGGAAGGAGAAGGGGGGAGAAAGAGACAGAAAAATGGGAGGGAAAATTAAATTGAACTGAAATTGATTTCCACTTTTGTATGAGTTTTTCACAAGGAACTCAACTACTATGTATAAATGTAAAGCTCTAATCAAATTAGCAAAAGAAAGTAAAACATGAATCACAGTTTCTTTGCTAATGTATTTAGCAATTTATACATTATGAAATCAGATTTTGATCAATTTTATGATTAAGAAAATCATTAAGAGACATTAACTCTTAAGTGTTATGAAGATAGGGATAAAAAACAATGAAGAATATATATTTTATGTGTTTATAAGAGTTACAGAAATATTAAAATTGCATTTAGCCTTATCATATTATCATTTTGAGAAATCAAAATTTGATTGTAACCTAAGTGTTATGATCTTCTGCTGGATCAGTTGGTCCCTTATCCAAAGTGTGACTTGGATATGTAGACTAAGGACACTATATTCATATGCAAAGAGCATGAATAGGTTTTAAGATCTCAGGGAGAACCCAGCAGTCTTCCCAAGCTGGTCCCAGCTGGACAGAGAAAGCAAGGCAAAGGAAAGGACCTGGGCTTTTATCCTGGCTAAAGCAGGTCTGGGGAGATTTTGTTCTTCTGGTAGGACTTGTGTGGTTTCAATTTCCTGCTTGCCCATGATGAGAGAAATTCCAGGCTTTCTTACCAACTTGCTCAGAAATAGCTTCAAAGTCTAGAGTGACAGTGTCACTTAAAGACTATCAGTAAATGAATGTCAAAAAATGAAGTCAGATTCTTCAGTACATTGTGACATTGTTATAGTATTAAAATTAACAAAGAATTCAACCCAGAAAGTTTAACCAGTTTAAATTTTCTTTTTTTTTAGAGAGAGAGAGAGAGAGAGAGAAAGAGAAAATTTTAATTTTTTTTTTTTTTTTTTTTTTTTAGTTTTCGGCGGACACAACATCTTTGTTTCTATGTGGTGCTGAGGATCCAACCCGGGCCTCACGCATGCCAGGTGAGCACGCTACCACTTGAGCCACATCCCCAGCCCTTAAATTTTCTTATCATATTTTTTTAATTCAAAGGTGACTCAGATTTTTACAAATATAGTAACCTACAACCAATTATATTTTAAATATATAACATAATGATGAAAGATATGTGAAGCAAAAAATAATACTTTTTGTTGATTAATCTTCATATTTTTTCTAAGCCCTAATTACTATACACACACATATATGTGTGTGTATATACACATAAAATACAACTTTAATTTTAGATAATTGTGTTTATTTGTTTTGCTGAATTTAACTCTAATTCTCACATCATTTTTTATAATACTAGCACTTAATAAAGATTTATAAAATTATTGAATATTGGTCTGGAGGTGTTGCTCAGTGGTAGAGCGCTTACCTAGCATGTGTGATGCACTGGGTTTGATTCTCAGCAACACCTACCAAAAATAAATAAAATTTAAAAATTCATCAACAATGAATAAAAATATTTTTTTAAAAAAATTATTAAATAAATTACTCATTCACTTGTTAAGACTCTATCAATGAAATTTCATGTTTGGGACAAAGGATTTTGAAATGTTGAGTACTGAAAAGTAGTATTATATTAATATGATAAAAATAAATAGGAGAAAAACAAATCTGAATATTTACATTTCTCTCCCAAGTATATTTACCTGTAAATATATTTTCTTATAATTTCTACATAGAGGGTTTTTAATAAGAATAATGTATTGTATTGAAAATAATTAAAATATTGAGATTTTTATTGGTAATAGCATTCATTACATTTTTAAAAATTCTTGTTAATTTTATGTAATAGAAGTTACAAAGTTAAATGCCTAGTTGTTACCAAGAGCAAGCAAATACCATAAATTATGAAATAGTGTGTGTAAATAATATCAAAGAAATTTCTAGTCATCAAAGAATTAAAATAAATTCTTTACAATTGAAACTTCAGGGTAGCCAATATTGTCAGAGCAAAAAGATCCAATAACTGTCAAGGAATTATTCAGTTAAAATGTGATGGAATTTCTACAGAAAAAATAAGCAATAACATCATCTTAAATATGTGAAGTGTGAATTATATTACTCAGGTTGAAAATCTCAAATCTCCAACATTTTTGAGTGTTGAAAATTTCATATTTATAGCATTTTGGATTTAAAATTTTTGGATTAGGGACACTTAAACAGCAAAATTTATGTAGATATTGCAAAATTGGAAAAACTTCAAAATCTTAAAAACTTTTTGCTTCAACTATTTGCAACTATTTTAAGGAATACCCCACCTATATTAAGTCAAGAGGAGAAACAAAGAAAGAAAACAGAAACTGCTGGTATGGGAGTTGGGGCTCTGGATTCCAGCCCTGAAGAAGAGATAGATGATGGGAGTCCCCAAGCTGATGATGGGAATTGATAGCAGGATGAAAACAGCACCAGCATGAAAGACCACTGTCCTTCTCAGATTGGAGTAGGTAGGTCAACTAAGGATATAAACTTCAAGAATGTGAATACTTCTTTGTACCTGAAATGCTAGAGAGGAGGTAAAATAAATGACATAGGATTTGGTATGGAATTAGTACTAAGAACATGCAGAAAACAAAACGAACTACAACAGAGAAACCCTAAATTTTAGCATAGATAATTATAGTTCACTGAAATTTATTATCATGAAAAAACAAGTTTCTTATTTATGAAAAATAATTTATTTGTTAGAAATAATGAGAAAATAACGTATCTAAAGAAAAGTTTCAGAGAAATTAACTAGAAATTTATAGTTCCTTGTGTGGGACATGCATATAGAAAAAAATGCTTAACCTCATTAGTAGATTCTTCAAGAAAAATAAAATAAATGATTTATAGATAAAGTGTCCTAAATTTTAGTGCTAGAAACAATATGGTAACTTATACTTTTTAACATGTTTATGTTAACAAAATTCTATTTTAAAAAAAGACTGTAAATGAGATGAGGCCTAGTATTTCCAAGGTGCTATTTTGTCCACATAGATTTTAAATTTCAACAGCTGATGTTTCTACTTCATATAAGTGATTGCCCCAAAATGTTTTTTAAAAAATAAAATATGTATTTTCCTTTGGACTTGTTCATTTTCCAGAACTCATATTCTATTACACATGTACAAGACAATAGCCAGGACAGTCCAATGACAAGCCCATTGTAACATTAATTACATTTGCTGAAAAGAAGAAAAGAAGACTATTTATTTCATCCTTTCTTTGCATTGGCTGGTGTTTGGATTCAGCAAGTGGGATAGATTGTCTGAAACCCTGTAAAATTCCATTACTATATTATTTTAGAAGGTAAAACTATTGAAGGAAATATTAAATGAGTGAAGCTGTTTTTGAAAAAATATACGTTTCTGATTTAACAATTTAGGTTATTATGAACATTGTGTTGTCTTGTTCAGTTGTTTTATTTTATGTCTCCTATTTGCAGTATCTTATCCAATAAAAAATTGGAGTTTTGTATTAAACATTTTACACATATTTGCTGCATTTCAATAAGATAGGAGACACTAATTTAGACATTTTTGAGGTTTTTAAGGTATAAATTTTATAAATTGTTGCCCCAAATGACAAAGTTTTCTGATAGATATAGACAAACCAAAAATTTAAATGAAAAACATATGTTATGTTAAATCATTATATGTCCTTTTCATAATATTTACTTTTAAAAATGAGAAAGGGGTAATTGGGTATGAGTTTGCAATTTTAAATAGACTGTCTCACATAGTCCCCATTAAAAACCTGTAACTTGAAAATGAATTTAAAATAACTAGAAAGTTAATTTCAGAGATAGCTTCAGAAAGATTGTTCCAAGGAGAATGATCAAACTGTGCAATAGCATTTGTCCTTTGGCATTTTTGAGGAGCTCAGAATATCTGAGATGAAACGAGTTAATGAAATAGAAGTAAGATCAGAGAGGTAATGCAAACCTAATCTGATAGGTCCTTAGATATTATGGTGAAGACTTACACTGCAAATGAACAACCTACAAGTTTTTTATAGAGAAAAGAGATGCTCAGACTTTCCTAATTAAATAAAAAGAAAAATAAAAAAAATGTATGTATACATGTGTGTAAACTAAAATAGATGGTAGGGGCACAGCTGGTAAGAATGAGTTCTTAATATTGCAATAAGCTAGATAATAGTATTAGCTTTCTGGTAGCAGATGTGATCAAAAGTACTATAGGTGAGAACAGAATGCAAGAAAAAGATAACCCAATTCCTTTGCTCTGGGTAATCATCATAGAATTCTCATCAGGTGAGCTGCCATCCACTAGACATGTATAATTGTTGTGGGTCAGGGTGATGGTACAGAAAATATAGATGTGATGATTAAAAGCTAAAATCTGGACACATTAATTTTGAAATGTTTATTTGAAATGTGGAATAGCTATTTGGATATATGCTTTACTAGAAGGAGGTGAAGAAGGGAAGTGTAAATTTGAGAGCTCCAAACTGAATGATATATATCTCAGTTGAAATATAAATATAGATGTAAATGATAACTGGGAGACTGCATCTGATGACTAAGGGCCAGAATTGAAACACCAAAGAAAAAGACTAGGGTCAGAAACACTTCAAGATACTGAAAAAAAGAGAAGGAACCAGCTAAGAAGACCAAGTAAAATAAAAGAATCATCAAAATAATAAAGGATCCTGAAAAGTCAGTTTTACTTAAAACAAGGGAGGAGTGGTCAACATCCACCTTAGTGCTTAGGAGTCACTGTCACTCTTTATTTTCTTATTTGTATGCTTGCTTTTTAATTGTTATGCCATTTTATTTACTTATATAAGGGTGATATCTGCGTTATTGGGATCTAGTCTATATGTCTGAGAGCAACGATGAACAAATAATGTTTGCTCTGAATAATGTAGATAATTGATTCACATTGAAGCATACCCAGATATAATACATTTTTTTTTCTGAAAATTATTGAACATTCTAAATAAAATAGTGAAATAATGTTTTAATTATATCTGGTAGAAACTATTCAAATGATTTTAAATTTATCTTACATTTACATATTCAAAACTAATTAATTGTTTTATTTAACAAGTAAGTAAAGATAAGAAATAAATATGCTTCAATTTAATAAATACACAGTCCATGGAAATCCAGTGATAATAAACTCATATTACTGGATATATTGCATGCATTTAGTGACATAAAATTATTTATACCATGCATAGTGAATCTTATTATGTGTATTTTCTGGAGAAATTTAAATATTTCTCTTTAGTTTATCAACACGAAAATACTAAAACCTTGTCCTTCTGTCTCTTAAATTCATCTTTCTTGCTAAAGAAATTTTGAACATCTTTGAAAAATTCTAGGAAATGCTAGAGTTAGATCTAATAATTTATTTAATTAAATTAGATTCTGATTAGAGCATCTGCTAAGTATATTAAATATAAAATCTGTTAGGTACTTTCTTTTTATAAATGGTATATTGGTAATTTCATAATCAAGGAAAGAGAAAACTCTGATACTAACTCATAAGTTAATTGACACAAAAAATGGTAGTTGAATTAACATTGCTAAAATATCAAGTTTAAAATTTGCTCTGTCTTATTCTATCTGGTATCAGTGTGACTATTTCACAGCAATTTAAGTCTACAACTTGAAGGTACCCTGGTTTATTGTGGTGCTCGTAAAAATTTAAACATTAAGTTGACTGTTTAGTGTGTAGTAGCTGTTGCTAATGAAGTTATTGAGTTAGTTTTCAGAAATTTTCCAAAAGAGTTACATAATAACACATACCTATCTGCTTGCAATTGGTGAAATATTTACTATTTTCAGTCTTGACAACAGAAGAGTCACATGTCAATTTCTCCCTTATTAATTCCACCTGTGAATCACCATTGTCATGCATTTGCTCCTTAAAAGATGAATAATTAAAGAAAACAAATAATATTTGCAAGAGAAAATAGCGTATAGTCTCCCTGTGACTATTTTGATTTAGGTTTCACATGCTGATAAAGTCAGTACATTGATAAAAAGCAGATAATGCAAGGTCAAGTTTTCTGCATGGCAGTCTTTCAAAGATTTGCAAATGATCTTCATGCAGGAACCTTTTCCTTCTTCTTGCCTATGTCTTAGTGTGCCTATATTTGGTTCTTTAGACAATCTTAACCTTTATTAAGCACCTTTTAGATTTTTTTCTACAAGTCCTTAGCTCTTTCAGTATTCCCTCAAATACATAACTCTTAGCAACAGTAAAATAATTAATTTGTAAACATCCTATAGTTTGCCAATATTCATTTTAAATTTTTACCCCAGACTCACCAAGTATTTCATGAATTATTCAATCAGAGCCCCGCCCCAAACAACAAAAACAAAGAAGAGAGATTAAGGTTTTTCTCTTCTACATAAGATCACTGACATTTCATTTACTATAAATACAATCCAATGGTTGATAAAGACTTGAAAAAAACTTAATTTATTTATTATCCACAACTATATATTTTTGTGTGTATATATATATATGTGTTTATGTAATTCTTTATATTTCAAAAGTATCTCATATTCTTCCATGCATAGACTTCAGTGGTTCAATAAACATTTGCCAATATTTAAGTAATTGAAACAACAAATAACAATTCATACCAAAGTTCATTTATAATTCCACCTCACTTTAGTACCAAATTCCAAGCAGTAACTTAACTGCTTTTTCCCTGAGTAAATCATACTTTACACTTAAAGATGTAAAGCATTCATGTCTTAAGTGAGATCAGAACTGCCTCTATGGATTAAATAAAATGAAATTTATTTTTTATAAATACTAGTTTATTTCAAAAATACAAAAATATAAATATACATTTATAAAAATATGAATGAATTAACACAAAGACATTCTTCAACTAAATAAATATAGCAGTAGTAGTCATTCCTATTTCATCAGCGATATATAATTTCTATATTATTTTACAAAGCCGTTGCACAATGTTTAATTTAATAGTAAAGGTGACTGAAAGTCAGTTAAGAAAGCATTTATAAAGTTTTCATACCTAAGGCACAAAAAGCCTTTTAAATATTTTTTATTGATTATTAATGTCATATAATTTCCTTCCAAGGTTATTAGGCAAAGAGGGTGAACTGGTTATTATTATTGTTTTAAAATCTATATCATTCATATTCTTTCACGGAAACTTACTGGTTAAGCAAACCCTTACTAAGACAACACCTACGTATTGTTTGTAATTTCAATTTTTGAAAAAATTCCTCCAAGGAGGAGAATGCAGGCCACTCATTCTAGTAACGAAGACAGTTCCACTAATATTAAGTAATATGCTTAGTCTTGGTCACTTTCATCACCCCCATACATATCAGCCAGTTTTTTAAAACGAGGACCCCAGTCGCTAAGGTAATCATAATCCTGGTTACAATCAGCTGTGAGGGATTCTAAGGAACTGAGTGAATCCGCTATGGAATCATTCCCTTCATAGGCATAGGTTTCCAGTGAATCATAAGAAGGTGCACTTGAGTCTGAGTCGTTTTCTTTCAATCTTCGATGGATAAAATCTTGTACATCAATATTTTTCCACAGGGGTACAGTCCTCCTTATCTGAAAAATAGTTTCAGGCATTACATCTCTTCTAAGTTTACTGTCTTCTCTTGCTTCTGGATTCCTTAACGTGCCAATGTCAAAAGCCTGTGTATCTTCTTCCCCACCGCCTTTGTCATTGTATGTCACAACATTGTCGCGGACATCATCCTTTGAAATTATGAGAAGTTCCTTTTTTCTTTGTCTCTTCAATGCAGCAAACAGCACGACTAAAACTATTAAAAACATGAGAAAATAGTGAGGTTTCATGATGCGAGGTAAAACAGCATGCATACTTCAGTGTGTGGAAGTTTGTGGGACTGATTGGCAGGAGGAGTATTCTGTATAAGCACAGAGTGCCTTGGGCCAATGAATGGATGCAGTAAATTGATAAAAAGCAGATAATACAAGGTCAATTCATTTTTAAGTTCTGTGGGCCTCTGATATTGAAAAATATTGTTTAATTTGACACATCACTCCTTGAGAATGCACATATGATTCCAAATACAGACATGTTGAAGCACCAGTTCCTTTTATCTCAAGAGAATTTTTGCAGCTATTAAATATTTTCTTAATGACCCAAGGCAATATATACAAATAATTTACTCATCTAGAGATGAATATATGCTTATATTTGCATTATAGTCTTATATTATGTGTGTGTGTTTATAAGCACACATAAGAACATTAGTATGTATGAACTACTGATTTAATCCTATTCCAAATTGGGCCATTTTACTAAATCTTTAATTGATCTGGTTTTGAATGTCTGCTCAAAATTTGAAATAAATTCCAACTGCTGCATTACAATAGTTAAGCTCAAGCATATCTTTAACTGGTACCTATCTTAAATATTATCATGACAGCTTAAATATTTTCTTTAGCAAGGACTTCCATGATTTAAAGAGTTGCATTCAAACTTTGAAACTAAATTGTTAATAGTGTTCTCTCTACTTGTATGTTGTTATTATTTACATACTTTTGCTTTAAAGTTAACTGTGGACTTTTCCATATAGTATATTGTATTATGTATAGCAAGAGAACTTGTACTTAAATTGTTATTTATTTGTTTGGCAATGACTCTTTCTCAACAAATATATGCTATAGTCAATAAAATTCATTTTAAGAAAACAAAAAACTCCTTGTGATTTCCAAAATATATATCTTCTATTGTAAAGAGACCAACTTTGTAATTTTACATATAAGTTACACAAGAACTAATGAAAGAAAACTTCTCCAAAACATTTAAATATTACTTCAGATAAATAACAGCTACATTTACTTTAGTTGAGAGCAGTTAAATATATTGACAAAATTATTTGTTTCATTGTATAAGAAAATATTTTCTTAAAAATTAACATTCCTTGTTAATATAAAGGCCTGTCCAATGTCATTTTTATATTGGCCAGCATGCTTTCCTTTGCTCTTCCTAATTAATAGACTTTTATAAAAATAATTAGAAGCATCTTAAGTTAACCTCATCAGAAAGAGCTTCAGGTGTTGAGTTCAGGATCATCTTGGAGACATTTTTTAAAAAATAATTATTTTGTATAAATGAGATATATCTGTATTTGCTCCTATAAAAGGATAAAAGGATAAAAAGATTAATTGAGTCCCACATAGATCTAACATCCATAAAATTGAGCCATACCTAGGAAAAAAACAGTTCTTTCTAATTTTAATATTTAAGAATAATTTTAAATTTCTTTAATTTTGGTAAATAGCATAATAATCATATAGTAAATTTATCTTAAAGTTTACCTATAAATGTTTACTGAAATTTGTAAGTAGATTTGAGAGACATTTTACAGTTTTCTTTTTCTCTTTTGGCAGAAAAAAAATTATTTTCTTCATTTCCTATATTAAAGTTAATAATTAAGGATATGGAATTGGAATTCAGATAAGCTAGGATAAAGAAAGATGAAACATGTTTGAACACTTTTAGTAAGCTGAAACTATAATTTAGCATGTTTTTCCTTTCTTGCCATAGTAAATAATATTCAAAATTATAGTAGCAGCTTTTGTGACTATTAAACCAATAGAAATCACAGATACTTTATATTGCATTTCAAGTATGACAGCTATCCTCAAACTATATTTAAACTTCCTCTACAAAGGAATAATTCAATAAGCAAACAAATTCTGATTTTTGCTTTTTTCTTGAATTTAGTTAGACATCTTATTTTCTTCTGATTCCTTCTTATAAAGTTATATATTTATAGATTCACTTATTTGCAGTACTGTGAATTGAACCCAGGGCCTCAAGCATGCCAGGAAAGCACTCTACTACTGAGCTACATCCCAGAGCTCTCAACTATTTAAATTGTTCTGAAAAAAATTAAAAAGATTCATCAGACTGTCAAAGTGGTACTGGGAATAAAAACTTTTATAAAGCTCTGTCCTAAAGTTTTAATTATGCCCCCACCAGCATAGAGAGAAACTAAGGACTGCATTTCTTCAAAATTATCAGCACAGATGTGAAATATTTCCCATTCTGTCTTACAAAGTGCTAACTTTTAACTATAGAAATGCAGTAACTATGTCTGGCCATTACTATAAAGACTTGAAATAACAGCAAGAATGTTTTAGTAATTTTGATAATGAAACCTGCATTACAAGCAATTTTAACTAAATGATACACAATCATTCCATATTTAAGTAATATATTGGGAAGGTGAAAAATAAATATGTGTCTTCTATATTGCTCCAGGAAGAATGGTGACAGATTCTTTTTTTTTCAGAATAATAATAAAAACTTTCTAGGATTTCTGCATAGCAAAAATTTTTTTAAAAATGTTTTAAATGATTGTATCTGAATATCAGAATATTTGGTGGATGTTTTGTTCTATCATATGTGAATAAATAGCTTTGTGTGTGTACTACATTAATATAGAAATTTTATAAATTGCAATATACATATATTTACCTCATTTTAAATTAGGAAAACTGTCTAAGCTATAAAATCAGTAAGAGCTAAAAGGGTAAACCAAATTTAAATCTTCACAGGGCTTCAAAAATATTTTATAGAGGACCTGAACTTTCTAGAAGCAGGTGAGGATGGGAACTGCTCATGGTTATGGTGGCAGTGCCTGTGTTCTCATCTCGGAGACTTTTTTTTTTTCTAGATAGTTGGATCATCTTAACTGAGACAAATGTTTTCTCCTCACTTTCATCAATCCCCCAGTGAAGTCCTGCAAGGATATCTGGCCAAAGGTATTTCATCCAGATAGCTTGAAAGGATTTGCAATGAAAAGAAGCCAGCATATATGAGCATTAGAATATAAATTTGGCTTACTCTCTTGCCCTATGCATAAAAATTTTGGATGAATATTTGATGGAAATATTTTTTTGGAGTGTTTTGCAGTGAAACAACTGTTTAATTGAATTAAATTGTTGTACTGTTAGTGTATGCTCAAATAAAACATTTGCTACTGGAGGCACAAATTTATTTAGAAAATATTGCAGGGTAAGTATACCACAGGGTCACAGTGATATTTAAAAACTGAAATTTAACTTTTTAATTTGGTGCATTGCATCTATATATAGAAAGTATTATGAGGAAAATGTCCTATTTTGACAACTTTTATAAATTTGCCAATTGTGTGGGTATGTACGTATGTATATGTATATCTATATCTATATAGATAATATGTATGTATTTGTTGGCATATATAAATATAAGTATAAATATTTGTTAGTAATATTATTTGTAAAGATAAAACAATCTTCAGTTTTGAAAATAACAGAAAAGAGTATTCTAAAATAGACTCAACTATTTTAATGCCAGTATAAAAACACTTTCTGAAGAGTGATTTTTGCATGTTACGTAACCATTCGGTACAAGTATGAACGTTTTACCTGATGAAGTTGATACAACGATTAGATCAGCTTATTAAATCAAATGCCCTTTGCAAAGTAACCATAATCAGAGAAATAACAGTTAATGCTATAAAATTTTGTAAAAATATGTATGTAGCATTTGTTTTATATTTGTGTTTTTTAATGTTTTTTTCGAGTACATTGTAACTATACATGATAGTGGGGTACATTGTAACATAGATACCTGCAAATAACATAATTTATTGCATTTCCCTCGCAAGCACTTTCTCTGTTATTGACCTCTAGAAAACTTAAACTAACCACACAGATAAAAGCTAGAATTACTTTTTTTTTTTTCTCACGGAAAAGCGAATTTTGATAAATGTTAAGATACTTCACCATTAGCTCTGGAGGAGAGTGTTACTTTGTGCACAATTCCTAGACAATGGAGGAGAGAATTATGGGTTCACTGAGCATTGAGAAGGGCATAGCTTACTGAGAAGTATGAGGACACATACATAGCAGGATGGCAATAAGAGCTGCTGTGCTCAGGCCCGCTGAGAGGACCAAGGCCTCTGCATTGCAGGTTTGCATGTTCCCTTGATCGTCACAGGCACACACCCGAATAGTGAGTGTGCCAGTGCTGCTTTGAATAGGATAATCATTGTCAAAAATTAAAATTGGAAGTTGGTAGGTGGTCATTTTGTTGCGGCTGTACCCATCTTTGCAAGTCATAATTCCTGCTGTATTATCTGGGGGAGAAATTGAAAATATTTCACACTTTTGTAGTTTTTCATCTTAAGATTTCAAAGTTTTTGTTTTAAAAATTTTTTCTATTACCTTTATTGTCTACAATAGTGAAGTTTGGATTGAGAGGAAATTCTGGTACTGGCTCAAAGAAGAATTTGTGACCTCGGGGAAGGTCATCATTGTCCATAACACTGACAGATCAGCTGAAAGCGAAACAAATGCATATATTTAACAAAACAAAACTAAAAGTAGTCATCTTTTTTAATTAAAGAAATATTTTAAATCCATGCATTCATGCTTTGAATTTTGAGTTTGTCACTAAACTTAAGAAACAAAAAAAGTCCTTTTTAGTAAACCATTCCAAGGTGTTTTGTAAAGGTTTTGTTAAAGATAATATTTAATTAATAAATAAAAATGTCTATCATTATTGCTTGTCAGTGCTTCTCAATGCTTCATCATCTGTTAACTTGCCACTGAAACAATGAACTTAAAAAAATCAAACAAACAAAGATGTGATCAGTTCAATAAGTATCCTCTTTTGTCGTCTTGTAAAGCACCAGCCTATTTTATTAGTATTTGGTTCCTAACCCCTTTTGTTCACTAGAAAATGTTTTCTCAAAGGAAGAAATCATACAAGATTCCTTTTAAAAATATAACTTTTTACCACAATTCCAAATCAAGAATACTATTAATATGTTTCCAGACAAGTGAACTCTTCATCGCATAGGATCATAAAGAAAAAGATTTTACAGCTATGTGCATTATCGAAACATATTGCATATTTAATTCAGATTGTTTGCCTTTCTTTTAATGTTGTTTGCAAAGATAAATACATAAAAAGAAATGCTTCTCAAGTATTGTGAAATCATTGTGGAAGTTGCAAAATCAGGACCCTCTTTGCTGAGCCATAATAATTCTGAAGTGTGCCATAAAGGAAGATGGAGCAGCAAGCACTAGTTTGGGAGGAAAATCCAATTGAGAACTTCATAACCAAAAGGCACCAAGCTACATATCAATGTTCTGTTTTCCTCATTCTGGTTCTGCCATCTGTGTGATATGAAATTAAAGGCAAGTAATTATGCTTACTTTCAGTTTTCTCTTCTAGAAAAATAAACAGTTGTGCCATTTCCAGGTGTACTAGTCCAATATTCTGTGGTGAACTATTACTGAATTTCACAATGATTTTAAACATTTTTGTTTTTTGTGTACCTATTATAGCCATACCATCTACAACACCTAGCCAATACTCTTCTACTTTAACTTCATATTACATATGAGTTCATTCATTTTATTGATAGATTAACATGTGACCTTGTGTTTCTTTGTATGAGGCTTCTGAAAGTGCACAATTGTTAATACAAAATTAATAATCTTTTTTCCTTAGAAAATTGAAGCACAATATTTAAAAAAATCACAAAACATTTAGTATTATTGCTCAACCTCCTGATCCTGAATAATAATAATAAATCTTATTTGTAGAACTATTCTTAAACATTAAAAAATCTTGGCCCATTAATTGCATGACTTATGTTCTTCAAATGATTTGGTGGGCTTTATGTTTTAGGAACTATATTATATTTTTATCTTTGTTGATTTAATGAAACAGTAAGAATATATATTAAATAATCATAATTATTATCAATCATACTTTGTATCTAATTTTAGTATGTATCAGTAACTCATATGAATCAATAAAAGATAGCACACTAATACATAAATAAGTAAAGAACACCTACTGATTCAGGTAGATTCATTTGTGGCTCCCAAAAGATAAATTCCAGTCCTAAATCATATTACCTATAAATATGATCACAATTGGAACAAACTTTTTTGCAGATATTATCAAGTAAAAATTAAATTTTACTGGATGAGTGAGAGCTCTAATTCAATGACAGGAGTCCTCATAAAAAAACAATTTTGAATACACAAAGATTTACATCAATAATGCAATGTAGGGCTGGGGCTGTAGCTCATTGATAGAGAGCCCACCTTGCACGTGTGAGGCATTGGGTTCAATCCTCAACACCGCATAAAAATAAATAAAGATATTGTGTCCAACTACAATTAAAAAAAATTTAAAGAATGCAATGTAATGATAGAGGTTGAGATTGGAAGTCCACACTCCAAGGAATGTCACAACATCATGGCAACCACAAGAAGCATGGAAGTTAAGGAAAGATCCAACCTAAAACCTTCAGAGAGAGCATAGCCTGGTGACAGATCAATATTGGACATTTAATCTCTAGAATTATGAGAAAAATTATTCTGTAGTTTCTAATCATCTAGTATGTGGTAATTTTTCATGGAAACTCCAGGAATCTGATACAAGTGTGAAGATTAAAAAAAGCATACATTTATGAAAACATTCAGCTTAAATGAGTTTGAAGAAATTTATACTAAACTCTCATGAGATATTTAGAAGTTCACAGACATTTAAAATCTAGAGTAATCCAAGTAAACAGGCAATCATAACTGTGAGAAGAATCCCTTAAATAATATTTGAAAATATTTGGCAGCATCTATTAATATTTATAGATTAATCATTCATACTTCAAAGCTTATAACAAAGAAAAATTATACCAGTAAGTAAAAATGCATAATGTACTCTAGTACTTATTATGATGCTCTCTGAAAGAATAAGATCTTATTAAGTAAATGTTCATTAGTAGAAAAGTAGTTTAGTAAGTTTATTAATGTGTGGCCATGCTATAAAAAAATAAACATCAAATAACAGTAATCAATACTGAACTGAGAACATGGCCATTATCATGTACCAAAGTGGAAAAAGAAAAATGTTTTTGAACTGAAATAAGCATGTAGTAAATCTATGTGAATCAAAAAAGAAAAAAAAAACACTTCACCTTATTTATTTATTTTTCAGACATCTTATTATGCTACCAAGACTAGCCTCAATTTCAGAATCCTAGGAGGATTAGCTAGGATAATAGCTATGATTAGCTTTGATTATAGGCAGAGGCTACCATGCCTGGCTTCCATTGCAATTTTTGAGTGTATGTGAAAGGTGGAAAGTAGTTTCATCCTAGCCAGGATGCTGTAACAAAATGCTACAGACTGTGGCTTATACAAAAGAAGTGTGTTTTCTCAAAGTTCTTAAAGCTGGAAGTTGGAGATCTGCTTGCCAACATGGTTGGCCTCTGGTGAGAATTGTCCTCCTGCCTTATGTTTTGCTGTCTTTTCTCTGAGTATTCACATGGCATTTCCTGGGTTTGTGAGTTCAGAGAGAAAGAGAAAACATGAGATCCCTGGTATGGCTCCTCATAAGAGCACTTGTTATATCAGATCAACATTTCTCATGACCCCAATTAACCTTAATTATTACCTTGGAGACCCTTTCTCCAAATTCACAACCTCAACATGTGAATGAATGGGGGGGGAGGCATAAACATTTAAAAATCTCAATTGAAATAAAAGAATGAGTGTTTTCTATTGTATTTTCTTAAATGGACATTGTGAAATTGTCGATGATTCTTACCATCTACCTATTATTGCCTTAAAGAAGTAACTGAGGGCTGGGGATGTGGCTCAACCGGTGGTGCGCTCGCCTTGCATCCGTGCTGCCTGGGTTCGATCCCCAGCACCACGTACAAACAAAGATGTTGTGTCTGCCAAAAACTAAAAAATAAATATTAAAATTATCTCTCTCTCTCTCTCTCTCTCTCTCTCTCTCTCTCTCTCTCACTCTCTCTTAAAAAAAAGGAAGTAACTGAATAACTCTTTAGATATACAAGTAGATAGATAGGAAGATATAGAGTTGGTGGTATTAGAAAATTCTGTTTGAATAAAAATTGGGCATATTTTGCATTTCTTTAAATTACTTTAGATATATTTGAAACATTACTTTGTAATTGGAATTTACAAGTCATTAACAATTTTTTTATTTCAATAATATGAATATTATAAATCACAAATATGATTTAGATCAAAACAAAAACTCCTGATTGAGCTATTTAAATTAGAAAAATGTAAAAATAAATAATTATCATTATTCTCGTTAAAAGAGAAAATTTTTATTTTATACTTCACATTTATCTAATAATGTACCTCCATACTTTAATGTATATAACTCAGCCTAAATATGAATCCAAATATGAACTTTGTATATATATATATATATATATATATATATATATATATATATATATATATATATATATATAATATTTATTATATGCCTGGTTATAAATTTTCACTATTATATTCTATTAGATTGACAATAAAAAAGAGTTTAAAAAATAATTTTGGTTAGATCAAACAGAAGTAAATAAGGAACTAGGAACAGAGTGGCATGAAAAAAATCTTACAAATAAATTAATGTCATCTGCCTTCATAAAGAAAAAAAATTATTTTAAATTTATAATAATTTCACTTACCTGCCCAGGTTTTGCATTTTCACAAACAAATGTTTCATAATACATGGCAAATTCTGGAGCATGATCATTAATATCCAGAATTCTGATGAAGACTGGAATATGGCTACTTTGTTTTGGATTATCTGCAACAAGAACATGTGTAAGATTTCAGGCTCATTTACAGAGAAGAACTAAAACCACTTGCCCATTTGTAGCTTAGCAACAGATCAGTTCTGGGGTATTCACTTTCTTAGCTGATGCTGATGAATACATCAACATGGTCCACAGGGAAAGCACAATAATAAGATGAAAATACCAATAAGAATGAACTACTCTATTTTTATAGATTGGTTAATAATTTTTTATGAGATTCAATTATGTTTCTATCCTAATCTAAATTATAAAAAATAAAATTTTAAATAAATGAGTGATTCAATAATCCTTAAACCCCAAACTTTTGAAATAATTTCTCTAAAATATTTCTCACAATGTAGCCATTCTACAGGAGAGAAAGAGTCAACTTAAGCCATTACTTGATTATTTTAGTAAAAGATAATGCATTCAGATAGATGTGTTGACAACTTACTTATTTCTGTGGCTGTAATAGTGATGTTGTGCCAAGGGGATGATTCCCTGTCAAGAGGCTTCAGAGTGAAAATAGAGCCATTTTCTGAGTGGATACTAAAAATTCGGTCCATATCAGTATTCCAATCAACAGAGTATCTGGCAGAAAAGAGACTCATAAATTCTGGCGTTATTTTAAGATTATTAGTTCTTCAAATATTTCTTAAAGTTATAGGGACTTTCCTCAATGATCTGACAAAGGCATGAAATATGAAGTGCTGATAACGTTCTGGAATCTTTTTATTCTAATTTGTTATATATGACAGCAGAATGCATTACAATTCAAATTACACATATAGAGCATTTTTTTCATATCTCCAGTTGTATACAAAGTAGAGTCAAACCATTCGTGTGTTCATATATGTACTTAGGGTAATGATCTCCATCTCATTCCACTGTCTTTCCTGTCCCCATGCTTCCTCCCTTCCCCTTTCTCCTCTTTACTCTATCTAGAGTTCATCTAATACTCCCATGCTCCACCAACCTCTCTATGAATCAACATCCTTATATCAGAAAAAACATTTGGTATTTGGATTTTTGAGATTGGCTAACTTCACTTAGCATTATATTCTCCAAATCCATTTACCTGCAAATGTCATGATTTTATTCTCATTTAATGCTGTATAGTATTCCATTGTGTATATATACTACATTTTCTTTATCATTCATCAACTGATGGGCACCTAGTTTGGTTCCACTGTTTAGCCATTGTGACTTTTGCTAGTATAAACATTGATGTGGCTTGGAATCTTTATCTCATAAACAATTTTATATTATTGTTTCCAGTATTACTATTGTATTAGTATGCACACTAAAGGCATTATTTATGGTTATGAATTTTTGTGCAGCTGTTAAGTGAGTTATTGTCACTTAAATCATTTATTTTACCTTATTATTTAATATAAACATAATAGTATTGTTCAATCAGATAGAGTCAATATCATTGAGTAAATGAAATATATTCTAAAATTTAAAAAATATGAATATGTATTCAAAGAGTACATATTAATATAGAGAAGGCTCTCATAAATGCATTGTTCTTGAATGTAACATCTCAGCTGAATAAAAAGTCTTCCTCTAATCTATGCCTCAACTTATTACACATAAAAATCTAATCTCAAATACCACAGAGTTCTGTGATTTTCCCATTAAGGATAGATATGGCACATGTTATCCCAAACTTTATTTTTACAGTTGCCAAAATAATGTCTCCTTTTCCAAAGAGTTTCATACCCTAATCC